>NC_083650.1:23289836-23642593 GCF_963576545.1 Limanda limanda
TTTAGTATTTTGTAAACGTTGGCAGTTCTGACAGCTCCTCAGGAAATCCTCAGGGTCATTTACAAATAATGCCTGAGATTATTTTGTTTTAATTCAAGCTCGGGATGACTAGGTGCACCTGAGAGGAGTTTATGGTGAAGCAGCATCTGACTCGTTCTGCAAAGTCCAACATGGACACGTCTGCACAGCTCTGCAATGTGTGTAATATGTACATTTTAAATCCAGACCACAGACTGAATCTCTTTTTGTTCGTGAGCCTCTGACCACGGCACCAGAAAAGAAGACAAAACAAGACACAGCTCAACCCAAGCCTGCACCATAACTCAGATTTCACACATATAGTTAAACAAATGTGTAAAATCACACCAAACATCAGAGAAACTGAATTCAAACAGGAAATATGACGAAGTTAACATGAACACAAAAGAATAAAGTAAGATCAAGTCAACAAAGAAAAACCTGCTCTGTTATTGACTGGAGAAAAGGAGGTGCACAGTGTTTCTCCTCCTTTGAACTACCTAATAAGCCTTTGATTCAGTTTCTCCAGCCACATGCTTCCTACACTGGCTCCAACAGACTCATTAACATGTGGTTTAAAGGAAATCTGTGCATAGAAAGTACAGAAAATAAATCCATATATATACATTTCTGCATTAATCTTGCTTTTCAAACATGCTGCTCATGAACTTTACACTTGCACTTTGCAGAAGATAAGTGAGCGACACTTTTTCAAAACATTTGACGTGAATTCAAACTGAACAGCAGCAGTTCCACTCCTCATATCACTGCTGACTCCCAGAACAGAACCCCCCCCCAGCTCTCACCTCCTCCTGTCGCCTGGCACCAGCAGAGGAGAACCAGGCCGAGCTGTGGGATAAGTCCTCGCACTTTGTTACTCCAGAGATCCATGATGAAGTTGAAGGGATGCTGCAGAAGAGTCCGTCAAGTGATGGAGGGAGACCGGCTGCCTCTCCTCTCCTCTCCTCGCTGCTCCTCCTCCTCCTCCTCCTCTTCTTCCTCTTCTTTCTCCTCCACTCGCTCACACTTCCAAGGCTCCTGATGAATCCTTCACTTCTGGTCGCTCACAGCGCTCAGCAGCGTCCGCCTGGCGATGACAGCAGAGGCACACGGCTGCTTTCTGTGAGGCTGCTCTCTGCAGAGTGGAGGGATGGAAGAGGCAGAGAGAGGGAGGAGGGAGGGAGGGAGAGAGGGAGAGAGAGGGAGGCAGATTGGGAGGGAGGGGAGCTTTCACTTCTGTCTCTGCTCCACTGAAAGGTACTTTAGTCTTTAAAAGCTCTTGATCCTTCAGCAGAAAACCCACTGCTCTGTCCCGAGAACAGACTCGTCTCAGGTCCCGTTGGACTCCAGGCTCAGGTCCTGTTAGACTCACGTCTCAGGTCCTGTTGGACTCCAGGCTCAGGTCCTGTTAGACTCACGTCTCAGGTCCTGTTGGACTCCAGGCTCAGGTCCTGTTAGACTCACGTCTCAGGTCCTGTTGGACTCCAGGCTCAGGTCCCGTTAGACTCCAGGCTCAGGTCCCGTTAGACTCCAGGCTCAGGTCCCGTTGGACTCCAGGCTCAGGTCCTGTTAGATTCCAGGCTCAGGTCCCGTTAGACTCCAGGCTCAGGTCCCGTTAGACTCCAGGCTCAGGTCCTGTTAGACTCCAGGCTCAGGTCCCGTTGGACTCCAGGCTCAGGTCCCGTTGAACTCCAGGCTCAGGTCCCGTTAGACTCCAGGCTCAGGTCCCGTTAGAGTCCAGGCTCAGGTCCTGTTAGACTCCAGGCTCAGGTCCCGTTAGACTCCAGGCTCAGGTTCTGTTAGACTCCAGGCTCAGGTCCCGTTAGACTCCAGGCTCAGGTTCTGTTAGACTCCAGGCTCAGGTCCCGTTAGACTCCAGGCTCAGGTCCTGTTAGACTCCAGGCTCAGGTCCCGTTAGACTCCAGGCTCAGGTCCTGTTAGACTCCAGGCTCAGGTCCCGTTAGACTCCAGGCTCAGGTCCCGTTAGACTCCAGGCTCAGGTCCCGTTAGACTCCAGGCTCAGGTCCCGTTAGACTCCAGGCTCAGGTCCCGTTAGACTCCAGGCTCAGGTCCCGTTAGACTCCAGGCTCAGGTCCCGTTAGACTCCAGGCTCAGGTCCCGTTGGACTCCAGGCTCAGGTCCCGTTAGACTCCAGGCTCAGGTCCTGTTAGACTCCAGGCTCAGGTCCCTTTGGACTCCAGGCTCAGGTCCCGTTAGACTCCAGGTTCAGGTCCCGTTAGACTCCAGGCTCAGGTCCCGTTAGACTCCAGGCTCAGGTCCCGTTAGACTCCAGGCTCAGGTCCCGTTAGACTCCAGGCTCAGGTCCCGTTAGACTCCAGACTCAGGTCCCGTTAGACTCCAGGCTCAGGTCCCGTTAGACTCCAGACTCAGGTCCCGTTAGACTCCAGGCTCAGGTCCTGTTAGACTCCAGGCTCAGGTCCCGTTAGACTCCAGGCTCAGGTCCTGTTGGACTCCAGGCTCAGGTCCTGTTAGACTCCAGGCCCAGGTGCCGTTAGACTCCAGGCTCAGGTCCTGTTAGACTCCAGGCTCAGATCCTATTGGACTCCAGGCTCAGGTCCTGTTCCACTGCTCACAGCTCAGAGTCAAACAGCAAATCCATTGAACGCAGCCTCACTGAGAGAACACATGGATTAAACTGACTATTCAAAATTTGAATTATAGATAAATGATATGTTCTGTTGTTGCATTTCATTTTATAGATTATTTTACTGATTTAGAACAGATATAAAAAGAGTTCCATCCGTTCCTGGGACGGAAATGTGGTGAAACCGTCAATGTTCAATAAGTGAGAATGAAATTAGAATCTATAATTCAAGACGTGAGCAGGAAGCGGAAAATAAAACATTGTAGTGGAAATGAATACTGAGCAGATACAGACAACAAACACAGGCTCAACAAGAGGAACTTCACCTTTTTTGAATTCCTAAATAAACCTAGAACAATTAGTTCGGCTCGATCTGAACCAAGAAGCAAACACAGGAATTCTTTCCCAATTTCTTAGGCAACTAATTATGAATCTTGATTTGAATTCACTGAGTAAAAACCTCTAAAAATGTTAAAATCTTGATCTTGTTCCATCATTTAAGTGAACTGCATTTAATAGATTGTTAAATAACGTCCCCCAACACCAAGGAGCTGAAGTCTGAGTCATTACAGGGACATGTACGAGTTGTGGTTTGAAAACAAAACTGGAAAATGCTTTCATGAAATAATAAATATAACAATTATAAATAATGTGTGAGCTGTTTAATTTGTTCTGAAGCTGCATTTGAAACACATGTGTGCACCTGTTCAGCTGACCAGCCTCTGCAACAAAGTGGAGTGTTTCCTGGCTGTTGGATGGGATCGCCTCCCCCCCCCCCCAATGCGATCTATCGTCCTCCCACAGTGAAACCTCTGTCACAGCAGTGGGCGAGCTGCTCTCCAGTAGAAGGCTGCACCATTTGTCTCTTTTCTACCCTGTTTGAATTCAGGCTCAAGTTTACTGGTGCACGAGAGAAAGAGGAAAAACAAAACACACACTGTCCTCACAATGAAGTCGTTTTTTTTTAAGATCTGTATTCTATATTCCTGTGTGATTCCTTGCCAATCCGAGTGAATGTCTTTCAATCATTTTAATTATGGAGTCATTTGCTTTATTTAATTTAAGCATTATTTATTTTCTCTCTAGAATATCACAAATCCATCTATTCCTAGTCGACTGTTTATCAGAGCTCGGGTTGCACAGGTATCCAGGACGTCCCTTCATGTCCAGCTCTTCCTGGGGGAAACCCAGTGTTCCCAGTCCAGATGAGATGTTCTCCCTCCTGGGAGTTTTGATTCTACACTGGTTTCTCCTCCCAGTTCAACTCCAAGCTCTCTGCAGACGTCTGAACTTCTCTCCCAGTCTCTAAGGATGAGCCCACAGCTCGGGACCAGGGCTGAGGGTTGGAACGTAGATAAATCTGACGCTGCACCGACCAGCTGGAAATATCATTAAACTAAATGTTTGAATGTCTTGGTCAGATACTCAAAAGACCCAACGATTTTCTATCAGATTCCACTCAGAAAATCAAGCTCTGATTTCACCTCCAGTTCCTGCTGAAGTCTTTCAGCTGAAACTAGTGTTAGTTTGGAGATTTTCCTTAAACTTAAAACTCAGCGTGTGGATTATTTTCCTTCTTGTCTGCACTTGCTTTGCGCCTCGACTCCAAAAAGTACTTTTGTTCAAAAACTTGTTTTCATTTGCTCCAAGACTTCTTTGTTTCTGGATTTGGATTCAGCGTATGACCTTGTTTCTTTTCCACTTTAATATTGACAGACTTACAGCAAATACAGAAATCTGCTCAAACAAAAAAAGATTACATATTCAATCCCCTTTGGTATGAAACGTCTGGTTTGGTTGAGCCTGTTTAGTTGTTATTCAACCCAGAGCTGATATGAAGAATAGGTGGTTGTAAATAAATGTTACGTCCTCTGAAGTCATTGGGACTCATTTGAAAACCACCACACAACCTGACAGAAGTCATTTCTGTCAGGTTATTTTCCTTCGTCGTGTTTAAAACGCTGCGTAAATATCTCCGTTCTTAGGAGAACATTCTGGGGAGTTTATCAGTTTAATCGAATCTAATGTTACGACTCCGGGATCACGCCCTGCTTGTTTTATCTGCTGAGATGACTTTACCGAGCAGCTACACGGCGATGTTGGATACATAGAGAGGCCAGACCTTTGGAGAGATTTTGTTTAAAAAATCCTTCTCCTTCTATCTCCGATTAGATGATTGTCAATGCAACTGTAGATTCAAACTGACAGTGGATATTTGCACGGACAACATTTGCTCAGCGTTTGCAAACAGGTCTGTATCAACTGATTCGCTTTGCATCCAGATTTAAACATCTCAACCACAACTGACTGGATGCAGGAAAATCTGCTGTTGTGAGCGTAGCTGTTGATCCTGAGTCTACTTTAAATGTTGATATGTTACAAGCTTCAAAATAGAAAAAGAAATACAGAGGAACATCCATCTCTCACTAGCTTCAACATCATATCTTCCTGAGGGACAAAAACATAACTGAAGTATTACTTTTCTCTGACAATAATTCATGATAAATTTAAGTTCTTCAAACTAAAGTCACTGCAACTTCAGTCCAGCTGTTGTGCAGAGTTTTTTGAATATCATTAATAACTTTACTTTTTATTCTAATCCCCTTGCTCTGGCTTTCCTTTGTTCAGTTTTATTCAATCTGCTGGTGATGAACTCATTTTCCTTGTTTTTAAATGAAATACACGTTGTCGTTTTTTGCTCTCACATCGTGTGTTTATTCTAATTTGTCACTTTGCTGTGCAGCTGTATTCGAGTCCCCTCTGCAGCCTCCTGCCAGGCCTCGTTTTGTGTAACTCATTTTGATTTTGCATACTGAACGAAGCAGCCAATGACTGATGCCCCCCCCCCCCCCACTTTACATTCACAGCACCTGCTGCTGCCGGCTGTGTCGGGCTGTCGGCTCCGAGACCCGGAGTCTGTTTAAGAGTCGGGATGTTTTAAAGTTGTCGGAGAATTGAACAAATAAATATGGAGAAACTGAATGTGTTTCATCAAAATCCTTATCTATTTTCTGTTGTGAAGGAAAGAGTTTTGGTCGAGAGAGAGACGTGAACGATGGGTCACTGTCTCTCTCTGAACATCAGATTCTACAGTTTTTATACTTTATGATTCTCTGACTCAGAAGTTACAACCTTTTGTAATGGCGTGTGTTTCCCGTCTGTTTGATCATGATTGAATAACGATGTAACCTTTATCATGCTGCATTTGAATGTGTATTGACCTGATTAACATAGCCACTGTAACCTGATTTCCTCTAGACAATGTATCTTTGATCCTGCCTTTCCTGCAGGAACTGAATGTTTTACTAGTCTGACTGTTCTTTGATTATGCTATGACTTCTGTGGTAACTCAATTTATTAGTCTGCTTCCTCTCCTTGATCATGTGTTTTCTGTAGCCACTAAAATGCATATTGCCTTGATTGCCTCCTGTAGCCATTGTGAAGTATTCATGTGACCGAAGGATCTCAACCTTTGACTGATTAACACACCCCCTGGGAGTGGTTAGCCAATGTATAAAGACAGTGAACTGTTTCCTATCTGGTGTGCATTACTACAACTAAACCCTGTGGTGTGCACCATGCTCTGAGCATTAAAGTGTGACAATACTGTAAGAGAGTTTTGAGTCTCGTTTCCTCGTTGGTAGTGGGATTATTGTTGAAATTGCAACAACACTTTAAACCCCTCTGAACGAGCTTATTGACATTAAGGAACATTTGTCTTGTTCTCCATCTATTCTAAACTAAACTTCAACAATTAGAAATACAACTCTACTATCATAATTTGTGATACACACTTTCCAACATTTCCATCTCCAGCCTGCTAAAGGAAAGTGAGCTGCTCGTGCTCGGTCACCTTGAATATGAAGGTAAGATCCTGGTGCATGTTTACCAGACGTCTCTGCAAAGCGCAGACAAGCTTTGTTTACTCGGCCGCCCGAGGCGTTCACCTTCCACAGATCCACCTCCTCTCGCGGTTTAGAAGCTGGACTGAGTGGTTTTTAGGGATAGGGTTAGGATGCAGAGCAACGTGACAAACAGCAGAGCTCCTCTACATAGAGACTTCCACTTGTTTCATTATCGACTCCATCTTTCTACTTGTTGGCCACAAGATGAATAGTTATGATGTTCTTGATGAAAAGGAGACGTTCACAGTCCTGTTCTCTACCTTTTAAAAAAATCCATCTCCCAGATCACTGTGGGTATCATCAGATCCTGAACTTGGTGCATCAGAGGAGTGAGCGTGTGATGAAGTGCTGCACTTACATCTGTCTGGAAAGTGGGCGAAACAGAGGAAGCACTGCAGAGCTGGAGGTTAGTGGAAGAGACAGCAGCAGTTTGTGGGTTTGGGTGAAGTTGATGAAAACTCTGTGAAACCACTGAAGCAGTGAATAGCAACATGAGCTCCTTGGAGATTTGAACAAGTTTGAGCAGGAAAAGACACTTTGTAATGATTCAAATACTAGTAGAGATAATATTCTTATGCAATAGAACACAAATCTTTTTTTGTAAAACCTATGAACTTATATAAATATACAAAACAATGTACCACCTTCATAATCTACTGAAAAGTTTTCTTTAAATTAGGTTGCATTACTTTCTGTTCTGGCTTTTTGAAAGTGAGTCGATTAATGTAAGGAAGATTCACATTTAACGTGACTTTTATTCGAGTACAGAACCAGAAGCAGCGAATCACAACTAACCAAAGATGTAAACAACATTTGTCTGTGACCCGGATGTAATAAAACACTTGATTCTCTCTGACTCTTTGACTCGTTTCATGACTAACTCACCTCCTCACCTCATCGTGACCCGAACATCTGACGGCTTTGCTCTGCTCTTACATTTCCCTCCGGTCAGACGACAGCTGATTTCTCCTCCGTGGTTCTGACCCGGGCGAGCAGCGGGGGGGAGTGAGTGTGTGTCCTTTGCCGTTCTGTGGGCGCTTAGGCAGAGCTCGTCTTTTTGTTTTTCGGCCTTGGCGCTGTGGGGTATTGACGGGTCTGTGGAGCGTGATATTGGTTGCAGGTCTTGGCTCCAGGACGCCTCAGAGCTCTAACGATCTCCGAGCATCGCTGACCCGACTGCAGAGACTGACAGGAGCTGCTCAGCTGGAAGGAGAAGCCGCTGTGGGCCGTGACGCTCACCAGTTAGTCAACTGGGAGGAGGGTAAACATGCTGTCAGAGCACAGATTAACAAAAATGGGGCACAAGTACTTACCCGACCATACAAACAGAACTCCAAATAATGAAATAAGTCAACTTGCCTAAAGACATTTTAGATTTAGTGCCAAATTATAGTGAATAATTACTTCAAAATGTAAAAACATGATTGATATTACCAACATTCACCTTTGAATCAAGCAGCCTGATGTGGCTCCCACCGCTCAGGGAGTTGGTTTGGAGGATTACTCCTTTCTAATATGGTGAGTTGTATTTTACATTTCAATTTTGAATCTTTATAAACAACAGAATACATTTTTATGTAAACTGATAATATGCTGCATAGATATTCTATCATTTGAGTTCAAACAACATTATAAAAGTATAAAAGACTGATTTGAACTCTTCAGATCTGTCTTCTCCCTGATGTGTGTTTGCACAAATCAAAACCTAGAGACAAAAATGTGCAGACAAAAATATCTGAGAAAGTATTTCTGATAAACATGAGGTTGATTTTTCTGTTTTCTCGCCCCAGCGACCGACTCACTGTGCATTTTAAAGGCATTTTTGAATCAGATTTTCAAAACAGTGAAACAAACTTTCAGACACTTGTTCAGTTTTCATGTGTTTATTGCAGCTGCATCTCAAACACTCTGCTGTGGAGTTTCTGTGCCGCAGGTCGGCTCCATATTCTGAATATGAATCATTCTGTCTGTTAACAACATTTCAGTTGATGTGTAAACCAGACGGAGCTGTGACCTCTGACCTCTGCACCAACTTTCGTCTGTGTGTAATCATTCTATAAATTTGACCCATCACAGATTTCTCTCTTTCTTCCCTCGTCGTCAGGTCCCATCATTTTTCTCAAAACCGTAACCAAATAAATTGGGTTTTGTAGCAAACAAATGAAATTCTCACTCAGGTTTATATTGAGTTATGTTGTAAATGCAAATAGGACTTAAATTAATGAAAATAAATTATCAAATATTTGTCTTCTGAGAGTAAAAATTTGTGAAATGACTCAATAAAAACTATAAGTGCTCCAACCTTTTATAAGAGCCTGACACTGATCGATTAATCAGGTCCTTTTTCGAATTTGCAGTGTGGGGATGTAACAAAGTACATTTACCGTTAAATCAAGTATAATTTTCAGGGAACTGCACTTTACTTAAGTCAATTTTTTTCCAGGTACTTTTCACTTGTACTCCCTTTCCACAAATATCTGTACTTTCTACTCCACCACATCCACACATTCACAAGCATTTCATGTTCACATTGCTTTTATGTATTTTTGAAAGTAATCAATAAGGGGAAGAGGGGAATCGGGCCATTGATCCAATCAGAGCAGAGAGGTATCATTAGACCCCGCCTCCTGCTATATGGATTCAGAATATGAAACGTGTGTTTTCACTGAATATAAATATATACAAGGGATTCAGGGATAATTTGACACTTGTGAAACTTGAAGAAAACAAATCATTTCCAAACTGCAGAAATTCAGAGAAGAGATGAAAACTGTCAAAGTCATTCACAGAAGAAAACAAGTGGACAAAAACACAAATATATATCATCATAATAAGGTTTGTATTCAAATCCTTCTGACAGGAGGACGACATGTCTTTCCGTTTCTTTGTCTCCTTTCCTTAAGAAGACATTTGAAGACAGTAACATTGACGCTGTCCTCCTCCAGACCTGAACCCTCACAGGCTCTGGATCCGTCTCCATCACTGAGGACGAGAACGTTTCATCACCGGGCGGCTTCACGTACCTGCTGCCTGCAGCTTGTTGTGGTGAAGCAGCCGAGTGTGGAGGTGACAAATTAATGCAGAGCCTAACAACTGTAGAGGACGGTAATGGAGCTCTTTGTGCACCAGCGGCTTCAGGTTCACCGGGTTAATGGCGTATTACTCGTTCTGGCTGGGGAGGGCTGAGAGCAGACAGGAGTGGAGGGGAGGTAATAATGAAGAGCTGGAGAGAGCGGAGGAGAAGTTTGAAAGAAGAAGAGAAGAAATGATTCTACTTTTTTTGTGCAACTTGTTTTTAAACCTTAAACAGAAGCTTCAGAAGGAGTTTGATGGTTTTGGGAGTTGGTGAAACGTTGGTGAGAACCGGAGAAGCATCTCCGATATGAGACGTGTGGAAGTGACTGACAGACGCAGGACGTGATGGAGCTGAAGTTGAAGAGTGAAGCTGAAACTGTAGATCAGTTAAAAAGACTCAGACGCCATTAAAAAATCTGCAATTATCTCCAATATTCAACAGTAAACTTTTAAAATAAGAAGAATTCAACATGATGGATGTAAAGAGACAGATCAAACAAATCCTCCCTCTGTGTTATTCAGACTTTAAAAGTCTATAAATGAGAAGTCCCAGCACGACGCAGCTAAGTGAATACATTAGTGTTTGAATGACAATGACGTTAATTGGCTTTCCAGTTCTTGAGGAACTTGGGAGAAGAAGCACCGACTCCTTATTATTCACACTCATCATATTATCACTTCAGCACATCCAGGGAAACAGTTTGTGTTTGGTCACGATCGGCGAGTATCGGAGGAGCTGTCAGCTGCATCGATGTTAAAGCTGCTGATCCTCCGATGGCCGGGACACGTCTCTGTGTGGGTCAGGTTAGGAAAACACTTAAATACCAGATAGAGTGAAGAGAGATGGACAAACTGTGCCTGTCACACACATGAACACACCATCATATTCAGAATTACATGCTTAATATATGAGAAATGAGTGAGGGACACTGAGTGGAATGAGCCGGACGTAGTTCAGCAGCCATAATAAGATTGTTTGGATTCTCTAAAGGAGAAGGAAAGGAGCTATGATGCTTCCTAACTTGCCTCCTTTAGCTTAGGAACCATCAGACCATCCTTTATGAAGGAAAGGAGATGAAACATCAAAGTTGCACCTGGACAAACGCACGTAAATCTATAAAAAACATAAACAGCTGTTTAATTCTCCCGACGTGATCCAGAACTGATGTGAGTCAGTGATCGACTGATTTCTTCTCTGTCACATCTGTTCACTTCTAAACGAGCTGATTGAATTTCCTCCTGTTTGATTTTTTCAAATTTCCAATTAAATCTGTTCTGTAACCGATTATAATGTTTTGCCTCCGAATGAAGTGAAAACACATTTTCTGTTTCAGACTGGAAAAACCCAGAGTGTAATTGGAGTCACATTTTCTCTTCATCTCCTTTCCTAACTCCTTATGTCCTCTCCTTCACATCCTTCCTTGACCTCTCGATGTATCGATGACCTTTGACTTTACAACATCTCATCATTGGTCAGTTTCGCTCCTGCGTGTATTAACATTATCTTCCGAGGGTTTTTCCTCATTTAATGTCATGAATCCACTGAAACTAAACAATGAGGGAACTAAGATTAGTTGGATTAAGCTGTGACAGTAAAATTGATAATCCTGGATTATAATGTAGCGACAGATTAACTCGTTTCACAGGACGACGACGACACAAAGATTAATTTCACAGTTTCAGTTTGTTTCCTTTCTCCAGAAGGAAGAATAAATATAAAAAACCCAGTAATCCGGGCAGAGAACCGATTTAAACACTCAATTAGTGTGTCTGTGTGTGTCTGTGTGCGTCTGTGTGCGACTGTGCGGCAGCGCCTCACTTGACTTTGTGTTTCTGAGGCGTCGCTGCTCACTGTCGCACTGAAGGTCATCGTGCACGAGGACGATTCTTTCCTCGGTGCTGAAATTAATTTCAGCCGCCCGACTCTATCTGTGTCTCCCTGTGTCCGCTCGGAGGAGGAAGGAGATAAATCAGATTACTCTTCCCTCTGTCGGCCGGGGATCAGAGGTCCGCACAAGACGAGCCGGAATAAAAACTTTATTTTTTGCTGAAGTGAGAAAATGACACGTTTTATTTTCTGTGGCCTGTAAACTAAAGGTCTGTGCCACAGGCTGAGTGCTGGGATTGTTTTGTTAATTAGTTTTTGGAGTTAGGATCCAGTTTGTCGTCCGAAAACTGAGATAAACTTAGAACATTTACAGGAAAAGGACATTTTCTGTCCATAAACTTAACGAATAATAATAATAATAATAATAATAGATAGATACAGAAGAAGATCTGAGTCATAGCTGTGGGAAGAATTGAAATCATTGCATATATATAATTTGATGTGTTTTTTCATTATGATTTTAACGTGTAAGAATTTAAGCAGACAGCTGCACTATCATGTTGATTAAATAGATTATGTTTAATGTATATGTTTATGTTTAAGTTTAGTTTTATTTAATGTAATCACTCAAGTTATTTGATTTATTTGCACATCCTCCTGAAAAGTGACCAACAACATTTAGCTTGTGTAAAAAGTTACGTGGAAATTCAATATGTGATAGAAACAACCGGCTCAGGGTGTTGGATGTTTCCATTAAAAGTTATATTCTGAAGTTTTGAGGTGGGGGGTTCGGACCTTGAAGTTTGAGGTTTGACTCTGGACGACTCGGCTCTTTGGTGTCTGACCAAAGACCCGAGAGCGGTGAACTGTTCTGAAGCTGGAAACCGTGAGTTCACTTCTCGGTGAGAAGTTCAGTCCGGTGTCAACGTGTGTGTTCAAAGTTCCTCTAGGTTCCATCTTTACCTGAAAAGAGACCTTATGAAGAATTAACCTGTTTTTCCTTCTATGATTCCTTCACATGTTTGAACTTTTCTTCCAAAAACCAACATGTTCTTGAAACATTAAAGAAGAGGAAAGTGTTAAATCATCAACAGACTAACATTAGGTCCATTTAAAATGATGAAGAAGTGTGGACTCGGTCCGGGCCATGCAGCGAGCAGCCAGTCAAACGTCCTCCTGTCCCTTTGTCCCTTTGTCCTTTTGTCAATGTGTCATTCGTTGTGTTTCAGTTTGACGCCTGTAAGCTCCGATAAGGGGAAATGGAAAAAGGGACGGTTGGATCTGCTCCAGGCTTTTAAAAATGATTCCCTCCTCGTTGTCCTCCACGTTGGAAGGTCTCACACACTCAGAACATTTGTGGTTCTTCAACACCTCACACTGGTGTTTGGATGTTTACGCCCAATTATCTACGAATCACGAATACTCTACACAACTGGTTTCGTTGACATACGGTTTCGAGTCTGGTCTCATGTACAGCTGACTTCTCCTGCAATGACTGTAACTGCTAGTTGACTTGGCCATAGTATTTTATTGACGAATTGTTTTATACCTTGTATTACTGTGTATATATATATATATATGCATATTTATTTCATTCCTATTTATTCAATGTATTAACTTTTAATGTATCAACTTTTTTATTGTACCCTCGGCACCATTGAAAATGAGGGTCTTATCCCTCAATGTGTCTTCCGAGGCTTAAATAAATATTCAATCAATATCAACCGTCCATTATCGATACTGGTTATCTTACGTAAAATACCTCTCTACCTGGACTGATCCTGAATTCTGCAGAGGGCTTGAACAAATCCAACGCATTAAATAACTCAAATATTCTTTAATAGCTCTTGTGATAGAGAAGCTTCACATTTAAAAATGATGGATGTAAATGAGGTTTCTTGGATTTCCTCTGACTTGCGATCAGAAAAAATACATTTTCTTCAAAGCCTTATTTTGTTGTTGTTGCTTTTGGAAGTCGAGCGGCTCCACGCTGCCGTTTGGCTCCTGTGACGACTGAGGAAACACAAACTGTGTGATTTTGGCTGCGACGCACAATCACAGCCGATCCAGCAGCTTTGATTACATTTACAAAAAATGAAAATTACAGTTTGTGTCAGACGGACCGAGGAGTTTGGCCTCGTTGTGAATCAGCTTCTTTTGTTTGCTCAAAGGAATCTGTGATAAGGTTTACCTGTCATCAGCTCTCTCTCTCTCTCTCTCTCTCTCTCTCTCTCTCTCTCTCACACACACACACACACACACACACACACGGTTGACCAATCAGTAGTCAGAGCAGCAAGCTGTGCTGCTCCGTTAGTGGACGATGAAATGGAAGGTAACTGATTCATATCATGAAATGCACTGTAACAACTACAGCTTTTATTTGTTTGTCATGAATAACGATTTCTGGTTCTCTGCAGCAGAATCTGTTCTCGATGAGCGACTCCTGGAATCATCTGTATCTGTTTGAGAAAGTTCTGCCAACTTGTGTTTGTCGGATTCAAGTTTCCACCTTTCATGGGGAGTTGATTTAGAGCAGGAAGGGAAATTAGGGCACAACAATGAAAAGAGGGATCTAATAAAATGTGTTTTTATTCCTTCATTCAAACCAAAGAGCAGCAAATGTAATTATTAATCTTTAAACATTTATAAACTGAAAATACCAACTGGACGCGGCTTCATATTGTCCTTAATTTACCTTTGAGAAACAAAGTGAAAAAGTTGGAATGATGGAAAACAATATTTAACTCACACTCCTCAATTAAAAAGCGAATGTTGGTAAAAGTTGGATAAACCTGAACTTAAGAAATTAAAATGTTATTATTCTAATTCAAAATGAGGCTGGAGACAACCCCCCCCCCCCCCCCCCCCCCCCCCCGCCACCCTGTCTTCTGCAGGACGGACTACAGCTGAATCTGGTCGACTTTCACGTTTGATTTTCTTGCTGCTGAATAAATCATCGTCCCCCCCTCGTCCCCCCCCCCCATCCCCCTGTGCACAGTGCAGGACTTTCATCATCCTTCAGATCTGCAGGAGATTCAAAGCTCTTTCACACAGATCAAGTACAGAATAAAGATAAAAGGTGATAAAGCTCCTGGTTCCAGGAAGCCCTGCCTCACTGTCGTCTCTATTCGGACATTAAAGGGACTCTTACCTTTGTTGCATTTGAGAATTACAGCACATTCAAATCATCCCGCCTTCCTCCAAAGCCCCACCCCCTCGTTCCCATCCGCGGTGTTTTTTTGAAGAAACTTTATTTACAAGCAGACTTACAACCTACTGCCTCCGCGCACGCACGTGAGTTTTTGTTTACCAAAGCAATGGATTCGGTAAGTTATATACATTTACATTCACATGCCTTGATGACGCGGGCCCGAATTTTATTGGTTGAAGTTTTCACTAAATATTATGAGAGTGAAATAATTGTTTGTTTTTACTCCTGGTGGGTCTGTCTTGCATTTTAGAGTGTCATTACCTTATTAATACCAATTTAACCTTATCCAAAAAAAGTGTAAAAATGCAACAAAGGTAAGAGTCCCTTTAAAGATTTGAAACGTAAAACTATTCTTTATTTAAATGTCCCAAAACTTACATTAGCACCCAAATATTTCTTCAACCCACATATTTTTTACAATTACGATTAGGACTGAATTTAAACAAATGAAACCATGATGACTTCTGGAAAAGATTATTATTTATGTGACTGGGAAATGTACGTGTCTGGAGCCACAGATTTCTTTGGAGTCTGATAAACAGTCGACTGTTCAGCTGCATTAATAAGAAGTGGACAGACGCTGCTGGAAGTCATATAATTAACAAAAAAGGCATAAAACTGCAAAAAAAACAGAGTAATCTTATAAATAAAGCCAAAGACTTTACTGTGGACCCGTGATAAATATCCGTATCAGCATTCTTTATGTTATTATCAGCATGAGAGGAGCAGCCGGCCGTCTGCTCCTCTCTGACTCCTGCAGATCTCCTGCAGTTTAATTAATGACTTGATAAGTGCTGAGGTGTTTCAGGGGAGCAGGATTCTCTCCACCTGCTTCTCCATATGCTCTCGTCGAGTTGCGTTGTTTCCCGCTTTGTCTTTGTCCTGCTTTTCCATCTGGTTTACACACACACACACACACACAAACACACACAAACCAGTAGCTTGGCAGACACCTGATCGGGGAGCTTGTGGGTAGAGGAGTGCGTCAGTGTTGTTTCATCTCTTGAAGAAGCAGCAGCGGTTGTCAACCAACGTCTCCCTGATACCATATGTGAGTCGGCAGCTCGGCAACACACACGGTTGTGTTGTGCTGAATCTGTTGTATCAGATCTCATGAGGGAGCGGGTGAAGAGCGATGAAGAGGAGGAGGAGCGTTTGGCTTTTCACTGTTTGATTTAAATCTCCTGCTGTTGGTCGACAGTTACTTTGATCTCACGCTTTAAATCTCTTGTTTACAAACACGATACCTGTACATACAGATCAGAGATTGTGTATAATGACAGGAGGCCGGCTGCAGTACATTCTCCATGTTAGTGGACGGGACATTGACCAAAGATAAGATAAGATTCAGTGATCTCACGCTTTGGAAATTCACTTGTTACAGCAGCAGAGTTAAAACGAGGTAGACAAGAGAACATGTGAAAGTAAAAATAGAATAAAACAGGCAAAAAAATCAAATCTTCACATTTAAACTTCTGTGCAGGAGAAGGGAAACTGCAACACTAACAGATCAGCAAAATAAATACAAGAAGAAAAGATAATTCTTCAGGTCAGGTTCTTCTAGTTCTTGGATTTGCATCCTTGAATCAGCTGCCCACAGGGAGGCGCTCTTTCTAGTTCTGCCTCCGTTTCCTCGTTAAGTTCAACATGTCTTCTTCTTCATCACAGGCACACGGACACAGTCTCACTCTGTGTTTTCACTTTAGCAGGTTGAGGATTAAAAACAACGAGTCATCTGGGTTTGTGCGTTCTTCCACCGACACACACACATGCAGCACGCACACAAACTTTGAACCATGACCAGTGTCGGTCTGGTTGCTCGACACTTTGGCCTGAATCTCTGTCGGCTTTTCACTCGTCTGGTGGAAGACTTTTCATTTTTCAACTTCAGGTTCTGCTCTAATAAATAGAACAAAACAATAACAGATATGAGGTGACATTTTGCGAGCTTTAGAGACGCTTGTGAGTTCATTTCATTTTCTGATATAGTGACTGCAGGCTCAAGGAAAGAATGCAGGCTTCTATATTAATACTTTTTTATTTGATATTTTTTCTTCTATAGATTTACAGCACTTTGTTATATTACAAATTATTTTTTTGGGCTAAAAATCGATAAATTCTCTCAGAATACAGAACTTAATTCAATGAGCAGAATCAAAATCTGGACCTGACTCTCATCTTAAGACACAATCAATATAATTTAGTTCACGTTGCAGCAACAAAACCTTGAAAACATTCACATCTACTTGAATTTCAGAAACATTTCACTAAATCTTGGATAAAACTTTTTGATATCAAGCTGCTGCTGACTGAGGTGCAGAGATGATAATAGAGAACTCCTGGTTACTGAACCTTAAAAAGGACGTGTGTATTATTCAGAATTTAAGCAGCACAGCGGCTTCATTAGTTGCAATTAATTTCCCTAATTACACTTTTTAACAGCCCCTCCATTACTGCACCATGTATTTTACAGCAGTGCCAGGTTTTATCTGGTTCTAATCATCTCGCCCTCAGCCTCAACACTTACTCTATAAAAGGTTATTGTGATTCGGGTCGTTGGAAACGTTCAGGGAGAGGAGAGGGGGGGGGGGGCGTTAGTAAGTAATTATGAATTCTTTATTCTGAACAGCTTAAAGTCACAAAGGCATGAAGCGGCTCTGTCCTCGGCACTAAGTCTGAACCGTCTGAATAGAAGCTGCTCAGAGCCGAGGAACCTTTCTGTTTTAATCTAACCCTCGTGATGAAGGAGCAGGTTATTCAAAAGGATTTGAGGCTCAGAGGAGCAGGAGGTGAGACCGGGACTCAGAGTGGGTTCAGGAAATAAAGAGGTTACATCTAAAATGAGGTTTTCATCCTTTTATGTGACGAGGAACACTTTGGCTTACACGTGGTCTGGACCTGGCACATCTGGCACACCTGCCACGTCCAAATGTAATTAATGAAACATTGAGTGAAGGAAACATTGAGAGAATTAGGAGAAAATCATACATATAGTTAGGGTTGCAAAGGGGCGGAAAGTTTCCGGTAAATTTCCGGAAACTTTCCATGGGAAGTTAAGCTCGGGAATTTTGGGAATTTTGAAAAAAAAAACAAATTATGCAAATTAAACGCTGAGCAATAAAAACCTCATTAAAAACACTATTTTAAAGATGTATGGAACGTTGAGTTTCAACCCTCCACTGTGCATTCTTCCATCACATGCACAGATAACTCCCAGCATCCTTCACTCTACAGCAGGGCTACTGAGGCCTGCTGTAGTGTGCAGGACTAGTCAGGTAAGTTTCCATGATATTACTGGGGAAAATATATATGCATGCTGATTGAGGATTGTTCATCTGTTCATCTAGCCTATTTACATTCATTTATCCATCAATTGTAAAATATGTTTCCAGACGATTCCAATTGTTTGGCTAACTATTTATATCTCTGGCATTGCATCAGTGTTTTTTTACAATCTTTTTCTCATCTTATTCTACAGAACAATGCCACGTGCACTATCTCATGTGTGGAGACATTTCACCTCATCCAATGTAGAAGGAAAGACTGTGTACATTTGCAAATACTGTGCAAAGACCTATGTTAAGAATGACACAACGATGCAGAAGCATATAGTCAAGTGCCCAAAGTTTCCTCAGGGCTCAAATCAGCCTATGACACAACAAAATGTTTATGTCTATATATTACAATACAGTTAGTATCAATTATCCACAAATTTTTTAGTTTATTACCGTTAATTCCTGTATATTCCCGTATATTCCCGTATATTCCCGTATATTCCCGTATATTCCCGTTAATTTCCGTTAATTCCCATGGAAAGTTTCCAACTTTGAATATTCTCGGAATTTTGCAACCCAACATATAGTACATATACACACTAAAATCAAGCCATATTTTTGCATTACTAATCTTTTCAAATTAGATAAATTCAATTCTGCCTATAATAAACACAGAACGGCCTCAGTCTGTGTGGCAGCAACTTTTCCAAACCAATCGTGAAACAGTTCCACTTCTCACTTCAGCCCTGGAGCCGCACATGGCTCAGACAGATTCTCCTGATTAGGCAGCTCGCCGGTGATTGGTGCTGCTGATTGGGACGGATCCTGGTGGCGCTGATTGCCAGGAACCTGTTGTGTTTGCAGGGAGACGTTGTGAAAAACACAGGTTTGTGACGATGGCCAAGGATAGAGAACACACACGTCCTTGGGCCCAGATTTATTCTGCACAAGCCTCAGAGCACGAGGGAGAGGATGTGAGACTGAGACCTGCTGAATTAACAAGGGACCAGGACACAGAGGTGAGGAGTGAGACATGCAACGTGCCTGGGAACAAGGAATGACATCCCGACTGGATAGGAAGCAGCTGGCAGCCGGGTGCTCAAACTGAGATTGAGCTGCTCTGACAAAATGGGAGCATCACTGAGCAGGATGGAGATACCGAGCCCGACCATGGCTGTGGAGATAACACTGGAAACCAAGTCTATGGACCAATCCACCATCAAGTGTGACATACAAGGAGATTCACTGACCCCTGGAATCGTAAGGTGACCCCAGGAGGAGATGCAACGAACAGCGGGTTCGACTCCAGGTCCTGAAACTGTACGAGCAACAGAGAGACGGAGGCTGAGGATCAATGAGAGTCGGAGCCAGGATGAAACGAGGAGGAGCATCTCTCAGGAGGATGGTCCCAGGGGAGGAGCCACTGCAGGGGCGGAGGAGCCTCAGGCAGCAGAAGATGAGATGATGAAGAACATGGAGAAACCAGGTCCTCCAGGGGGTGATATCATCAGCAGGGGGCGACCTATCAGAGGTCAAGACCACGGCAGAACGAGAGCAGGTCCTGAACTCCACATCATGGTCTACAAACATCAACAGACAGGACCAGAGAGTCCAGCACAGAGATGCATGCTGGGTAATACTTGACGTCTATATGCTAATCTGCTCTAATATCTAATTAGCATTTGTCCTTGGTGGAGACCGGTGAAACCCCCCCGTAGTGTCTGTTGCTTACGGAGTGGGGGGATTAGTATCTGCCATCAGGTGCTGTAAACACACACACACACACACACACACACACACACACACACACACAGACACACACACACACACATGATTCTTATTCCTCACAAATCTCATACACACAATCACAGTAAACAGATGTCGGGTAATTTACGTATAAAATGTTGAAACAAGCCACATTTGACGAATGAATATGAATGAATGTGTTTGTAAATGTTTACAAATCATTTAAATGTGCAGAGAGCGGAACTCAAATTCCTGGATCCGCCAATTTATTTGAGACTGAACCAAAATGTAATTCTTTCAGTAGTTTTTGCGCAATGATGTTAATAGATTATAAGAAACTAACTATAAGACAAACAAAGTGAAAGTATAACCTTATCTCCACCAAGACTAGTGCCTGATTATACATAGTTAAAGAAAGTTAAGAAAAAATGTGTAATCCTGCTATCGAACAAACAGGAAGAGCTTTAAAAACAAAATGTGACTCGTGTTTATGAGTAAAGTGTTGAAACTGTTATTCTATAAATCAGTAAAACATCTTAAAAACTTTCACTTTTCAACCTTATTGTCCCTGATATTAACAAAATGTGGACAACATTTAACAGGCAAATAGATTCATAAATGCTTCCTGTTTTAAATTGAGGAAATGTTTACCTCCAAACATCCTATTTGTGCCGTTTAATTGAAATATAAAAAGCTCCCCTGATGACGGAGAAAGGAAATGACAACCTGGTGGATCCTTGTTTCTTCCTCATGCATCTGTCACATCCTCCTCTTCTCTAATCAGTTCTCCTGCTTTCATCAGTCGCTGCTCGTGTCTCTAATGAGATGCTCATGTACCTGTCGTGTCGTCCTGTCAGATCCACGTCTGCAGCAGAGGAGTCTCTGAAGTCGCCGTTAAACGAGTATCTGTCCCCGCTGAAGGCTTCTGATGGATCTGATGAAGCTGGAGTCTCCTCCTCCTCCTGTTCCTAACCCTGCAGGGGAAACGTCTGCTCCTCCGGCCACTAAACGATCAATCTTCAGTCCTTCGATCAGCGGATTGGCCTTTCTGGATTAATCTCATTAACTCTGGAGCCAAGCGTTCCCCCATCACTCATCAGGACCAAATGTCACAGTGAACTGTTCCCTTTGCTCCGTGTGCACTGAGAATTCAGATGAGCCCATGAAACCAAAGACTTGACTCCTGATCACCTGAACTTTACCTGCTCCTGCAAGAGGTCGTCGTTAGAGGAGAAGTCTCTGGTGACATGTGACATCACACGTGCTGCTGAGGAACAAACAGGAAGAGAGCGGCTGTCGAATGGATCTGAACGATATCGACTCAAGATCCAAGTGAAGATTCACTTTAACCTCAATCAGACACAGAGAAAGAAATGATGCTGCATCCAGCTCACACATGAAATGTAGAATTGATGGGTAAGAGAAAACATACTGGTTATTTGTGTATGTAATATTAGCAGACACAGAAAATGCTGTTTGATGATGTTGAATGAATATATATATTAGGATATTGCACACAACTATATGGAATAACACACACTGAATAAATAAGATGTAAAGCACATATTGGATGAAACTGCACAAACAAATAATTAAATATTGATATATATATAACATATATGCTTTATTGTAAAGTACTGTAAACAAAGTATATTGAGAGTATATTGAATAAGTCATGTATTTTAAACTTTCAGCATTAACATACTGGAAGGAATATTTGTTTTCATGCATTATTCAGCATCCTGCAGAGAGTCCTGTAAGATTTATATTATATTATAAATATTATTATACATTTTATTGTAATTATGTAAATGCAGGTTGAAACTACAGCTGCAGGACAATCTTTGAGCTGCTCAACAGCTGTTTTTGAACAAACAGTGTTGCTCTAAATTGGGTCATGTGTTGTAAATACATTATGTCGCATATGGACTCAAGCTTAAGACACTGAAACAGAAACACAGCAGATCTGTTTTCCTCTGACAGGTGCTGCAGTAAGTCAGAGGAGCCGGAGCAGATGATCCACTTCCCTCCAGTCGCCACAGAGGCAGAAACCTGACATCCTGTGAAACTCAAACACTCGTCACACATGTTCTCAGTCACATCCTGATGATCGGACTGATGCCGACAGGAAGGAAAACCATCTGAGGATGTTTATCAGAAGTGAAGGAGGAAGACACAGGTTTGTTGTTTTCAAACTTTAGTGAAAAAAGAGCAGAACTTGGCTGATGTGCTATCAGAGTGAAGTCGCTTTGTGTTCATCCTCCGTGTGTTTTCACTTTCACTCTCGAAAACGAGTCTTCAGAGGCTTCACCTTCAGGGAGGGAGGGAAAACTTCAAAGATCGAAACCATGAAGTAACTTCGAAGCATCTGGGATAGAGAGAGAGAGAAAAGAGGAGGAAAACTGGAAAAAACCTACAAAACTGAGACTTAATATCAGAGCGTTCACTGGATGTTGTGTTGTGTTCGCTCCACGAGGCTTTTGTGCGTCTGCAGCCCGGTCGGTGCCAACAGGAACAACACAAAGTGAAAGGTGCCTCCTCACAGGTGGTGCAGATGAAAGTGTTGACATAATGTTGCACGCAGCTCGTAAACAGAAAGAATTGCCCGTTTGTTTCCCGGCTAACGGCCACGTGACCGCCGGTGACATTTCCAAGCAAATGTCATTTTAGCACTCAGAGGAGAGGAAGGTGAGAATTTAATTTATACGTCGTTTATTGACCTGCAGCTCTCGAACAAAACACATTAGCTGAGAGGAGAGAACACTGACACTGGAGTGAAGGTGAGCGAGGATGTAAAAAAAACAGATTATTCACAAAAAGGTTCGTAGAGGACGAGTCTGGAAAGTGGCTGAAAACAAAATAATTTATTGCGTTCTATCCTGAACAAAGCCTGTTTTCTGTTTAGAGGCGAAACAGCAGGGAAGAGAATCCAGTTCTTCACCATTTGATTAAAGCTGTGGCTCAAAATTCAGATCACGGAAAGTTCAATCTTTTTCAGCTTTCATGTTTCCCGGACTAAAATATATTAAAATATGCGTAAGTGTGTCTGTCTGACTCCTCCAGCAGTCGGCTCGTCCAAGTGTCCGTCTGTGAAAGAACGAGGACTTTTCATACGTACAAATGAAAAGTTCATATAATTTCACAAGTCTTTGTGTGTTTATTCGACCCAGAGAACATTAGTTTCTGCTGTCTGAGACATACGACACATAGTATGCAAGTCAGCAAATACATGAGAAAACTGAATCATCAATGGAACATTTTCCAATTATCTCATGTGTGCAGGGGGAGTCCCGGCTGATGAACACCCTGGACGTTAATCAGCAGGAAGAGTCCGGTGCATTCAGAGCAAAGCTTCCCCCTGAACACACGTGGAATAAATAACACAAAATGGTCGACCCTCTGTTCTAAAGGAGACCATAAATAGGACAAAAGCGTCCAGAAGCTGGAGGGGGGGTGCTCCTCTTCCTCCAGCTTCTGCTCCAGCCGGGTTTGAATTGCTTTCCCATTATCGGGAAACACCTGCAGTCACTCAGACCAATCTCAATGGAGATCTCACTCCCAGACTGAGCAATCCTCTCCAATCACCACTCGGGCCGCGAAAGCCGACTGAAAACAGGAGATTGTTACGAGTTAATATCCAGCAACACACATAAAAAGCTACACTTTTACACAATGGATTGAAGCTCCATAGATTTCATGATGCAGGGATTTCTTTAAATCGTCCTGTGATGTGGTGAAAGAGTTTTGATCGGTCAAAGTCAAATGAAAAGTTAAAATTTTAGGTTCAAATGTGAGTGTGAAATTGTAAAGACTTAAAAGATCTCTTACGGCCGTGTTGAAAATCTGACAGAATCATCATATAGACGCCTGCAGTCGTAAAAATTACAAGTTTCTCCTTAAAAAGTTCCACCACCGTTGAAATGTGATCATGTTTCCGGGGGTGCTGTTCTGTTTTGGTCCTTTTCTGCAAGAAGACGCTCACTAATACAGACTAGAACACAGAGTCGACTCCGTCTGTTCCTCTGACGCTGAGCGGTAATGAGTTTGTATCTGATAGTAAATTATGGTTGAATATTACATCTCAACAAGATGTAATATAACCCAACTCTTTAATGATCGGAGAGTCTCTACACCGAGGTTCGAAGGATGGAATCATTCTCGAACGATAAATTAGAAAAACTCCATTTAACACGGACTGAAATACAATAGATGAATATCTAGGATCACTGGTGTGTGACAGAGCGGAGACGTCAACCTTACAAAAAAAAGTATTTTACATTTCATTATTAATAATTCATGTTAATTCAACATTTAACAGTTTGAATTTCAATAAAAAAAGGAGTGAGAGTCTGTCTGGGTCAGTGCAGCTTCGGTATTCGACCCATCAAAGAGACGAGGTCGTATCGTATTCTGAGTGTTCTGCATCTCTGTGAGAACCAATGGAGCAAAACCCAGAGGAGAGTGTGTCTGTGTAAAATCAATCAGGCCTGTGAACACACTGATGTCTCACAAATCACAAAAACACAGTTCATATCTAACCTTATTACCTTTTCATGTAGTATTGAGTTCTGAAGAGGGCCCAGTTTCCAAAGTTGGCACCGAAACTCTTTCTCCTTCTGTCTCTGATTCGCTGGTCAGATATTTATTTGATCCATAAAACTACAAACTTTGCCAACTTTTGACTCAATTTCACTTTTTGTCCAAGTTCTTAATTTAACACTGAAGCAACAAAATGTGTTTATTCTATTAATTAATGACTGAATTGAACTCACTGAAGAAACACTGATAATTAACATTTGACACTTTCATTTTGATATAACTTTATTAATTGGGGGAATATCAAAATATAACATTTTGTCACTGCAAACGTTCTTATTATTTACATTAATAATTTGTATGAATTAAAACACAATCAATACACTCAAGTTAGTAAATAACTATTAATGGATCCATCATTTTAAAGGACTGTACATCTTAGCACAAACTCTTTTCATGTAATGTTTATGTAATACTTTATTTATTATGTCCTAATCTGAAGTTTGAAATGCCTCCAACTTCTAAATTGACTGGGAAACCAAAGCCCAGTTTCAGTGAATGGTTCACTCCCTCAGTGTTTATGATTAAAACATGGCAGCTGATCTCTGAAGTGCTTTTCCCTCTGTGAGAGGTTTCTTGTTTCTTGTTCTGATATTGGACTTCAGAGCCCCGGACTTCAGTTCCCATTAGAGAAACAGCAAAGTAATAAAGCAGCAGACGGAGGTGGTTTTCTTCCTAAAAACCCAAAGGTGCTGAGTCGTTCACCGGATCCTCGGCTTCTCTTTCACCAGGAGCGAGCTGCTAAACCTCCAAACACCTCACAGGTCACAGGTCACAGGTCACAGGTCACAGGTCACAGGTCCTCATCAGAGCTGGCCTCAAAAACTGCTTCTCTTTTCCAAGGGAAACAGATCATGACCAGCTGAAAGGTTCATAGATAGATAGATAGATAGATAGATAGATAGATAGATAGATAGATAGATAGATAGATAGATAGATAGATAGATAGATAGATAGATAGATAGATAGATAGATAGATAGATAGATAGATAGATAGATAGATAGATAGATAGATAGATAGATAGATAGATAGATAGATAGATAGATAGATAGATAGATAGATAGATAGATAGATAGATAGATAGATAGATAGATAGATAGATAGATAGATAGATAGGTAGATAGGTAGGTAGGTAGGTAGGTAGGTAGGTAGGTAGGTAGGTAGGTAGATAGATAGATAGATAGATGGATGGATGGATGGATGGATGGATGGATGGATGGATGGATGGATGGATGGATGGATGGATGGATGGATGGATGGATGGATGGATGGATGGATGGATGGATGGATGGATGGATGGATAGATAGATAGATAGATAGATAGATAGATAGATAGATAGATAGATAGATAGATAGATAGATAGATAGATAGATAGATAGATAGATAGATAGATAGATAGATAGATAGATAGATAGATAGATAGATAGATAGATAGATAGATAGATAGATAGATAGATAGATAGATAGATAGATAGATAGATAGATAGATAGATGGATGGATGGATGGATGGATGGATGGATAGATGGATAGATAGATAGATAGATAGATAGATAGATAGATAGATAGATAGATAGATAGATAGATAGATAGATAGATAGATAGATAGATAGATAGATAGATAGATAGATAGATAGATAGATAGATAGATAGACACATGACAGTCTAACTTCTCTGTTATCTATCACTGTTCTGTGTCCTGATTAAAACGCTACAGACTTAATTGCTCGGTCAGCCGCTTCCTGCCGTGGATCAGATCTCAATGAGCCGCACTGACACAGTGTAATTGCAGTAAAAGGTCACCAGAGAGACAATCTGCCCCAGTGACAGGATGGGAAATGTTGTCCGAGCCCGGGAGTGTTAAACACTGGCACCGACAGAGACACAGCTGCTGGTCATTACTGTTTCATCCAGAGCGAGTTCTCCTGTCGGTTGATGCTGCTCCGTTATATACTGTCTGTGTGTGTATATATATATATCTTTATATTCAATGAATCCCCATGGCATGACTGTGTTTGATGTGTGTGTTTAATCTAAACATTCAGACACTACTGCTGCTTCATGAAATGAGAAACGAGTCCTTGTTGTGTTAAATTACATGTTAAGAACAGACCAGAGATTATTATCTTATTGATAGAATGAGCCATAAAAAAGCTTTTAACATTAAGAAAAGATGAGACTGTTGCTTCAGGCTATGAAGCCGTAACGCAGTAAAACCCACCTACACGTGCACAAACATGCAGTACACAGTACACAATAAATACACACTCCTGCTGAAATCCACCTCAACGAGAAGCTCCAGAACAACAAAGTGAGGCTGTGTCCCGGTGTGAGACATCCCATAATAAATTCATCTGAACAAAGCTGGAGTGCTCTTGTTTTTATTGACATGAGACAAACAAGGTAGTTTAGGAGAGAATTGTTCGAGTGACCTTAAAAAAATAAAGCTTTTATCCCCAGAAAACCTCTGCTGCTAATGGAGAGCTACCATAAAACCCCTGGAAAAACCTCCACACGTATAAAAAGAGATAGAACCATTACAAATAGAGCTACTGGTTATTGGTCAGTGGAGGTTTTGACAACAACAAACTTACGGACTGATATTGTTGCACTAAGTACCAGTTAGACTACTGTCAGAAAAACTATGAAGTACTTATGCTGTGTACTTTTTGAGTACAGAACAAGAATGAGCCTCTTCTGCTATTGATGAGGGATAAAAAAATGTTTTTTTAGCCATAAGTTCTTCATTAGATTGTTATTGTTGAACTTGTTAGAGTATTGCCACAAATACTGTCTGCACCACAATCTTAGTAACTCTGAAACCTCCTCTCTCCCCAAACAACAGATGCCTTCATGGAAGTCTGTCTAACATTTTGATCATAAACACCAGAAGTCTGATATCCATCGGTCCTGATGTTCATCCTGTGGCTGCAGAGCCGGCGTGTGTCTGTGTCTGTGCCCGTCAGCCGGTTCTAATGATCTGTTGCTCCTCTGCTTTTAGAAAACAGACAGTTTTCTGTACAGTTCATTTTAGTTATGAATTTCTTTGTGTTATTCTCATTCTTCAGTGTGTGTGTCTGGGACTGTGTCTGCCATTTGAGTCCGAGCGCTCGGTAAAATCCTAAAACTTTCTTTTGCTACAAAGGACGATATCTGACAGATGCTATCATCACATAAAGATCGAATGTTTACTCGAACCAGAGTTTGAACCGAGGTCCTCACAATTCAATGTGAATGTCTCTCCCCAGCACATCTGAGAGGTCACTGCTCAAAGCTGCTCAGTAACGACTTTTAAAAGATCGTTCTTCAGAGCCAAGGCTGTTTTTGAGGCTTTTACTTTAAAGGTTTCACGATATGAAACTAACTAATAAGCACAAGAGGAGGAATCACAGAGCAGCCAAAGCCAAAGGCTCTGAAATGTTACTGCACAAAGAATACGAGACATCAAACAGCCTCTATTTTGCAATCTTCCGATCGCAGACCTTTTTCTTTGAGATGTTTAGCAGTGAAAATATAAACACAAGGTAAAAGAGCAACAGGAGGAAAACAGAGCATCGATCTATCTTCTGAAACATCTTAAATATTTCCGCAAAATGAATAAAACCGACTCCTTGGTTCTTGCCAGTGTGAGTTTAGCCATTAACTAAACACATGACCTCCAAAAGTTCAGCCCGGACCGAGATTTAAAACTGAGATCGATACAAGCTGCTCAGATCCTGCTGGGAATGTGATGAGCTGCGACCAGCACAGAAAATCATTAACATTCAGATTAAAGGAGAATAACAAAGGATCAGAATACTAAAAGCCTGGATTGGACCTTTGTCAGGCTAAGTAACACGATTTATAAAATTGTTAAAATTGTCTCTGTGCTTCTTCCACTACAGAGGGAAATGTTGCATTTCTTAATTATTAAATTCATCTGGCATCTACTGAGCCAATCCTGACTGACAATGGTACAGGAACAACCTGGACAGTTCGCCAGTGTATTATTTCTGTTTTGTTATTTCTATTTTTGAATTTATTTATTTAACACTTTAAGTTGATTTTAAGTATATTTATTTTGATATTGATGCTTTTACCCACTGCCACTATTGTAATATAGAGTTTACAATTATTTTGTCAATATAATGTAGCTTATGTTTGTAATATAAACCTTTACATATGTATGTGTTTCATACATAATGTTGTATTTGTTAGAATGATATGTGAATTTATAGAATATTGGCAGTAAGAGCAGAATAGTGTTGGAATCCATTCACAAGTCTGTTTCCCAGAAGACAAGAAAAGAGGATCAACATGATGCTGTCGTTAGGTGGAATGTGTGGATGTGTGTGTGTCTGTGTGTAGTCCAAGTGTACTCATGTTGTGGGGACTAAATCAGTGTGAACAGGGACAATTTAGGGACTTGTCTTCCTTATGGGGACGTCCCCATAACATACATCATTCAATTTTAAGGTGAAGAAAAAGTCATGGAGACGTGCGAGTGTGTGTGTGTGTGTGTGTTTGTGTGTGTGTGTGTGTGTGTGTGTGTGTGTGACAGAGAGAGTGAGAGAAAGAGAGATTGATGGATTATGTTTCCAAAGAGCAGAGATCTGTAGCAATAAATGATGACATGTTGCTCTCAGGGAGCTGTTGTGTAGCTCGGCCACTTGTGAAGCCTCATTTCCACTCAGCATCAAAACCAAAACCAACAAACACCCGGAGAACGCTGCTCTGCAGAGAGGAACTAGTGCACGGAGCCTGAGGAGTGAGTCTGTGTGGCTGTCGTTAAACAAACTGAGAGGAGGACCACCGAGCTGCAGGACCTGTGTTTAAACTCCGAGCATCGGTCCCACGTGAAGCTCAGCAGCAGATAAACGATCCCCCGGCAGCCTGATTCATTCTGTAGCACTTCTGTAAACCTGCCCTCATTCAGAGCCAGGACCTGAAACAAAGGAGGATTTAAAATTCAAACGCTGATCTGACAGTTCAAGGTTTACACAGAAAAAAGAACAGAAAACAGCTTCTTCTCTGTGTTACAGCTGAAAAACAATAAGGTTCAAAGTTTCCAAGATGAAGATGTTTGAGTTCTAAAGAGATGTGACGGAAAGAGATGCTCAGCAGCTCAGTGGCAGCGAGAGATAAGCAGAGAACACAGTTTACTGCAGAGAATGTTGTGTTGTTCTCTGACTACATCTACACAACGTTCACATGTTGGTTTGCGTAGATGCAGAAATACATCAACTTTATTGACTGAATAATGAGACGTTTGGACATTTTGCTGCCGTCACAGTTATCGCTGCACAAACGTGGGCAGAGAACAGAGCATTCCATGTCAAGATTGTGTTTTAATACTGTAAACATAAGCCATTAATACTTTATATATGTTCTGCATAATGATTTCGTTCTCATTTGTATTCCCATGCCGTCTCTTTTACCTTTAACCTCACGATTCTATATTTAATCCGGTAAATCCTAAATGATGTGGAGCATCGTGTTCGTTCTGGATTCACGAACCCTGGAAACAAAACTAATATATAATAGATTTCATGGTCTTCTCCACGGGTCGAAAGCTACTGTATATATTACAAAAGGTTATGGTCCCTGTGGGGTTAATTATGCAGCGGTAACAAATCGTAAACTATATCAACCTGTCAGATTGAAATATCAGACCTCATGAATAATTTGTCAGCCGTCAGTAAAGTAAACAGTAAAAGTTGCTGTCCATCAAGTCGCCCATTTCCATAAAGTGTTATCACTTTTTTTTATCTTTGTCTCGTTTCCCCTGAGTTTCTGTTCAAAATCACATAAACGCTTGAAAGCTCTCGTCCAGAATGATCAACAAGGATTTAAGAACGTAGTTGAAACACAACAAATGAACACGTGTTGCACATTTGAGACGATATTCGACGCTATGCGATATCGGGAAGGCCATTTTGCAAACCCCTCACACTTATGGGCAGAGATAATCGGGAACATTGGGGTCAATCCCTAAATGTGCACCAGTCCCGACACTGATTGACTCCACACACTATTCTACTCTCTCTGAATAAACCCTAAGAATATTAATTCTCCCAGTTCTGAAAACTTAATATCACCAGGTTGTCGAGTGTTTGTCACCAGCTCCTCATTACATGCACGTCAGCTGTTGTGCTCCTGGCAGCGCTGGTTGAAGATTAAGACCTGATTCTATATGAACACGGGACCCACTGTGTTCTGAGACACTCAGAACAAACCAGAATTAATCATCTAACACACACAGAGCACGACAGCTGCTGACACATGTAGGCCCCCCCCCACGGAGTCAGCGGCTTCATTAGGAATTTTAAAGAGGCTGCTTTAAATGCAGAGGCTGGAGTTCCACCGCTCTGAATGATAACGAGCCTCTTTTCATCTCACACAAATGTTTTGACTTCAAGGTGAGCGAGTTATTGTTTTTGTTTTTTTATCGTCACAGGACGAAATCTCAAACGGAGAAAAGTTCAGCGGGGGTCTCGGCCCTCCGCAGCCGAGGCTCGCTCGTCATTCAGGTTGTGTGCAGCTTTAATCGGATGTGTTTATCTCCTGTGGTTGTGACTCATTTTGTGAGTTTATCCTCCGGCAAGCAGATGAGTTTTAATCAGAAAAGTTTGAAAATCAGGCAGAACTTTTGCTCTCACTGGGAAAATGGTCGGTTAAAGAGCTTGTTGTGGGTTTTCTGGGATTAGTTAACTGGAGTTGGATAGTTTTTGTGTAAACCTGGTTTAACTGCTGGTTTTGCAGGTGGTTCAGTCCTAGTAACGTATAATAATACTCAAAATAAAGAGGTTCACCCCACCTCTAAATAAACATATCATTCCAGGTGACACTGGAATTCGAGTGTTGCATCAAACCATCGACTGTCGGAGTATGGACGACATGATGGTTCCTCAAAAGTGAAGCCAAAAGGTCTCGATCCAGCGCTGCACTACAGGGTCATGAATCCACCTCCTCCATACTGGATGGGACAAAGGCCAAACTAAAAAGTCAAAATACACATTGAATACATTCTTCTGCTTTTTTTTCACTCATGCATGTTCACGTGTTCATTTTTCCAGTAAATTTGGTTTCAATTAGTGATTCGATGATATAAAAACGTGTTGAAACATCATGATTGACAACTGGTTCAGTAGTTACCCAGTGGCGTAGTTTTTTATGATATAGTACCACATTATGAGATTTATATATTTGTTTGGAAGTGAAGCTTCAGAAAAAATGATCTCAAAGATACATGTCATGTGGTTTTGATTTTCTATTAATCAGATTTCAGGTTTTTCTTCTATTGTCTATTGTCAGATTCTACGTAATCATGAGAACAATGCAAAGATTGATGGTGTTTCTAAATTATTATTCATAGATGTCTGTGATCCTTCAAGTACCAAAGAGCAAAGAGAACAATTCAAACTCAAATCATTTTCACTATGGTAAGAAAAATATATTCATTGTAAAAGAGAGAATAACCCAAACAGATTTAAAAATTGTTCATTTTAATCTAAATTTTCATAATTGCTGAAAGTCGTTGACCTTTTCTTCGGCTGCTGCCCTTCTGCGTGACATTTACATTACAAAGTCTCCAAACACAGCCTCATTAAATGCACATTCTATTTCCAAAGGTGAACACATCATGTTGAACTGAAGCTTCTCGTATCGACCGCTGCTTCTCCACCGACTCCAGCAGCTCATTAAGATTCCGTCCTGATGAAATCAGCATTTCAGATGTGGCCACAGGCGAAGCTGCTGATCATCTCGTCACTGCTCCGGTCGAGAAGGGATGAATTAAGTAACACTTGAATTCAGAGGGTTTCTATTAATCAGTCTTTACTGAAAGCTGAAAGGTGACTCGTGGGTTTTTTGGCCTTGTTTTCAGCTAAATCCTGATCTACTGTGCTACACAGTACAGTATGAGATAATTATTCAAGAACTATATGGGAGCCACAAATGTTGAATGCCTAAACTTTGGAATATGGCCTGAAAGTTCAAGTATCATGATCAAGCCCCTTGTTTTCATTTAATTCTGTTCCCTTATGACCTTCCCAGCAGGTGGGGAGTCCACGTGGTGGCTGTGGGCCCTGGTGAGCCCCCCCCCACCCAGTTCAGGCTCCAGGAGGAGGCTGGTCCTGGCAAGTCACTTTCTCATCTGGGTTTACAGAATTGCTGTTCAGTGCTAAAATGGGTCGTTTGTGCCATCTGGTGGTGAAAGGAAGAATCACAACCAGCTGGCAAGGATCATCTCACCCTTTCAGTTTGGTGTATTCAGCGTGCTTTTTTTAATTTTAATCTACTAATTAATAATTAGCTGACTGCTGCCACATGTCTTAAATGTAGTGAGTACTATTGAAAGAAAGTACTTTACTCATAATAATAATAATGATAATATTAACATACATGTATACAGCACCTTTCGTGGTAGTTAAGTCTGCTTGAGAAAAAGGTAATTATTATGAGTAAAAATAAGAAATGAAACGAACCAGAAAGAGAAAATAATAGTGGCCTACAAATTAAAATAAATGTAAGTTACTTTAACCATTGCCTTATTGGCTGAATTAATTTCCAATTATATCAAAAAATTATTATTTGTGTTTTTGGCTGTCATACAGATGCTAAATTAAGTGGAGATTGTTAATTTCAATATAGCATATACAATAGATATAAATTTGGGTATGAGGCAAATTAGAGACATTAAGCATAATGGGGCATAACCGTAATTTAACAAATTATCCAGTCTCTGGTATGTAGATTATTATATTGATGCTGCTTTCGCAGGAAATTGAATAACAACATATGTTTCTGTACAATCATTGCTGTTCCATCATCACAATATTTCAAATACAGCTTAATAACTCAAAATAACTTTGCTGCACAGTCCCAAGGAGCTGGTATCCCCTTGTTCACAAGAAGAAAACAGTCTGAGGCACAGGTGAACTTTGAACATTGAACACACACATACATACATTTGAATACAACCTGGCCCTTACAATTTGGAAAGCACAGCATTGATCAAAAAATGTGTCCGTTCAAAATTGTTGTCAGATTTTAAAATTGTTGAGCTCTTGAAACAGGAAACAAGGGAGCAAGGGATTTAAACAAAGAGGGAAGGTACAAAACAATAAGGACCGTGACATGTATACATGTTGTTTTACCTTTATGTCCATTTTCCTCTTACATTTCAAAAGTGCATGAACAAACTGAAGGAAGGCTATGGTGAGGATATGATATTTGTCCCGAATGATCATGAATTGGACGTAAACTTTTACCTCCGAATTATCTATAGAACAGATTATATTCTTTAAAGCAAAAGACATTCAATTGTGAGACAGAAACAAATGGTCAGTAGTTTTGGTCTCTTCAGAACAAAATATGCAATTTCAAGCTTGAATCTTTTGTGCAGAAAATCACTAACAGGTTAAACTGCTGATACAATGTGTTGCCCTTTGTTCGCGAGAAGAAACAGTGTCACTTGTGGAACTCTTGGAAACAGTTTTTGTTCTTGTTGAGGCAAAGGTGAACATTGCACTTGGAACATCGGAACACAGACTGGCCTTTGCAGTTTGGGAGTTTGCAGCGTTGCCGCATACTTTCAACCACTGGCCAGTGACCAATAGCATCGGAGCGGATTTCCAGTGTGGGAATTGCTTTAGTTGGACCTCGATGTTTCTTTCTTGCAAATTCCCTTTCAACTTCCGATGAGGGCAGCCCCCTCTTCTTCCTTGCCATGTCTTTGCCTTGCATGCAGAGTGCCTGTGCTAGTGATGCCCTAAAAGCAAGCAAATCCTTCTGCATCTTTTTTGGAACATCCAGTGAATCACAATCACGTCGATATAACAGCCAGCTGTTTACGATGACCATATCGACAAAATGAAAAAATAACCTTTGATAGTACTTTTTAGACCTTATCTGGATGGGATAATATGCCATTAGTGCATCAAGAGCATCCACGCCGCCCATGAACTTGTTGTACTGGTTGATGATGTGTGGGAATTCCACAGAAACCTCCTGTTTCAACTTTCTGTCCCATCTTGCGATGTTAGAAACAGGATGGGCACTGGCAAAAGACCTGGCGAGGTACACCCCTCTTTTGTCAAACCATTTGACTGCTCTTATTTCTACACCGTCGACAACACTCCTTTTCTCTTCAAATGTCCCTCTTCCCTTCTTCTTCATATCGGTGTCTGTGCTGAAACTGCAACCTCGCAGGTGACATTGCTGCACAGTCCCAAGCGCTGGGATCCCCTTGTTCGCAAGAGCAGCAAACAACTCCAAGGAAGAAAACCAGCTGTCAACATATAATAGGTGATCGCAGGCACCATGAATGGCTTGTGCAAGCTTTAGGACAATGTTTCCACTTGCACCAATGTCAGGTTCTCCAGGTACAGGATCAGTTTCCCCTGTATATATGTCGAATGAATGCACCAGGCCTTTTGTATCACAAAGCACAAAGATTTTGTATCCCCATTTGTGTGGCTTCTTGGGGATATATCGCTTTAGACTAGATCTAGCTTTGAAAGGGACCATTTGTTCATCAATAGACAACATTTGATCTTGAGGGAGATCCTGACATTTTTGGAGAAGTGAATCAATAATTGGCCTCACTTTGAAGAGCTTATCCTCATTGTTGGCTGCCATGTTGCTGTTGTCATTGAAATGAATGAATCTTTTAATTTCTTCCCATCTGTCTCGGGACATCGAATCAGCCACCTGCGCTACTCGACATTCACTGCACCAGTACATTCTTGACCTTGGTAAGTGTATAACACTCATGTACACTAAAGTGCCAATAAACTGCTCCAATTCATTTGGATCCAATGTGAGGAGGGCATTATATGGATTTGTTTGCATGCAGTACAGATTACTCTGGTGTACTATAGTATCCAAAAGATCAGCGTCGAAAAAGTCTCGGAAGTACTGGATGGGCTCTCTGGTTTCATCAGCAACAGGAAGAGCATCTTGCCAAATTGGAATGTCTGTTGCAGAGTCCTGTTGTTGCACCGTCTCCCAAACGACCTCTTGCCCTCTTGTCCTTGCAGTAGCAGCTGATTGGGTTCTTGCGTGCATTTGTGCATCATGATTTCTGTCAGAGTCTTCATCACTGCTGCTTGTATCACCTGGTGTAGGTCTGAGGTCCTCATCGCTGTTGTCACTGTCACTGAGACAGCTGTCATCGCTGTCGACAGGTGGAAGCCGGGTCTGAAGTCCACCAGCTCGCTTCCGGTTGAGGGTTGATGCATCCATTTAGTTCTGTCAAACCATAAAGGGCAGAAATTGCATTTATATCCAAGCATTATATTTGTATTCTGTTTTGCACATAATTCAATGTTGCACACTTACTCTGCACAAACAGTTGTACATAGTCTAGTATTTCTGCAAACAAAGTTATTTTTATTTTATTTGATAGGTACAATGCACAGCTCCTTAGCAGTACCAGAGTCACATTTTCATCTGTAGTCCCTGGGTATTATACAGTATTATATATATATTCAATGAACCCAACGTCAGATTTACAATCATATAAGGATACTTATACTTATATACTTCAAAACCTTAGAAGTATATGCACCGGAATTCGATTGTATACGATATTGCACCTAAATACAATATTATCCATTTTTAGCCCTTAGTGCCTGACGTAGCGAATTCGCGACAAACCGAAATCTGCTCATTAATTGTCGTCACAGGTAGTCTATTTCAATGTACATTAGCATAAGAGGCAACCAAAGAGATGGTATACATTTTTTATTTTTGAACAACTTACCTCAAATTTGCTCAATTCCCCACATTTAGCAGGCAAGATCTATACAGTCCGCAGCATAGTTCCGCAGAGCCGCACTTCCGGGTTCCTCCACCGGATGTGTGTTCCACTCCGACCACTAGTTGGCGGCAGAGTGCTTCCAATACCTTCCTTGGTATGTATAGTATTTGCACCATGTGTTAATGTAATTCAAGCTATATCTCGAAGAAGTCAATGATGAATTAAATATTAATTTTAAATATTCATGCAATAATTTACTTGACAAGTTTCTTAAAAGTTCCTGTAAACTTTGTTTTGGCTGCACTGTCCCTTTAAAAGTGTCTCTCTCGCTTTGGAACGCGCTTTTTGGACTCTGTCGCTTTCCGTCACACCCGGAAGTGTTTGTACAGGGTGTGTAGCGGACCCACGCTCGGCTCTACAGGTTCGAACCTGGACATCTACCGGGTGTACCGTGTGTTTAACGTGTATTAGAAGAAGAGGAACATGTCCGCGGGCAGCCGGCTGGAGAACGCGAACCCGGTGATCTTCCAGCGGTCCGGAGAGAGGCTGCTGACGAAGACCGAGGAGGATGAAGAGGCTCACGACCCCATCGACGACAGAGAGATCTTCGATATCCTGTTTATAAACCAACAGCTTCTTTTACTTCCTGTTCAAATACATGTCAACTGACCCCGTGGACTCCAGCTGTGTTAATTCTGTCTTTAATAATGCTAGCAGCTAAGCTAACCTTAGCATTGACCAAGAGATAACAGTAGATTGGAGTAAACAGAAGCAGCCATCTTGTTTGTTTGATGTTATATCATCTGAGCGAATAACCACAACAATAATAACATAGTTGACTTCCATATTGTCTTGTGTCGTTTATTGTGTTGAATTCTTTAACTGAAGTTACATCTGATCAGATCCATCAACGACCCGGAGCATCCTCTGTCTCTGGAGGACCTGAACGTGGTGGAGCAGGTCCGGGTCAAGGTGGGTTTCTGTCCCTGTGGGCTGTTGTTGTTGTTAGGAGGTTTATTACAAGGTGGATGATGGGGAGCATATATATGTATAGATATAGATATATATGCCCACAAACAGAACCTGTGAAATCTGCCTCAACCTTGCAGCCACAACATCAGAATCAGGTTTTATTGGCCAAGTAAGTTTACACAAATAAGGAATTTGACATGGTGAAGTGGCTCTCAATGTGCCTGCACAGAATACACATCACAAAACAAAACAATACAAACACAAACGGTACGATGGTCTAGGAAAAAGAAAGAAAAGAAGTGCAGGGATAAATATTAAGCAGTATGATACAGTAGGGATTAAGTAAGTAAATATAATTATAATAAAATATGATTCCGGGAGTAATTTTACAGTGGTTATTATACAGATCCAGGGTTATTGCACAGTGCCACAGTGGGTTGGCTGTTCAGAAGTGAGACGGCAAGGGGGAAGAAACTGTTTTTGAGTCTGGAGGTTTTGGTGAACAGAGATCTGTAGCGCCTTCCAGAGGGGAGGAGATGAAACATACAATGAGGAGGCCAACCGAGTACTGAGTTTCAACACAAGATCAAGTTTATTTACAAAATTTTAAAGTTTTGCAGGTCTGGCTAAAGGATCCCAAAAGGATGAGGACGTGTGGAGGACAGGGAGCGTAGGACTCTGGGCCTCCTCCTTTTAAACTGAAAAACTTCAAAATGAAACTAAACTAGAGAGGAAACAAGAAAACTACACAACCAGACCTCCAGCCTCAAACAGAAAGAAACAAAAGAAACAGAATCCACATTAGATAGATAGATAGATAGATAGATAGATAGATAGATAGATAGATAGATAGATAGATAGATAGATAGATAGATAGATAGATAGATAGATAGATAGATAGATAGATTAATTACTTTATTCATCCCGAAGGGAATTTAAGTCGTCATAGCAGCCGGTATATTTGAATACAATAAAATACAATACAATAGAATAAAATAAAAATATTGAGGAAAGAATAAAAACAGAAACACAAGATAAATAGGTAGATAAGGTGCAGTGGCAAGATGATAATAATAGTACTGATGATATGATGGTAATGTTATTGTTAGACAGTATATACAAATTGTACAGTATATATAGTATATAATATAACATAATATATATTTATATATATGATAGTAATTATACCAATATAATAGCAGTATATAGTAATAATGGCAGCAACAGTATATATAATAATAATAGTAAATATAATAATAATAATTATAACATGTACACATGTATAAGTATGTGTATATAGTTATACTTATATATACAAAGAATATACAAAGAGTATGATATGATATATAGTAGAGGTATAAGTATTTGACTATACAATAGATAATATACTATGAGTGTAAGAATATGTAGACAGAGTGTGCAAAGACAATATTATGTATAAAATGATAGATAATATCAATATGGTTTATATTAACACATATCACATATGATGTGAAGTAAGTAAGTTATCCAACAGCCTCTCCTGCCACAATGATCAGATCCACCTGTGAGGAGAGCAGAGAGTAAAGAGAGGGAGGCAGAGGAATGTGTGAGAACATAACACAAGGGCTGAAAGAACAGCTACAACCAGTGAAATACAAAGTGTTCCAAGTGGTGGTAGTAGAGTGGTTCCAGCTGATCCCAGTATAACACCTGAAGCCTCTGTCCAGGAAAGTTCAGTCCTGGGAACAGTTAAGATATGACACAGAACCCTCAGACTCCCAGGCCTCTGCTAGAGAACCTCAGTGAAAGTTCCTTTAAGTGGTTGATCAAACTAGAGAAGTGCTACATTAAGCACTTCCTTATTAAGTTATTCATTTCCTTTTCTGTCCTTTCTTCACAGGTTGATGATGCAGGCAGCTCGGTGGGTGTCAAGTTCACACCCACCATCCCTCACTGCAGCATGGCAACTCTCATCGGCCTGTCAATCAAAGTCAAGCTGCTGCGCTCGCTGCCCGACAGATTCAAAGTACGTCCCGTTCAGAGATGCTCATTTTAACATCACACCCCCTGAACACAACCTGCATCTGTGTGTGTGTCTGTGTTTTCAGATTCCTGTTTAAATGCATTTTTCTGCTTCCCCTCAGATTGATGTCCAGATCACACCTGGGACTCACGCCTCAGAGGAAGCAGGTAAAAACAATAAGTATATTTCCCATCCACTGTAACATTTCCCACAGATACATCCTGTTGAGTTTCCTGGTTTTATCCTGGTGTGTTGTGTTCAAATCATCAGATTCACTGGTCATGTTGAATGTGTTTCTATGTTACGTGACTTGTGTTGTTGTTGTTTCATGTGCAGTGAACAAGCAGCTGGCCGACAAAGAGCGAGTGGCAGCAGCTCTGGAGAACTCCTCTCTGCTTGAGGTGGTGAACCAGTGTCTGACCAGCAGGAGCATCTGAGCAGCACATCAGCTTCATGTCTTCTTCTTTTGTCTCTGACCTGCCAGACAAGTGAGAAGCATCTGTCTGTGCACAACTCACCAAACCTGCTGTTTAGACGCTGGTTTCAAGAACTGGGAACCAAGTCTTTATTGTGTTAAAGAGAGTATTAAGTGTGTTTTATGCAGAGTGGTCTGAACGCAGCAGAGAGAATTTAACAGGAGAATGTGAGGAACTTCTTCTGGTTACGTTTTTTTAAAGGTTAATGCCTGTTTTATATAATGACATTTGAATTGTAACATTATCAAAAGAGGAAACTATTCTGACTCGTCATCTGCTCAGAGTCTGCGGAAGCAATTGTCATATATTCATTATATTAATGCTTTTTGAAATGTATGAAAAGTCTGTAATTTAAATAAAGTTATGAAGATATTTGTGTGTTTTTTTCTCAAAGCTTTGTTTCATCCAAGAAACAACAATGCATTTTAACTTTGCACTCAAAGGTTAAATCATCTGCGCTACCGACTCAAGCAAACTCTACGTTCACCATCATCTCCAACTCCAACATATTTTTTATGGATCCTCACTAAAGAATATTCATATCAGTTCAAACTGATTCAATGTGATTAAGAAATCAATTAATTTATCCAAAAATTATATTCCAAACTAAATGAGCCTTAAAGACAGAGGACAAGAGTGTCGAGGGGAATTCACACTCATCAGTGACAAATCAAACCAGGTCACCGACCCATGAGCAGTGAAAGTAGTTTTTCTATTTTTGAATCAAAACGTGTGACGTGAAGTTTACGCCTCGGATCTCAACCTCAACCCTTAAATATAAAAGTAATTTGAGCATCTGCAGGCAAAACAAAACAATAAAACTCCCCAGACAGGAAATCATCTCGTCTGAACTCAAAGACCAAGACAGTGTCACTAATGTCATTAATTCTGCTTACGGTTTGTTTCTAAGATGATTAGAATTCACTCGGCAGCGATAAAACCAGGTAGAAAATCACCAAGAACAGGTTGTCAGCGACGACAAGAGCTTCAAGTGTGACCCATCCAGATTTTCTCCTGCGTTTCATTAATACATTAATACACAAATGCAGACGATTGAAGGTCACCCCAGACGGAGAGACACAACAGTCAACTCAGTGTGTGTCTGTCTGCGTGTGCGAGAAAGATGGAATTGTGTTTTCTCGTAACCCCAGGTGACAAATGTCTGTTGTGTTGGGAACAGGCCCCGTACAGCATGTTGAGCTCGATGAGTCTCAACATGCTGTTTATTTTATATTTATTTTAAATATAAAGAAGACACAATATAGAGCTTAAATTCTTCATAATTTGAACTTCAATTGTCTTATTGTTGTTATTAAACTTTCTCAGTATTCCATTAAAACACTCAACACTTTTACCCAAAGCGACTTACAATAAGTGCATTTAACTGTGAGGGAACAAACACAGAACAGCAAGAATAATGTAAGTACAATTGCTTAACACCAGAAAGAATACACGAGTCCTCAGTCACATACTCATCCCATATAAAAGTACAATTTAAAAGCTGTTATAACTAGTAGGGTCAGGAACCTCAATTCCGTGACCATTCCGCTGCTTTAAGATGAAAAGGACAGTTGTGAAGCTTTACTCTGAAGACCTCACGTCAGTCTTTAACGTCATCACCTGAGGGGCTCGTCCAATCACAGCTTTGGATTTGTCAGAAGCTCTCCGTCTCTTCTCCACTCTGATGCAAATGCCCGGGGAAGTGACGGTAAGATTTAAGAAGAGATGTGCTGTGCGCTGTTTAAAATCGTCAGAGAAGTCGTCAGAGAAGAAAGTGGGCAAGGAGAGATTCATTAAATAATTTTCCAGTTACATGTATAGGTGTATGTTGTCATTGAACTGTGCTAATTGTACTGATTGTGATTACAGCTGATTGAAGCACGGAGAAGTTCAGCTCGGTCTCGGCAGAGAAGGAAGAGTATTGTACTGATTTGTTTCAGTTGCTTGGAGGAGGCAGAGTGTCCTGGTGCCAGATGAGTCGGACTTCTGGAGGGGAACCACCATCGACATGATGTCGGATGAGGAGGCGGCTCATATTGTGGGTTGTCTGGGTGGATCGTGCGATTCCATCTTTCCGCAGCCAGGAGCTCTACGACCTGTGTGCCACGCTCCAGACCAGGCTGGAAACTGATCCAAAGTACGAGCAACTCGCCACAGGCGGCTGCACACTGGCACAGATTCCGACAGATTGCCACCCAGGTCCTACAATCCAGAGGATGTACAGAAACATTTCAAGCCTCACTTGAGACCCTAGATCTGGATGCCAGTTTGGTGAATAAAGTTTTAATTCAACATTTGCAGCATTGTTTTTTCTCTTTGTCCCAGAAATGTATATTGACGTCATAGATAGAGTGTTGCCAATATGATAACAATGACATGATGAATAAATATAGCATCAAGCATCTGCAGTGCTTTTTGTATAGGCTTACTAATAGTTCATATTAATAAATATAAGCAACAATATTATTAATAATAAATTATTATTTTGGTTATTATAATTATAATCGTAAATTTGTGGGCGGGGTTTACTGCAATGACCCAGGGTGACCAATAGCGACACTTCTACCAGCCATCACGAATTACTTTTCGTTTCACGGGTCTGTGGTTTCCTCCGATGTGAATCGAGAGAGGCTCTTACCAGCGGCTTCACTCCGATTAATATGCTTATTAGATTACACCGCCGCTTCGCGAACCCCCCCCCCCGTTTCCAGCTCCGGTAATCCTTCAGCACCCACTCGCCCGACTCCATGAAGTTACTGAGGTCCGGCCGATCGCTGTCCTGAGAGACAGGAGGTCAAAATATTGAAGATACTCTGATAGAGAAGGGAATTATAAACGTTCATGTACTTTTATTGACAAAAGAAAAGGGTTGTAAGAAAGGTTTATAATGATAATTGGTTTGAGAGACGAAACTGACAGTGATATATTGATAAAATAATTATAAGGTGACTAAAGTAATGGCGTGGTAGAGAGAAGAGCGTGGCACCGTCTCTCCCCCGTTCAGTATTAAATAACTTAAATTTCACCAGCTAATCCAGCATTCAAAAACAACAAACTATCTTCTTAACCCCACTTCGCAATGCCGAAGCCTACAAAACAACAAAAAGTTTACCAGCTCCGGGATACGGCGGAAGATCCTGTTGACTCGAGTGAGGCTAACGCTAACACTGAGCACGCTGCTAGCGCTAACAGCTCGTCTCCGGAGTTTTCTTATGATGCGCTGCTGAAACACATCGCCACTGTCGTTGCTGAGGAGGGCACGTAGACGCAAACTAAGATCCAGCAGGTCTTCTCCAGCTTCGAATCGATTCTGGAGGAAAAAGTTGACAGCTTGCTGAAGCGCATCGATAAGGTCGCGGCAGCTACCGACTCCCTCACTGCACGTCAGACCGAACTCGAGACCCGTGTCTCTGCCTTGGAGGACGACGCTACACAGCTGAAGAAGAAACTAACCGCGATGGAGAAAGTAAATGCCGAGCTGACAGCTAAACTCACAGATCTAGAGGGTCGCTCTCGACGAGACAACATCAGAATCTTAAACCTCAAGGAGTCGACGGAAGGCAATGACCCGGTTAGTTTCTTTGAAGGATTCATTCCCAAGGTGCTGGGGCTCCCGGTCCAAACCATCTCAATCAACCGCGCACACAGAAGCCTCGGGCCGCCTGTGGAAGGTCGCCCTCGCCCCGTCATTGTCAAGATCCATCGTTCCAGAGATGTCTCCATGATATGGTCTGCAGCGAGACGCAAAGGAACCATCCAACATGAGGACCAGGCTATTCGCTTCGCTCCCGACATCCCTCCGCTGGTCCGGTCTGCACGCACAGCCTTCAACCCGGTCTGCACCAAACTTATTAAGCGAAACATCCGCTTCCAGATGATCTTCCCTGCCGTGCTGTCATTCAGGATAAACGGGGTACAGAAGTCATTCAAGGAACCGGAGGATGCAAAGACATTTTTGGACGGTAACGTGTAATCGGTGACATTACCTGCCTTTCATGGAACTGCTGGCAGCTGGTGAGTCAGACATTTAACTTCAGTGACCTGCTCCTCACACATCACATTAGTTAACCCTCCCTTCTCTGTTTTATCAATTGTGTTTGATATTGCTAATTGCACGCAGTAACTCTTTGTGTGGTGGTGAGGTCATCTATCCAGCCATCTGAACGTGGGAGATGGCCACCTTTTGCGGATTTCTTTTTTTTTTTTTGGAATAATTAAGGAATCCTTTGTTTTGTTTTGTTTTTTGTTTTTCTCTCAAGCTAGTTGAAGTAATAACTTTGACACCTCTTTGTGGTTATGAAGTCTTGGTGGAGACTAGCTTATTTTCTTTCCATAGGAGTTACAGACATGCGTGTTCTTGTCTTCTCCTTGTTTTGTGTTTACATTTGTTTTGTTCAGACGTTTTTGATTTATTACAGGTCCAGAGGTTTTTCTTTCCCCCTTCGCTTCCCCTGTCCGAGATTTATATCCATAGTCGACAAATACGCTGCCCTCCTTTTGCCTCTGTCTCTACTTTGTAATGGGTGAGGGTTTCCAGTTGAAAGTCCTAAGCCTCAATACAAATGGTTTAAATAATCCAGTGAAAAGAGTTGCTATTCTTGACCTCCTTCGCAAACAAGGAGCCCATTTTGCTATGCTACAAGAAACTCATATGGTTAGTCGTGATGTGAACCGTTTAACTAATAGATTTTTCCGGATAATTGCTCATTCTTCTGCCACCAATAAAACCAAAGGTGTAGCAATTATCTGCCGTCGTAATCTGCACTTCAAATTGCTGGATACATGGTCTGACAATAATGGCAGGATTACTATTGTCAAAATTCGTATAGAAAATACAAACATTGCGCTTGTATCGCTTTATGCTCCTAATACTTTTGACTCACAATTTTATGAACAGATAACTAAAATTCTGCTTGATCTTCCAGACTTTAAGCTAATCATAGGTGCTGATTTTAATGCTGTATTGGACCACTCTTTTGATAGATCCGGTCAATCTGAAAACAAAGAACAAAAACAGAGTTCGGATGCCCTGCGCTCTTGGTCAAATAACACTGGTGTGGTAGATTTATGGCGCTTGATGCACCCTACCTACAGAGATTTTACCCACCTCTCAGCAAGACACAAGTCCTTTTCGCGTATAGATTTTATCTTTGCCTCTAGAGGCTTGTTTCAAAAAATTATGGAGGTCACTCTCTGGCCAGTCACTCTTTCAGATCAGAAGGCTGTAATTGCTCTTGCCTTGATTCGCTCCACCCCATTGCGAGCTCCTAAATGGCGTTTTAATAATACTTTACTTCGTGATGAGTCATTTAGAACTCAGTTTATGGCTCAATTTAATGAATTCATCAATATAAACAAGGGGTCAGTCAGTGACCCGAGAATACTCTGGGACGCTGTTAAAGGCTTTATTAGAAATAATGCTACACTGTATTCATCTAATTTAAGGAAAGCCCGATCCTCTTGGTTGACCCAGCTGGAGCGCAAACTTTCAACATTGGACAACTTATTACAACAAAATTTTGATGATCAGGTTGCATTGCAGTACGATCTGGTGAAAAAAGGTATAAATGCTATTCTCAAACGGCGTGCAGAATTCTTGATCCATAGAACACGCCAAACATATTATTTTAATGGGGCCAGACCCAGCCATTTACTGTCGTCGAGACTGAAGGCTAACGAACATTTCGCTGACATCACCTCCAGGGTTTCCCCCAGAAAACTTGCTAAGCCTGGTGGTAGGGCTGCTAGAAGGCACCCGCGGGGGGGGGTTGGATTGTTGAGTCGGATTTTGAGCTGGACACCATTGTTTCTTATACTCTAAACATGTTGCACTTTGTTTAATATGCACACCTAACTTTTTTATTTTGATAAGGGGTTAAATAGATACTTTGATATCTTTTTGAGTTGCTGACTTAACTTATAAGCCCTCTTTTTTATTTATTTTTATCACGTTGGAGTTGCTAGTTTAAACCTACAGTTTTGCACTTTAATAGTTTGCTGTGAACATAGCAGTCAGGCCTCTTATTTCAGAAACAATGAACCGTAACAGTTTTGTTACCAATAAAAGATAAGCGTACTACTTCTTTGCTTTCAGCCAGCTACTCAAACAGACAAGCAACAAAATAACAAACAAACAAAATACACAGGCAAGTGTCGGCCTACATTGAAATAAATTAAACACAGAACTTTGTAGGGCTATTTGAGTCCTCCTCATATTTGTGGAAAATGTATGAAATAAGAAGTACCCTATTTTAAAATAAATAAAACCAAATAGCTGCAGCCTAATCGTGTAACGGACTAGGTTTATGTTTATGTTCGGTTTTGACTTATGTTCAGTAAAACACTGTGTTGAAGGAGCGTTCTGATGTCTGAGGATAAGTGAAGGCAACGTATGTTCAGTAAAACACTGTGTTAAAGGAGCATTCTGTTGTCCGAGGGTCAGTGAAGGCGTCTGGGTGGGACATGTGACTGTTTGGACCAATAGGCCTATACAGCACTGGGGGAAACCCTGACCTCCATTAGATCAGAAGACGGGCATATGTTAACAGAACCCTATGAAGTCAATGCTTCTTTTCGTAGTTTCTATGCTGACCTGTACAGCTCAGAGGTTCCTCACGACAAAGATTCATGCAACAAATTCTTGAGTTCCATTCAACTACCTAAAATGACAGACATTGGCTCCCAAATTTTAAACGCCCCTATCACTTTAAATTAACTTAAGGCTGCAGCAGATGATATGCATAAGGGCAAATCACCTGGCCTGGACGGGATCCCCCCAGAATTTTACACAACTTTCTGGTATAGTCTGGGGCCCTTATTTTTTGATATGATTCAGGCCTCCTTGGAGAGAGGTGCTCTCTCCAGAGATGTGAATGTAGCTATCATTTCACTGTTGTTGAAAAAGGATAAAGATCCTTCTGAATGTGCCAATTACAGACCATTATCCCTTATAAATGCTGATATAAAAATTTACGCTAAGCTTCTTGCACGTAGGCTCCAACCCTTTATGACAAAACTCATTAATTGTGACCAAACAGGATTCATCAGATCCAGGCAGCCAGCAGACAATGTGAGGAGATTAATACATATAATACACGGGGCCTCTTCATTAAAACTATCATCAGCGGTCTCTCATTAGACGCTATGAAAGCATTTGATCGTTTGGAATGGCGGTTTCTCTGGTCAGTACTGGAGTTTTTGGAGGTGGGTCCTCACTTCTTACATATGATCAAAGTTTTATATACAAATCCAACAGCTATGGTACTTACGGGCAGGACTTGCTCCTCCCTATTTAACATTGCGAGGGGCTACAGACAGGGATGCCCTCTGAGTCCCCTCCTGTTTGCACTCTCTCTGGAGCCTCTCGCTCAGTCAATCCGGATGTCTAAAGCTATCACTCCTATCACCGTGTTTGGTACCACACATTATATATCTTTGTATGCGGATGACATCCTTTTATATCTAGGGAACGCACAACAGTCTCTACCTGATGTTTTATCTATTTTCCAACGTTTTAGTGAGATATCGGGGTACAGAATAAATTGGACAAAGTCAGCCTTCTTACCTCTGAATGACCAAATGAGAAACATAGCCTTACCTACAAATATACCAGTAGTCAACCACTTTAAGTATTTGGGAATTAAGATTAGCTCATCGGTACAGACCATTGTCAAGTCCAACTATGAAGAAACTCTGTCCAACATAACCCGTGACCTTGATAAATGGTCCACGCTACCAAATTCTCTTAGATCTCGTGTATCTATCATTAAAATGAATGTGCTTCCCCGGATTAACTTTGTGAGTGCAATGCTGCCTTTATCACCACCCCCACGTTTTTGGGTCAAAGCCCAGCAGATCATTTCTAAATTTGTCTGGAATAGAAAGCGTCCTCGCCTCAGATTATCCACAGCACAAAGAGATAGAGCTGACGGGGGTCTCTCATTGCCTAACCCCAAATTTTATCACTGGGCCTTCACTCTGCGACCTCTGATCAGCTGGTTCGACGAGGGTATCGAGACTTCATGGCGAACACTGGAGGAGAATATGGTTCGTCCATTGAAACTAAATGAAATCTTATTTTCCAATGTTCCCCTAAAGAAATCTCAAGTCAGCTATGGTCCCATTGTGTCTCACGTATTAGCAGTCTGGAGGGCAGCGGAAAAAATCTGTGGTATTCTATCTAATTGGAACCCGTTTTCACCTATTTTTTATAATGATTGTCTGTTGTTGGGTAAATCTCCAATTAAGTTTGGTCAGTGTCGCCAGTGTTATGACAAGGGGATTCACTCCCTTGGTGATATTTTTGGGGACAGAGGCCTATACTCTTTTGAAGAGCTCACACTCCGGTTCAACCTGCAACATTCCACTTTTTATTTCTACTTGCAGCTAAGAACAGCCATGAAAACATATGATGTACCCTGGCAAGGTCCACTGGAGGAACACTCTTTAATCAAACTTTTGCATCAGGCCCGGGAATCCAGAAAAATTGTATCTAAACTGTATCGTTATTTCCTTGAAAAATCTTATTGTACTCTGCCAGTGAATGCATCTTGGCGGGCAGATATTCCTGACCTTGACCCCGACTTCAGCTGGGATGGGGTCTGGGAGGCAGTTTTACAGTCATCCAGAAACCCTGACCACCAACAGATTCATCTGAATTTCATTCACAGAACATACATGACTCCTCGTAAACTGTACTGCATGAAAATTATAGATAATCCGAACTGTACACTATGTACTACTGGCACTGTGGGCACCTTCTTCCACATGATCTGGGAATGCCCAGGGGTTGAACATTTTTGGAGAATAGTGCAGAGTGAATTGTCATTGCTATTGTCCATTCCTATCCCCCTGTCCCCATCTGTTTTTATTTTAAATGATATTTCTCAACTGAAACTCACAAAATCCTCAAAGCGCGTATTTCTGGCTGGCCTAACTGCAGCCAAAAAGATGATCGCAACAAGGTGGAAACCACCCCATATACTATCTAGACGACAGTGGCTGCTCAACTTCATAGATGTTGCGCTTCTTGAATTGTCGACAGCACGCGTCCATGGTGCAAAGGAGGAAGTGTCATTGTACTGGGCTCGAACAGTGGAGGCTCTCAAGGGCTTTTTGGTGTGAGCTGAGCCCCCCCCCCCTCCCCCTCTGGTCCTGCTTTCTTTTCTTTTCTTTGGTTTATATTGCCTGTTTATGTTTTACTGTGTACTGTAAATTGTATTGAATAGATCTAACTAGGTTACACTTCAATGGCACCTTTTTGCTTCTATGATTGCACTTAACTGTTCCTATATATTTATCTTCAGATATCGTTCTATTTTATTTTTATGTCTTCATTTTATCATTAGCCAGCGTGTATGTGTGTATCTGTGTGAGTACATGGGTATACTTATGTTTGTATACGGTAATTACTTTATTTATGCGCTGCTGAATGATGATTGTTGTTCTTCAAATCCAATAAAAATTTGATCACAAAAAAAAAATAATTATAAGGTTTGTCAAACCCACATGATAAAGACATTTAACCATGAACTTTATTAAAGGGACTCTTACCTTTGTTGCATTTGAGAATTACAGCACATTCAAATCATCCCGCCTTCCTCCAATGCCCGACCCCCTCGTTCCCATCCGCGGTGTTTTTTTGAAGAAACTTTATTTACAAGCAGACTTAGAACCTACTGCCTCCGCGCAAGCACGTGAGTTTTTGTTTACCAAAGCAATGGATTCGGTAAGTTATATACATTTACATTCACATGCCTTGATGACGCGGGCCCGAATGCGCCACAAGAAGCAGACGGAAAACCTGCATGTCCATGCAGCAAACAGACAGGTCTGTCGGCCAATAAGGTCCTTCGGTCCGAAGAATTTTATTGGTTGAAGTTTTCACTAAATATTATGAGAGTGAAATAATTGTTTGTTTTTACTCCTGGTGGGTCTGTCTTGCATTTTAGAGTGTCATTACCTTATTAATACCAATTTAACCTTATTCAAAAAAAGTGTAAAAATGCAACAAAGGTGAGAGTCCCTTTAAATAGAAATAAACTAAAACCAAATATATGTTTGTATTTGTGTACTTTATCAATTTAATAAAACAGCTTGTTCCATTAATCTACATTTCTAATTGGAGTCAAAGCGCCTCATTCCATTTTGCGTCTGACGTCACAACGTCACATTTCTGTTCTTTACCGGCGGGAATTCTTCTCCCGACCTCCGCCATCTTTGTTTTCCACAGAGCAGGTCAGTCAAGTTCACGACTTCTTTATTGTCAAATTATATATCATGTAAGGTATTAAATTGTCCCGGGGATATGTTGTTATGTTTTGTCATGTTTGTTGCGGCGATTTTGTACGTAGGGAAGTATGGCGTCGAGTCTCGCTGTATGAAAGCACCACAGGTAACTCTTTACTCTAAGCCTTATTTTGCGGCCTACCGGGTTTGGGTGCGTAGTTTTACAGTTCTGGTTAATGGCTCCGTACTTTCACTGGGGAAGAGTCGGGGCCGCTGCCCAGTCACGCTCAGCTCATGCGGCGTAATAACACCGGTACACACCCACTCGGCCGGGTCACCCGTCATCCTCCTCGCCACCCCGCCGGAGGCTCGGTGTGCGGCCTTCGTCCGTCGCTTGTGCGGGGGCTTATTCCTCTTGGACCGCGGGGCAGACTTCTTCAATCTTTCCGACTTAAACAAAGCAAGTTGATAACTTCCAAATTTAGTCTTTTTAGCTCTACATTGCAGTTTTTTTGTTTCTATTCAACAAACAAACAGTGTCTACAAAACTAGACACAAAACAAAACAGCTCTTACATAAGGGATAAACGTATGGCATGATACAAGAGGTGATGAATCTCACAGTACACGAATGTCATTCAAGTCCACAGCAGTCCTTTTAATAGGGTGGAAGAAAGGTCTAGACCGATAAAATCCAAAAATGGGCGCCACACTCTGTAGAACTGATCTACACTGTGATGTATGATGTTGGTGAGATATTCTAAAGGGATCAATTCATAAATTATTTTGGGCCAACCACAGACAGAAGGGACCTTGTCACTGATCCACTGCACAAGAATATTTTTCCTAGCTGCAAATGTTAAAATATTATACAATCTTTTGTTGACTGCTGTTTTTAAACAGGCACTTGGGAGACCTAGATTCAGAGATATGGGGTCCATGCCTATATTAATATGAAAAATTCTCTCTATTTCACTTATAACTTCAGCCCAATATCTTTGAAGTTTATAGCAAGACAAGAAACAATGAGTTAAAGTTCCCACATCAGTTTAACACTTGAGACACAGAGGGGAGAGAGAGCGGTTGAAGAAAGACCTGCGGTGAGGGGAAATATGTAATCTGTTTAAAATCTTAATTTGTATTGCTCTAGCCCGAGTGCATTTTATTAATTCTAACTGGTGAAGTAGAGCTGTACCAATACCAATATTAGGGAGTAAAAAACTACAGTATCAATATATTGGCCAATATTCTATATATTCCCTATATAAACATAAACACACCATTTTCCTAGTGGTTATCAACGCCTGGTGACAAATATCCGTAATGAATGCAGGATATTTACAGTTTACAAGTAAAGTTTCTCTGTTGGCTGCTAACACCAAAGATTCCCTGTTTACTGGAGACTGTTTGAAAGTTACACGTATTGGGAGCATTTACACTTAAACCACAACTTTCAACACAAACTTAATGGTAACATTTTTATCTGTATGAACTGTGTCCTATGTTGGTTATTAGGTCAAAGTGAAAGCCAACCTTTGCAACATGGAGGCCTTAATATCCCGCTGGATGGTGAGTGGATCAGAGAAATGAGAAATAACTAAAATAATACATGTGTCATAAAATCGTAAATGTTTTTTTTGTAACCTGCAACGACAACCAGTCGTTTCTTCTCCAGTCTCAAACCTATTTCTGAGCTTTTCAAAGCAGAGTTTTTAATTAGTTCACATTAACTGATTAATGTATTTCAAGGATTCTTTGGAGGGTGAGTCATCAACTCACGAACCGGTCCTGCTGCATTCTTCACATGCTAAAGACAAACTATCAAACAAAATACCTTTGCCTGAGTTCATGTCTGAAATGGTCTGAAAGCTTAAGAGACCCAGTGTTACTTCTTCTGAATGAACCTAATGATGATTCTCTGATCTTAATCCTTAATTAAGACGAAGCTGACCCCAAGCCAGCAGGAGGACATAATTGACAAGGTACTGATTTAACATTATATCAGAAGCTATGTACACATATATCGAAGAAACGTTGTGCCCACAAGTCCAGTTTCCCAATAAGCTTTTTCATAACGGACCTTTAACCTTCTTGTATCCTCCTGTAGGAGATACAAGAGCGGGAGGCGCTCATGAAAAAGTATCCACGGCTGCAAAAGGTAAAGTTGCCAAAACATCAGCAACATGAAATGATGTTCTTAAATCATTGTTTCTTTGCCTCACCGCTGTTTGTGTGTCTGTGTGTTTGTGTGTCTGTGTCTGCAGCTGTGGATCCTTCGATTTTTGTGCGCCTCATACACCTTATATGTCGTCTTTTGTCTAATTTATCTGCCGGGACACTGGCTGTACAGAGTGGCCGTGGCCCAGTGCTCACTCTTATACCTTGTGCTGTGAGTGCCCACATTGTTTTTAATGCTCTTTGTTATTTCCTACGTGGTAAACAGAACCTAAGAGGTGTCATCTGGAAACATTGTGCAACAGTTTCCTTGAATGCACTTTGCCTCTCTTCTTTCCTTCCTCTCAACAGAGTTTGGCTCATCAGAGATTTTTTAATTTATTTATTTTCCAAACTCACTGAGAGAAACAGTAAGTTGTCATTTGCTCCATCTAGTTAACAGATAATTGTAATTTTATTTATTTGATTGTAGAAATTACCGATGGCATTTCGACTACATACTTAAATAATCTTTTCTGCATGCAGACAGCTGAGATGAGTTTAGTGTTGTAAACAGCAGAAAATAATAATTGAATTATAGTTTAGACTGCAAAAAATTACACCACAAATGTAGCTGTATGATAATATAATAGTATAAATTGATTATTACACTATGTCAAAATATGTTTGTCACAATGTCGTTAATTGATTTAATATGAAGTGAACTGACTGACGTTATGCATGCTTCTGTTTTTAGAACAGAAACTAGAAGACTTAAACGTTTCCAAGAAACAGATTGTGAGTGTTGAATCCTTCATAGTTCACATTTCATTTGACTTCGTTTTTTCAACGTAGTTTCATGTTCAGAGTCGCTGCGTTCTGCAGCCGACTGCCTCTATTCTCCTGTGTGTTTTAATAAAGGTACCACAATTCAGCCTGTATGTTGTAAATAAAGTTTCTGTGGCTTGTGTTTCCAGCTCGAGGACGTGATGGAAACTGAAACGTATAAAAAAAGTCATCCTGGAGCGCTTTGCTCCAGAAGCGAAGAGGAAGGCTGTGAGTGATGTTTTTTTCCTGTGTGTTTCTGTGCCTGTATCTTTGTTTTATCTGACGCTTGTTTGTTGTTGTGTTGCAGGACCTGGAGTCGACCCCAGTGCGTCCACAGGAGACTCCCAGGCCAGGACAAGGTATGACACACATCAATACAAAGCAGAAAGATAACAAGTACGATGCTGCTTTACCATAGGAGTGAAAATGGAGACATTTAACAGATTTTTTAAATATTATTATTTGTTCCTTTACAGATGGAAGGTAGCAGAGGATGGAGCCTTGGCTGCGGCTGCATTCTGGTGGTGCTGCAATGAGTGCTACTCGTTTAAATCTCCTCAGCGTTTATGGCTTTGTAATAAAATCCGATTTTAATCAAAACATCTTGTCAACTGCATATTTCCAACAGGTTGGACTTTTTAGTTCCCTGTCGGGTTTGATTAAAGTAGCTGTTCTCATCTTCTCTAGCTGGAGATGGTTTTCCTGAGCTGTGTTAATATGGACAATTGTCACAAACTGAAACTCAACTTTGGACAACCATTGGAACGCATGTTTGTTTTAGAGGTGATGATGAAACCTGGATGCCTGCGGGTCCAGAGGTCTGAACTATGATGCAGGATTTCTGTAGAGATATTTCAGTCCTACAAAGATTCTCACCAGAGGAAAATCACAATGACAACCTGCACAAGATGGACCAAGTCGACATTTTCCATGACTGGGACTAAAGTTTTTAAAATGAAGGTTAATAAGAACTATTACATCCTAAGTTTAATCGGGGCTGTGCAGTAAAACAAAACATTTCTATCTGAGCTGTGAGGTCCTTCCACTACAACGTTCAGAGCAAGAGTGAGAGAGGAGACAGAGGGCTCCTCTATTTATAGGCTGCCTCTCACAGACTCCTCCCTCTTGTCTATTCCACTGTGATCCTTTAATTCTATAACTGCCAATACAAATAAACTTATTTATATATATTCTCATTCATGATACCGTGTATCTATGAATATATTATATTTTATTTGACCTAAGTGATTTATTTATTTATATTCTATTTTAAATAAAATTGTGACTTGTGACTTTAAATGAATTTCGTATCGATAAACTGTGATTGTTTTAAGTCACATATCAAATTACATATTATTTATTTCCTTAGTGTTATTCGAGTTGTTTACATCCATGTAGTCTTTTTGTGATCCAACATGTTGTTATTACTACATCGTAATATCCACAAATTGTCTTTTTTCAATAATCTTTGTGATTTGTGAGTTTCTTTCTTGTTCTTGTGAGTAAATCAATATATATATGTTTATTTATTATTTTTGATTAGTGTAATTTCAAGAATATGTTGTACAGAATATCTGGACTTAGATAAACACTGTTTTTCTCAAGTAAGAAGGTTTAAGGTTTGGCAAAGGTCCATAATGGTTAGGGGTAGGGCCAATGGTTAGGTTTTAGGCAGAGAGAACGTGGGTTAGGTTTAGGCAATAGTAGAAGAGACTTAGGTTTAGGCATGGGTTAAAAATGGTTAGGGTTAGGGCAATAGGCCACGGCCAGGTCTACGTTAAAGCACGTACATTAGTAATCTTCATTTTATTAATTCTTTTTTTTTTTTTTCATTGTTTTTATTGCAGTTTTTTTGTTTCTATTCAACAAACAAACAGTGTCTACAAAACTAGACACAAAACAAAACAGCTCTTACATAAGGGATAAACATATGGCATGATACAAGAGGTGATGAATCTCACAGTGCACGAATGTCATTCAAGTCCACAGCAGTCCTTTTAATAGGGTGGAAGAAAGGTCTAGACCGATATAATCCAAAAATGGGCGCCACACTCTGTAGAACTGATCTACACTGTGATGTATGATGTTGGTGAGATATTCTAAAGGGAACAATTCAAAAATTATTTTGCGCCAACCACAGACAGAAGGGACCTTGTCACTAATCCACTGCACAAGAATATTTTTCCTAGCTGCAAATGTTAAAATATTATACAATCTTTTGTTGACTGCTGTTTTTAAACAGGCACTTGGGAGACCTAGATTCAGAGATATGGGGTCCATTCCTATATTTATATGACAAATTCTCTCTATTTCACTTATAACTTCAGCCCAATATCTTTGAAGTTTATAGCAAGACAAGAAACAATGAGTTAAAGTTCCCACATCAGTTTTACACTTGAGACACAGAGGGGAGAGAGAGCGGTTGAAGAAAGACCTGCGGTGAGGGGAAATATGTAATCTGTTTAAAATCTTAATTTGTATTGCTCTAGCCCGAGTGCATTTTATTAATTCTAACTGGTGAAGTAGAGCTGTACCAATACCAATATTACGGAGTAAAAAACTACAGTATCAATATATTGGCCAATATTCTATATATTCCCTATATAAACATAAACACACCATTTTCCTAGTGGTTATCAACGCCTGGTGACAAATATCCGTAATGAATGCAGGATATTTACAGTTTACAAGTAAAGTTTCTCTGTTGGCTGCTAACACCAAAGATTCCCTGTTTACTGGAGACTGTTTGAAAGTTACACGTATTGGGAGCATTTACACTTAAACCACAACTTTCAAAACAAACTTATGGTCACATATCTTATTTAACATTTATGTTGGTATGCAGTGGGAGCTGGAAACGATCCCATGTTATATTGATGCTGTTCTTGTCTCTCTCTCTCTCTTCCTGCTTCCTGTTTTTTTATAATACTCCACTGTATACTTCACAACTATTATACGTGACCTTTAATAAACCACGAGCACTGTGACCTAGAGAGATCAAAGCACAACAAAGGAGGAAAACACGTGCAAATTGAAAATACATCATCAATATCTTACTGACTAGTAGCAAAGTTAAATGTCTTCATATATGACAGTGTTCAAGTGACTTAGGTCATATCTAGTCTAAAGGTGAACCTGCCTTGAATGTCCTCGTATCTAGTGACTAGGTTTGACCTTTATCCAGCGACCTTTATCTGTATGAACTGTGTCCTATGTCAGTTATAAGCAGTGTTGGGCCAGTTACTGAAAATTAGTAATTAGTTAGTTACTTCTTTTAAAGGTAATTGAAGTACTTCACCAGTTACTGTACATCAAAAGTAATAAGTTACTGTTATTTTATTGTGAAAATGTTACATGATTTTATTTTGAAACGGTTCCGGTAGAGTCGCGGACATCCTGTGATGACGACAACGGCGCTCCGGAAAAGGATTATGTTTTTAGCGACCCTCCGAAGAAGCACAATTTCTTACGGTGTCCACGGTTGTTTTAAGGTGTTTCGAAGTTGTTCGAAGTTGTATTAAGGTGTACTGTGTTACAAGGACGGCTCAAATAAACGACCAGAACATCAGTTTAAGTCTCGACCATCTTTCGGGGGATCTGCTTCACTTGTCTTCTTGTCTGCAAGTGTTCATTTTTCACAAAAGAGAGTAACGCGAGTAACAAACTCATTTAAATTTCAGTAATTGTAACTGCGTTACTTGATTTACAAAAATACTTTGTTACATGCTCGTTACCGCTAAAAGTTGTGGAATTACAGTAACAGTTACTCCCAACACTGGTTATTAGGTCAAAGAGTTGCCTCACAGCATGTGGGTTTTAGTTCACTCGAGTAAAGAAGGAATATCTTCTCTCTTAAGGCCGGCGCATGCTTCTGCAACGGCGTCTGCGGCTTTTCACGCAGCTGTGTCGACTGACTCTTTTTAATTCATGCTTCCCATAGGGTTGCGCTTGATGCAAAGCTATTCACCGCCAGACCACTAGGCGGAGTAATGCTTTTTGTCAAAGTCGTCTCTTCTTCGTGTGTGGCAGTCGTCGTCGACTGTTTATTTACATCGCCACGGCGGCTCCTCATAGCCTTTTTCTTCTTCAAATGATGATTCTCTGATCTTTATTCTTAATTCAGGCAAAGCCGACCACACTGAAGCAGCTTGAGAGCGTAGACATGGTACTGATTTAACATTATATAAGTGATGTACACATAAATCACAGAAACGTTGTGCCCACAAGTTCAGTTTCTCAATAAGCTTTTTCATAACGGACCTTCAACCCTCTTGTATCCTCCTGCAGGAGATACAAGGACTGGAGGAGTTTAGAGCCAAAAACCAACGGCTGCAAAAGGTAAAGTTTTCAGCAAGACAGCGGAAAACTAGATTCCAGGTGTGGGAGAGGACTCTTTGTAGGGCATAACAAGGGCAGTCCCTTTCTGGTTAGTGGCTCCGTACCTTCACCGGGAAAAAACGGGGGCCGCTGCCCAGTCACGCTCAGCTCATGCGGCGTAATAACACCGGTACACACCCACTCGGGCCGGGGCAGGAGACAGAGAGGACGACCTATATTCACATCAAGCTAACTCTGTGAACCAAGGATTTATTTCACCCAGACTAGAGTTGGTGAGTTTGGAAGACGCGTATTTTATTGTGGGTTAACATCACGGAGCTAGCGGGGTAGATCAGTGATTTTCAACCAGTAAGTTCAACCAGTGGTTGAAAAAAGCAGTCGCCCCGTCATCCTCCTCTCCACGCCGCCGGAGGCTCGGTGTGGGGCACGCCTCGACGATATTTACAGTTTACAAGTAAAGTTTCTCTGTTAGCTGCTAACACCAAAGGTTCCCTGTTTACTGGAGACTGTTTGAAAGTTACACGTGTTGCGAGCATTTACACTTAAACCACAACTTTCAACACAAACTTAATGGTAATATTTTTATCTGTATGAACTGTGTCCTATGTTGGTTATTAGGTCAAAGTGAAAGCCAAGCTGTGCAACATGGAGGCCATAATATCCCGCTGGATGGTGAGTGGATCAGAGAAATGAGAAATAACTAAAATAATACATGTGTCATAAAATCGTAAATGTTTTTTTTGTAACCTGCAACGACAACCAGTCGTTTCTTCTACAGTCTCAAACCTATTTCTGAGCTTTTCAAAGCAGAGTTTTTAATTAGTTCACATTAACTGATTAATGTATTTCAAGGATTCTTTGGAGGGTGAGTCATCAACTCACGAACCGGTCCTGCTGCATTCTTCACATGCTAAAGACAAACTATCAAACAAAATACCTTTGCCTGAGTTCATGTCTGAAATGGTCTGAAAGCTTTAGAGACCCAGTGTTACTTCTTCTGATGAACCTAATGATGATTCTCTGATCTTAATCCTTAATTAAGACGAAGCTGACCCCAAGCCAGCAGGAGGAGATAATTGACAAGGTACTGATTTAACATTATATCAGAAGCTATGTACACATATATCGAAGAAACGTTGTGCCCACAAGTCCAGTTTCCCAATAAGCTTTTTCATAACAGACCTTTAACCTTCTTGTATCCTCCTGTAGGAGATACAAGAGCGGGAGGAGCTCATGGAAAGGTATCCACGGCTGCAAAAGGTAAAGTTGCCAAAACATCAGCAACATGAAATGATGTTCTTAAATCATTGTTTCTTTGCCTCACCGCTGTTTGTGTGTCTGTGTGTTTGTGTGTCTGTGTCTGCAGCTGTGGATCCTTCGATTTTTGTGCGCCTCATACACCTTATATGTCGTCTTTTGTCTAATTTATCTGCCGGGACACTGGCTGTACAGAGTGGCCGTGGCCCAGTGCTCACTCTTATACCTTGTGCTGTGAGTGCCCACATTGTTTTTAATGCTCTTTGTTATTTCCTACGTGGTAAACAGAACCTAAGAGGTGTCATCTGGAAACATTGTGCAACAGTTTCCTTGAATGCACTTTGCCTCTCTTCTTTCTTTCCTCTCAACAGAGTTTGGCTCATCAGAGATTTTTTAATTTATTTATTTTCCAAACTCACTGAGAGAAACAGTAAGTTGTCATTTGCTCCATCTAGTTAACAGATAATTGTAATTTTATTTATTTGATTGTAGAAATTACCGATGGCATTTCGACTACATACTTAAATAATCTTTTCTGCATGCAGAGAGCTGAGATTAGTTTAATGTTGTAAACAGCAGAAAATAATAATTGAATTATAGTTTAGACTGCAAAAACTTACACCACAAATGTAGCTGTATGATAATATAATTGTATAAATTGATTATTACACTATGTCAAAATATGTTTGTCACAATATGTCGTTAATTGATTTAATATGAAGTGAACTGACTAACGTTATGCATGCTTCTGTTTTTAGAACAGAAACTAGAACACCTACAGGTGTCCAAGAAAAAGATTGTGAGTGTTGAATCCTTCATAGTTCACATTTCATTTTACTTCGTTTTTTCAACGTAGTTTCATGTTCAGAGTCGCTGCGTTCTGCAGCCGACTGCCTCTCTTCTCCTGTGTGTTTTAATAAAGGTACCACAATTCATCCTGCATGTTGTAAATAAAGTTTATGTGGCTTGTTTTTCCAGCTCGAGGACGTGATGGAGACAGTGGAGCGCCATAATCCCCAAGCGCAGAGGAAGGCTGTGAGTGCTGTTTTTTTCTGTGTGTTTCTGTGCCTGTATCTTTCTTTTATCTGACGCTCTTTGTTGTTGTGTTGCAGGACCTGGAGGAGACCCCAGGTATGACACACATCAAAATTAATCAGAAAGACAAAGCATTGCAGTTTAAGTCTTCTTAGTGCTCTCAGACAGGCCAGAGCTCCACTGGAACGAGGCCAGAGTTACAACAAGGGATTTATTGTCATAGGAATGCATCGCAGTTCAAATGAGTTTCTCTCCTCTATGCAGAGATCCAACAAGGGGGGGAGGCAAAGAAGTCCCCGCTGGTGGACAGACCACGGAACAGGTGAAGAGCCCTTTTCACACCTCTGGATAAAATGATGACGTCCAGAAAGTCACAGTTAAACTTTACTGTGACATCACAATATTCTGCACTGACACATTCCTCACTGTTATTCGAATCCTGTGACCCAGGAACAGAAGGAGATATTGTGACAGTATTTCCTTCAACTTGACTGTTTGTAATTCTGCTTCAGATGTAAAGACCTTTGTGTAAGGTCTCATAACCCTTAAATAAATAGTGTCTCTCCCTCCGTTCCTCTTTCTTTCCCACAGATACGCATTGGTCTGCCAAGAATGTTCCTCCCATAATGGCATGGCCATTGAACGGGAGTTTGAATACCTGGGTAAGAACTTGAGTCAGAAGTCATTACAAAGCAAACTGTAAATGTTGTTACTTTCAGTTCTTGGTTATTGTTTTGAAATCTCTCTCTCTCTGTCCCTCCAGCATTCCGCTGTATGGAGTGCTATTTCCTGAATCCAGCCAGGAAGACGAGTGCGCCCCCCTCTGGAGGTACAGAGTATCACACACACAGATAGAAACGCACACAAGCAGTGAGCAAGAATTCACAAAACTGGGTCTCCTTAGGTTATTTTAACAGAAAGATAAAGCATCGCAGTTAAAGTCTTCTCAGTGCAAGAATGCATCGCAGGAGATTCAGGTGGAAGAGGACATTTTTATTATTCCCAAATGTAAGGCCGACAAGGCAGAATTATTCAAAGTAAATATAAAATTTAAAAAAAGAGCGGAAAAAACAAACACTTGAAAATAAGAAAATAAATAGGCACATTGGCCCAGACAAATAATTACAATAACACTATACTTTCCAGAAAATGTTTCTTGGGAGAGCTCTCAGACTTACATCCTTCCAGTCGCCACTCCCCTAACAGAATGAACAGCCAGGCTTAAATGGGACCTAACCCCGCCCCCACAATTGGAACAAACCAAAATAGCATCATACACAGGGGTGTCACAGGTAAGGCAATCCCCATAGCTGTACCAGTTTATACAATAAACTCCATATGGCTGTAAAAATACCCGGCAACATATTTACAAAACAATTGCTCCAAAAAGGCATAGCCAACTAATAATAGCACAGCTTAAACAAAATTAGAACAGAATTAGAATCAGCCTACTGCCTCTATTCTCCTGTGTGTTTTAATAAAGGTACCACAATTCAGCCTATATGTTGTAAATAAAGTTTCTGTGGCTTGTGTTTCCAGCTCGAGGACGTGATGGAAACTGAAACGTATAAAAATGCCAAAGTCATCCTGGAGCGCTTTGCTCCAGAAGCGAAGAGGAAGGCTGAGAGTGATGTTTTTTTCCTGTGTGTTTCTGTGCCTGTATCTTTGTTTTATCTGACGCTTGTTTGTTGTTGTGTTGCAGGACCTGGAGTCGACCCCAGTGCGTCCACAGGAGACTCCCAGGCCAGGACAAGGTATGACACACATCAATATAAAGCAGAAAGATAACAAGTACGATGCTGCTTTACCATAGGAGTGAAAATGGAGACATTTAACAGATTTTTTAAATATTATTATTTGTTCCTTTACAGATGGAAGGTAGCAGAGGAAGGAGCCTTGGCTGCGGCTGCACTCTGGTGGTGCTGCAATGAGTGCTACTCGTTTTAATCTCCTCAGCGTTTATGGCTTTGTAATAAAATCCGGTTTTAATCAAAACATCTTGTCAACTGCATATTTCCAACAGGTTGGACTTTTTAGTTCCCTGTCGGGTTTGATTAAAGTAGCTGTTCTCATCTTCTCTAGCTGGAGATGGTTTTCCTGAGCTGTGTTAATATGGACAATTGTCACAAACTGAAACTCAACTTTGGACAACCATTGGAACGCATGTTTGTTTTAGAGGTGATGATGAAACCTGGATGCCTGCGGGTCCAGAGGTCTGAACTATGATGCAGGATTTACGTAGAGATATTTCAGTCCTACAAAGATTCTCACCAGAGGAAAATCACCATGACGACCTGCACAAGATGGACCAAGTTGACATTTTCCATGACTGGGACTAAAGTTTTTAAAATGAAGGTTAATAAGAACTATTACATCCTTAGTTTAATCGGGGCTGTGCAGTAAAACAAAACATTTCTATCTGAGCTGTGACGTCCTTCCACTACAACGTTCAGAGCAAGAGTGAGAGAGGAGACAGAGGGCTCCTCTATTTATAGGCTGCCTCTCACAGACTCCTTCCTCTTGTCTATTCCACTGTGATCCTTTAATTCTATAACTGCCAATACAAATAAACTTATTTATATATATTCTCATTCATGATACCGTGTATCTATGAATATATTATATTTTATTTGACCTAAGTGATTTATTTATTTATATTCTATTTTAAATAAAATTGTGACTTGTGACTTTAAATGAATTTCGTATCGATAAACTGTGATTGTTTTAAGTCACATATCAAATTACATATTATTTATTTCCTTAGTGTTATTCGAGTTGTTTACATCCATGTAGTCTTTTTGTGATCCATCATGTTGTTATTACTACATCGTAATATCCACAAATTGTCTTTTTTCAATAATCTTTGTGATTTGTGAGTTTCTTTCTTGTTCTTGTGAGTAAATCAATATATATATATGTTTATTTATTATTTTTGATTAGTGTAATTTCAAGAATATGTTGTACAGAATATCTGGACTTAGATAAACACTGTTTTTCTCAAGTAAGAAGGTTTAAGGTTTGGCAAAGGTCCATAATGGTTAGGGGTAGGGCCAATGGTTAGGTTTTAGGCAGAGAGAACGTGGGTTAGGTTTAGGCAATAGTAGAAGAGACTTAGGTTTAGGCACGGGTTAAAAATGGTTAGGGTTAGGGCAATAGGCCACGGCCAGTTTTATTTAGTCTAGTTTGGAGGTTAGGTTTAGGAAAGGGTCCATAGTGGTTACAGTTAGGGCAAAAGTCTAAGTTCTAATTGGTTGTTTATTTGATTTTCTTTGTGACGGGGACTGAGCTGACTTTTTACCTTGAGGATTTTATTTGGGTTTTTGAGCAACAGTAAAACAGCTGAAAAACACATTAAATTGTCACCACTACTGCTGATTTATCTACGTCTCATTATAATTTTTGCCAAATGCACAGCTGTCTTATATGAATATGACATAATTTGAACTGAATTTCTCTTTGTATTTATTCGGTGTATTTTGTTACGATTTTGCTCCAATGTTTGAAACATGTCACTTGTATCTAACACAAGTATTTTGGTATCTGCCTGGTTTTGGTTGTGTCGCCTCAGGGTGCTGAAGACAGGTGTGTGTGTTGAAATATTTATTCTTTGTGCGTTCATTAATTTGCTTGTTTTAAATGTACCATCCGACTGCTGGTGCCTTGGTTGTTGCTCGTATATTAATTTTCTCAGTGTAATCTGTCCAATGTCAACATTCAAATAAGAAGCGACGAGAACTAGTGACAACAGTTTATTCTTGTTATTACGCAACACAAAATATGAATTGCTGTTGGGTTTCCACATAGATTGAAGACTGTGGATTGGACTCATATTTTCCTTCTTTTCATTCTCCTGTTTCTTATTTGGTCACTTTCTCTTTCCTCTTCTTCGACGCCTCCGACAAAGAGTTAGCCTTTTCTCACAGCTAGCGGCTAACATCGTGTTACTGTGAATAGTTCAAATGTAAATATGTTGTATCACCTGTGTCGTCTCGTCACAGAAACACAGGTTTAAGAAGCAAAATATTTCCTGTGGGTCAAACACCTGACACATAGGATTTCCTTTGAGTGTGTTTCTCATTAGTTGTTGATCTCAGCGAACCCTGAGCCATTGGGCAGAACTTTCTGATTTGTGTTTAACTGGTACTTCTCTGCCAATGCTGGTTGTCTATTATACGCATGGCACGTCTAATAAAGTGCTTTAAGCAACCAAAGAAACCAATAGTTGTGTTTTTATGAATCCTAAATGTCGTCCTCGAGTTTATTGATCAGGAATAAGTCCGACCTGTGGATAAAACTACAAGAAACAGTGAAACGTATCGACTGAATGAGATTTATTTTTCAAGCTATTTGACATCTACACAAATAGAAATATATAAAAAAAAAAGAAACACAACGTTACTGGTCACAATCTGGTTCACTTCGTCCTGAGAGATGCAGCAAGAAAAGATGAGACAGAGAAAACTTGAACTTTTAATGCTCGCAGCAGCTTTTGTTCTATAGGTCAACAACGTATATGTAGTGTGAGTGACCGGGAATAACAGAAACACGCAGAACACCGCAGAATGTAAGTGTTTATTTAGCCTAGTGCTAATTACAACATGCTAACAAAAGAGAAAGAGAGAAACATCCGTAGCTTTTTCATAACAGACCTTCAACCCTCTTGTATCCTCCTGCAGGAGATACAAGGACTGGAGGAGTTTAGAGCCAAAAACCAACGGCTGCAAAAGGTAAAGTTGTCAGCAAGACAGCGGAAAACTAGATTCCAGGTGTGGGAGAGGACTCTTTGTAGGGCATAACAAGGGCAGTCCCGCCTATCTAGTTTACTACCCCGGTAAAGGAAAAGTGCAGAAGCACAGACTGGTAAAGTTTGTCACCAAGACAACCTGTGAAAACAAGACTCAGACACAGGAGCTAGGACTGGACCCCAAAGTAAATTGTGACGAGAGTAGAGACTCCACAGCCTAGTGTACTGAGCACAGATGTACAGACTGACGGTCCACAGTCAGCACCAGAGGATGATGGCGAGAAGCACCCTAGGGTGACGTCACATGCCTCAGACAGTGGGGGATATCCCACCAGAGAGTAAAACCCCGGGGTATCTGAGAGACTACATTCTGGAAGATACTGATGATGACAGTACACTCACTAGTGTAGATACGCTAGTTGCGGACGCATGTAAGTGATGCATGTTGTGAGACACGGGCATTCAATAAAGCGAACTTAGCAACTAAGAAGCCTCTATAGCATTGCTTTACATGGCGTCAGAAGTGAAAACAGAGTCCTGCCAAAGTTCGCACCCCCGACAAACTTTTCCTTTGATAAGCCAGGAGAATGGCTGGAGTGGAAGAAGCGTTTTGTGAGATGCAGAATCGCCGCCAAGCTGGACAAGGAAGACGGCGCCGTGCAAGTGAGCAGCCTGATATACGCCATGGGAAACGAGGCGGAGAACATCTTCCGTTTGTTTGCATTCACAGAAGATGGACATAGAGATGATTATGTTAGGGTGCTTGGACCGTTCGATGACTACTTTGTGCCGAGAAGGAATGTGTTACACGAACGTGCATGTTTCCATCTGCGCGTGCAAAGACCGGGAGAGAAAGCTGAAACTTTTATCAGGGCTTTGTACGAGTTGGCGGAACATTGCAAATTCGGCGGGAACAGAGATGAAAATATCTGCGAACGGATCGTAGTTGGAATACTCGACAAAGACGTCTCACAGAAGTTGCAGCTGACGAAGGACCTAACGCTAGCGCTGACTATAGAGACAGTCAGGCAGTCAGAGGAGGTTGCTTCACAAGTCAGCATGCAAGGAGAGACGACGGGGGTTATACAGGAAGTCACTCACAAGCGCAAATACCCCAACCACTACGGTAAGCCAAGAGGAGGAAATAAAGGGCAATGTGGACTGTGTGGGAAAACGTGGCACGTGTAAGGTATTAAATTGTACCCTGAATATGTTGTTATGTTTTCATAAGAGCCAAGCTATTATATAAGTCATGTTTGTTGCGGTGGCTATCTACGCATGGAGTCGAGTCTCACTGTGTGAAAGCACCACAGGTAACTCTTTACGCTAAGCGTTATTTTGCGGTCTAACGGGTTTGGGTACGTAGTTTTACAGTTCTGGTTAGTGGCTCCGTACCTTCACCGGGAAAAAACGGGGGCCGCTGCCCAGTCACGCTCAGCTCATGCGGCGTAATAACACCGGTACACACCCACTCGGGCCGGGGCAGGAGACAGAGAGGACGACCTATATTCACATCAAGCTAACTCTGTGAACTAAGGATTTATTTCACCCAGACTAGAGTCGGTGAGTTTGGAAGACGCGTGTTTTATTGTGGGTTAACATCACGGAGCTAGCGGGGTAGATCAGTGATTTTCAACCAGTAAGTTCAACCAGTGGTTGAAAAAAGCAGTCGCCCCGTCATCCTCCTCTCCACGCCGCCGGAGGCTCGGTGTGGGGCACGCCTCGACGATATTTACAGTTTACAAGTAAAGTTTCTCTGTTAGCTGCTAACACCAAAGATTCCCTGTTTACTGGAGACTGTTTGAAAGTTACACGTGTTGCGAGCATTTACACTTAAACCACAACTTTCAACACAAACTTAATGGTAATATTTTTATCTGTATGAACTGTGTCCTATGTCAGTTATTAGGTCAAAGTGAGAACATGGAGGCCATCCCATCCCGCTGGAAGGTGAGTGGATCAGAGAAATGAGAAATAACTAAAATAATACATGTGTCATAAAATCGTAAATGTTTTTTTTGTAACCTGCAACGACAACCAGTCGTTTCTTCTCCAGTCTCAAACCTATTTCTGAGCTTTTCAAAGCAGAGTTTTTAATTAGTTCACATTAACTGATTAATGTATTTCAAGGATTCTTTGGAGGGTGAGTCATCAACTCACGAACCGGTCCTGCTGCATTCTTCACATGCTAAAGACAAACTATCAAACAAAATACCTTTGCCTGAGTTCATGTCTGAAATGGTCTGAAAGCTTTAGAGACCCAGTGTTACTTCTTCTGAATGAACCTAATGATGATTCTCTGATCTTAATCCTTAATTAAGACGAAGCTGACCCCAAGCCAGCAGGAGGACATAATTGACAAGGTACTGATTTAACATTATATCAGAAGCTATGTACACATATATCGAAGAAACGTTGTGCCCACAAGTCCAGTTTCCCAATAAGCTTTTTCATAACGGACCTTTAACCTTCTTGTATCCTCCTGTAGGAGATACAAGAGCGGGAGGCGCTCATGAAAAAGTATCCACGGCTGCAAAAGGTAAAGTTGCCAAAACATCAGCAACATGAAATGATGTTCTTAAATCATTGTTTCTTTGCCTCACCGCTGTTTGTGTGTCTGTGTGTTTGTGTGTCTGTGTCTGCAGCTGTGGATCCTTCGATTTTTGTGCGCCTCATACACCTTATATGTCGTCTTTTGTCTAATTTATCTGCCGGGACACTGGCTGTACAGAGTGGCCGTGGCCCAGTGCTCACTCTTATACCTTGTGCTGTGAGTGCCCACATTGTTTTTAATGCTCTTTGTTATTTCCTACGTGGTAAACAGAACCTAAGAGGTGTCATCTGGAAACATTGTGCAACAGTTTCCTTGAATGCACTTTGCCTCTCTTCTTTCTTTCCTCTCAACAGAGTTTGGCTCATCAGAGATTTTTTAATTTATTTATTTTCCAAACTCACTGAGAGAAACAGTAAGTTGTCATTTGCTCCATCTAGTTAACAGATAATTGTAATTTTATTTATTTGATTGTAGAAATTACCGATGGCATTTCGACTACATACTTACATAATCTTTTCTGCATGCAGACAGCTGAGATTAGTTTAGTGTTGTAAACAGCAGAAAATAATAATTGAATTATAGTTTAGACTGCAGAAACTTACACCACAAATGTAGCTGTATGATAATATAATAGTATAAATTGATCAGTACACTATGTCAAAATATGTTTGTCACAATATGTCGTTAATTGATTTAATATGAAGTGAACTGACTGACGTAATGCATGCTTCTGTTTTTAGAACAGAAACTAGAACACCTACAGGTGTCCAAGAAAAAGATTGTGAGTGTTGAATCCTTCATAGTTCACATTTCATTTTACTTCGTTTTTTCAACGCAGTTTAATGTTCAGAGTCGCTGCGTTCTGCAGCCGACTGCCTCTCTTCTCCTGTGTGTTTTAATAAAGGTACCACAATTGTTTCCTTGTTTTTCCAGCTCAAGGACGGGATGGAGACAGTGGAGCGCCATAATCCCAAAGCGCAGAGGAAGGCTGTGAGTGCTGTTTTTTTTCTGTGTGTTTCTGTGCCTGTATCTTTGTTTTATCTGACGCTCTTTTGTTGTTGTGTTGCAGGACCTGGAGGCGACCCCAGGTATGACACACATCAATATTAATCAGAAAGACAAAGCATTGCAGTTTAAGTCTTCTCAGTGCTCTCAGACAGGCCAGAGCTCCACTGGAACGAGGCCAGAGTTACAACAAGGGATTTACAACAAGGGATTTATTGTCATAGGAATGCATCGCAGTTCAAATGAGTTTCTCTCCTCTATGCAGAGATCCCACAAGGGGGGGGAGGCAAAGAAGTCCCCGCTGGTGGACAGACCACGGAACAGGTGAAGAGCCCTTTTCACGCCTCTGGATAAAATGATGACGTCCAGAAAGTCACAGTTCAACTTTACTGTGACATCACAATGTTCTGCACTGACACATTCCTCACTGTTATTCGAATCCTGTGACCCAGGAACAGAAGGAGATATTGTGACAGTATTTCCTTCAACTTGACTGTTTGTAATTCTGCTTCAGATGTAAAGACCTTTGTGTAAGGTCTCATAACCCTTAAATAAATAGTGTCTCTCCCTCCGTTCCTCTTTCTTTCCCGCAGATACGCATTGGTCTGCCAAGAATGTTCCTCCCATAATGGCATGGCCATTGAACGGGAGTTTGAATACCTGGGTAAGAACTTGAGTCAGAAGTCATTACAAAGCAAACTGTAAATGTTACTTTCAGTTCTTGGTTATTGTTTTGAAATCTCTCTCTCTCTCTCTCTGTCCCTCCAGCATTCCGCTGTATGGAGTGCTATTTCCTGAATCCGGCCAGGAAGACGAGTGCGCCCCCCTCTGGAGGTACAGAGTATCACACACACAGATAGAAACGCACACAAGCAGTGAGCAAGAATTCACAAAACTGGGTCTCCTTAGGTTATTTTAACAGAAAGATAAAGCATTGCAGTTAAAGTCTTCTCAGTGCAAGAATGCATCGCAGGAGATTCAGTAGGAAGAGGACATTTTTATTATTCCCAAATGTAAGGCCGACAAGGCAGAATTATTCAAAGTAAATATAAAATTTAAAAAAAGAGCGGAAAAAACAAACACTTGAAAATAAGAAAATAAATAGGCACATTGGCCCAGACAAATAATTACAATAACACTATACTTTCCAGAAAATGTTTCTTGGGAGAGCTCTCAGACTTACGTCCTTCCAGTCGCCACTCCCCTAACAGAATGAACAGCCAGGCTTAAATGGGACCTAACCCCGCCCCCACAATTGGAACAAACCAAAATAGCATCATACACAGGGGTGTCACAGGTAAGGCAATCCCCATAGCTGTACCAGCTTATACAATAAACTCCATATGGCTGTAAAAATACCCGGCAACATATTTACAAAACAATTGCTCCAAAAGGGCATAGCCAACTAATAATAGCACAGCTTAAACAAAATTAGAACACCGCGGGTTCACTTCCGGTTACCCCGGAAGTCGACTGCTATGGAATTATTGTGAGATTTTAAACTAAATAAACGGAACATTTATAACACAAGACATTGTGTGGCGTGGTGATTTTAACAGAAAACCTACGGGTATAAAGGTGTTTAAACTGTAGTGGTGTAATGGTTGAAGGAAGCATGCACGGAAAAGTTTGGATGAACAATGGACGGGTTTCCTGTGTGTTTCTGTGCCTGTATCTTTGTTTTATCTGACGCTTGTTTGTTGTTGTGTTGCAGGACCTGGAGTCGACCCCAGTGCGTCCACAGGAGACTCCCAGGCCAGGACAAGGTATGACACACATCAATACAAAGCAGAAAGATAACAAGTACGATGCTGCTTTACCATAGGAGTGAAAATGGAGACATTTAACAGATTTTTTAAATATTATTATTTGTTCCTTTACAGATGGAAGGTAGCAGAGGGAGGAGCAGAGGAAGGAGCCTTGGCTGCGGCTGCACTCTGGTGGTGCTGCAATGAGTGCTACTCGTTTTAATCTCCTCAGCGTTTATAGCTTTGTAATAAAATCCGATTTTAATCAAAACATCTTGTCAACTGCATATTTCCAACAGGTTGGACTTTTTAGTTCCCTGTCGGGTTTGATTAAAGTAGCTGTTCTCATCTTCTCTAGCTGGAGATGGTTTTCCTGAGCTGTGTTAATATGGACAATTGTCACAAACTGAAACTCAACTTTGGACAACCATTGGAACGCATGTTTGTTTTAGAGGTGATGATGAAACCTGGATGCCTGCAGGTCCAGAGGTCTGAACTATGATGCAGGATTTACGTAGAGATATTTCAGTCCTACAAAGATTCTCACCAGAGGAAAATCACCATGACGACCTGCACAAGATGGACCAAGTCGACATTTTCCATGACTGGGACTAAAGTTTTTAAAATGAAGGTTAATAAGAACTATTACATCCTAAGTTTAATCGGGGCTGTGCAGTAAAACAAAACATTTCTATCTGAGCTGTGAGGTCCTTCCACTACAACGTTCAGAGCAAGAGTGAGAGAGGAGACAGAGGGCTCCTCTATTTATAGGCTGCCTCTCACAGACTCCTCCCTCTTGTCTATTCCGCTGTGATCCTTTAATTCTATAACTGCCAATACAAATAAACTTATTTATATATATTCTCATTCATGATACCGTGTATCTATGAATATATTATATTTTATTTGACCTAAGTGATTTATTTATTTATATTCTATTTTAAATAAAATTGTGACTTGTGACTTTAAATGAATTTCGTATCGATAAACTGTGATTGTTTTAAGTCACATATCAAATTACATATTATTTATTTCCTTAGTGTTATTCGAGTTGTTTACATCCATGTAGTCTTTTTGTGATCCACCATGTTGTTATTACTACATCGTAATATCCACAAATTGTCTTTTTTCAATAATCTTTGTGATTTGTGAGTTTCTTTCTTGTTCTTGTGAGTAAATCAATATATATATGTTTATTTATTATTTTTGATTAGTGTAATTTCAAGAATATGTTGTACAGAATATCTGGACTTAGATAAACACTGTTTTTCTCAAGTAAGAAGGTTTAAGGTTTGGCAAAGGTCCATAATGGTTAGGGGTAGGGCCAATGGTTAGGTTTTAGGCAGAGAGAACGTGGGTTAGGTTTAGGCAATAGTAGAAGAGACTTAGGTTTAGGCATGGGTTAAAAATGGTTAGGGCAATAGGCCACGGCCAGTTTTATTTTGTCTAGTTTGGAGGTTAGGTTTAGGAAAGGGTCCATAGTGGTTACAGTTAGGGCAAAAGTCTAAGTTCTAATTGGTTGTTTATTTGATTTTCTTTGTGACGGGGACTGAGCTGACTTTTTACCTTGAGGATTTTATTTGGGTTTTTGAGCAACAGTAAAACAGCTGAAAAACACATTAAATTGTCACCACTACTGCTGATTTATCTACGTCTCATTATAATTTTTGCCAAATGCACAGCTGTCTAGGGTTAGGGTTAGGGTTAGACTATGAATATGACATAATTTGAACTGAATTTCTCTTTGTATTTATTCGGTGTATTTTGTTACGATTTTGCTCCAATTTTTGAAACATGTCACTTGTATCTAACACAAGTATTTTGGTATCTGCCTGGTTTTGATTGTGTCGCCTCAGGGTGCTGAAGACAAGTGTGTGTGTTGAAATATTTATTCTTTGTGCGTTCATTAATTTGCTTGTTTTAAATGTGCCATCCGACTGCTGGTGCCTTGGTTGTTGCTCGTATATTCATTTTCTCACAGTGTAATCTGTCCAATGTCAACATTCAAATAAGAAGCGACGAGAACTAGTGACAACAGTTTATTCTTGTTATTAACGCAACACAAAATATGAATTGCTGTTGGGTTTCCACATAGATTGAAGACTGTGGATTGGACTCATATTTTCCTTCTTTTCATTCTCCTGTTTCTTATTTGGTCACTTTCTCTTTCCTCTTCTTCGACGCCTCCCACAAAGAGTTAGCCTTTTCTCACAGCTAGCGGCTAACATCGTGTTACTGTGAATAGTTCAAATGTAAATATGTTGTATCACCTGTGTCGTCTCGTCACAGAAACACAGGTTTAAGAAGCAAAATATTTCCTGTGGGTCAAACACCTGACACATAGGATTTCCTTTGAGTGTGTTTCTCATTAGTTGTTGATCTCAGCGAACCCTGAGTCATTGGGCAGAACTTTCTGATTTGTGTTTAACTGGTACTTCTCTGCCAATGCTGGTTGTCTATTATACGCATGGCACGTCTAATAAAGTGCTTTAAGCAACCAAAGAAACCAATAGTTGTGTTTTTATGATTCCTAAATGTCGTCCTCAAGTTTATTGATCAGGAATAAGTCCGACCTGTGGATAAAACAACAAGAAACAGTGAAACGTATCGACTGAATGAGATTTATTTTTCAAGCTATTTCACATCTACACAAATAGCAGAGCTGCCAACTCTCACGCTTTCGCCGTGTGACACACGCTTTTGCATGTTTTCACACGCACTCACGCCACACACACAATTTCTCACGGCATAAAAAAAAACTGATTTTGGGCCGAGACGTGTTCGGTCGTTTTGGAACTCCACGACAGTAGATGGCGCTAAGGAGCGCATCGTTAACCCTATTCGATGCATAGACATCCAATTTAACCCAAAGAGTATAGGAGTCCCGAAGTTAGGGACAGAAGAAGAGTTACAAAGACAACCGCGGGAGAAACTCAGGAAGAGAATCTATCGCTGAAGAAAATCTTCAGTCTGAGTCTTCAGTCTGAGCAGAGACTAGGTATGTTAATGACATGTGGTTCAATTAAGTACTCACTCTCTTAAACTTTAAATCTTGAAAGAAATTATTTGTTTGTGTTTTGTATTTGATTTTGTGTTGTGAATGTTAACTCAGCTGTCATAACAAGCAGCAGGAGAGCACCTTGTTAACCTCGTGGTATACTGCATGCTCAAAACATCATAGCATTGTTTATTTTGGCTGCTCACATAGCATTTATCTTTATCCATTGTATTGCTGAAAAAGGCTAATGTTTAAGCACTTTAAGCACTTTATCTGTTGCACTTTTTTGTTTGATGGAACGTGTGGTGAGAGGCTTTGAATAATGAAAAATATTTCTCCCTAACTAATCTTGTGTCATTTTTTGCTGAACATAAATCATTACCTAATCTTAAGAATACAATTATTAACAATATAGGTTAGGTTTCAGTTAAGAATTAGTTGAATACAATTGTAATCAAAATGTCAACCAACCTACCTTGGTCAAATCTTAAACACAGGTCTATTTATTAGACTATATTGTGGTACATAGACAGTCATTGAGGCACAACAATAGTTTTCTGGTTGAATGTTCAGCTCAAGTCTAGAAGGCCCTACAAGTCATGATCAGATCAACATGAGTCAGAATAAGTTCAGGTATTGCATATCTTTAGCAAAACTGACAAAATCTCACTCCAAGGTTTTTTGAAAAGTTTGCAGCTCTGAGGTGATGATACTTATCCTCCAGTGGAATGTCAGGAGTCTCGTGGCCAATGGGCAAGAGTTTACAAAATTGTATTTGCCATGACTTTAGTTCTATAGCGCTTTTCAAAACAGCTGTTACATAGTGCTTCACACAGAGGACAAATAAAAACAAGAAAACAAGACATCTGAAACAACAAGCATTTAGTAAAGGTACGTTTTAAGAGATGGTTCAGGGTTTAGGATTAGATGAATGTCACCAGTGGATATTTAAGCACCCTGGTACAGAGAAAGGTTATTTTTAACTTAACAGATCAAGTTGAGGTAAAAGTGTACAATTGTCCTGTGATATAAACAGTTATCTTTCTTCTCATGAGCATCAGACAGTGTTTGTCACACTCAGTGGTGTAAAGTAACGGAGTAGAAGTACTTCGTTACAGTACTTAAGTAGTTTTTTTGAGGATGTATACTTTCCTTGAGTATTTTTATTCATCAGGACTTCTACTTTTACTCCACTACATTTAAAAGAAAAAATATATACTTTTACTCCGCTACATTTTCATTGAACACCTCGTTACAAATTAAAATATGAATATAATTATAATTGTCTCTCATCGCGATTGGATTATCCGGACTGTGCGTGAACCGACGGTGTCTCGCGAGGATAACTTGAGGGCGGCACGGGAGATAAGCAGTTAGCCGTCAACCCGACTCAACCGGAGTAAACCACCATGGCTACCTCATCCACCTCATCCATCGCTGATGCTGAAGACACCGCCGAAGAACCAAATCAACCACACCCGTGGCCGTATCTCGCGAACATGTTTGCCTTCGTGGGGATACAAGATGCATCCTATCGAATGAAGTGCCTCTTGTGTCTACCGAGGGAGACGGAAATAATGGCGTTTCAAAACTCTCCGTCGAACCTCAAAAAACACATTCAGGTAAGTGAATTAAGTAATGGCAGCCAGAGTCATGTTATGTATTGTGCCAGGAATAAGTGCAAAAGTCCCGCTGGTAAAATATAGTTTGCTAACAGAACAGATACAGCTGAGCATTTTACTTAACATGCTTAACATGCGTGTCTACAAAGTAGACACGTGCGTGCGAGTCCAGGTATGGTCCAAGCGGAGGCGTGCATACACAAATTGTTGTTTGGATTGCATGTAGCTCATAATTGTTATAGTTCACTACATTTACAGCTATTTGTAGAGTATATTCTTTCTGCTGAATCTATGTATATTCTGTATGTCCATTGTCTGAGTGCAGTTGGTAATTTATTCCCCCATTTATATTCTCTGGCTGCAACATATAGTTGCATATCCTACCTCAGTAACCTAGGAAAGATGCAATTCTATTTATATACAATGTAATATATTCATCTGCAGATATCATTGATAATAACTGTTTACCCTACCCTACTAGTTTAGTGTCAAAATCTCTGCTGTGAAAGGGACATTAAAATGTATTAACAATAACATTCATGTTTAAACAAACTGTAGGCTGCCTGTCATTGTAATAACTGCTGTGTGATGAGCATCAAACTGATATTTTTCTCTTCTTTTTTTGATGTAGAGAAAGCATGCAAATCATAAAACCAAATACGAGGAGCTGACTGCACTGAAAAGAAAACGGGCTTTGGAAAATGGGACTTCCACCCTCAAACAGACCACATTGGTGAATGCCAGATCCATCTCTCAAAGCTCAATAGACAAAGCTGTGGTGAAGTTTGTTGTCAGAGGGCTCCAGCCATTTTCTACAGTGGAAAATCAAGCCTTTAGAGACTTTGTCACAGATCTACAGCCTAATGCTAAATTCATCATAAGGGCCACCCTGCGTTCGAGGATTGAAGCTGTCGCCAAGAAAATGAAAATATTGGTATCTGAGGCCATGAGGGCTGTGGATCACATCGCCACCACTACAGACTGCTGGTCAGTCAGAAGAAGGAGCTTTATTGGTGTGACTGCCCACTGGGTGGACCCTGACAGCCTAACCAGAAAATCAGCAGCCCTGGCCTGTAGACATTTGAGAGGTTCCCAAACCTTTGATGTTTTGGCCACCGCACTCAATGATATCCATTCAGAATATGGAATCAGGAACAAAATTGTGAGAACAACCACCGACAACGGTTCCAACTTCCTAAAGGCTTTCAAAGTTTTCGGGGAGGAGACAAACAACAATGAAGTCTGCGGTGATGCAGAACCAGGGGAGGAAGAAGAGAATGAGGGTGATGAAGGAGTGGAGTTTGCTGAAGTGTCAGAGATCCTAAATCAGAATGATGGCTTGGAAGTTGAGCTCCCAAAGCATCAACGCTGTGCCTGTCATCTGCTCAATTTGGTCTCTACAGTCGATGCTGAAAAAGCAACTGCCAACGATGCATACAAAAAACTGCATCGCTCAGCATTCAGCAAGTGTCATGGACTCTGGAATAAATGTGGGCGATCCACTCTAGCAGCTGAAGCAGTGGAAGACCTCTGCTCCATCCAGCTGCTACGTCCAAATGCCACCCGGTGGAACTCACTGTTTATGGCTGTGGAAAGGCTGCTCAAGATTCTGAAAGACAAGGGAGAGACAGCTTTGAGAGCTGTCTGCACAGAATTGAAGGTTCCAATGTAAGTTGGGATTATGTGTTGTGTGAATTTGAATTTATAGTAATGCTTTTGTCATGGCTTTGGTGAATGTCCCTGGTTTGTTACCTATTACAGCAACACCTACATTTATATATTGTTCTTGACCCCTTAGAAAAAATCCGGCATATGTAGTGATCCCTAAGGGGAAATTACTTATCCACTTTTGATCCATCATTACAAATCCTGTTCAGCTTTCAACAACCTATCCACTACTGCAACTCCAGTAGTGGTAAAAATATTTTATTGCCCCAATAAACTGAACCACAATAGGAACCGGTAGACAACCCCAGAATTGGCTACATGATTTACTTTAAAACCTTAGCCTAAAACCTTATAGATTAATAAGCTATTGATTATTTGGATAAAATATTTATGCAGCGTGGTAAAACACTGATGTTTTGTTTTTTCCGAACAGGTTAAATCCAGTTGAACTCACTTTCCTAACTGAGTATGTCACCACCATGAGCCCAGTCGCCCAGGCCATCAACATTCTTCAGGCCGAAACGAATGTCCAGATGGGATGGCTGCTTCCGACTATTACCCTGTTGAGTTCAAAACTGGAGAAAGCCAAGCTCCATCTAAAGTACTGCAAGCCGTTGGTTGAAGCCTTACAAGTGGGGATAAACAAGCGCTTTGGCCACATGTCAACAGACCCTGAATTGGTTGCCGCTGCTATTCTCCTCCCTAAATTTAGAACTGCATGGACAAAAGATATTGCTACAATCAGAATCGGTAAGACAAATGAAGATGATAAATGTTGACATTTGTAAAGGAAAATAATATGTGAGTGTACATGAAATCAGGGTTAATGGTATTTCAGCTGTACTAATTCTATTTTGACCCTCCCTGTATTTCAGGAATGGACTACATCAAGGAGCACATCGCGGATCCTTCCTTGTCAGGAGAAGCCACCAGATCCAGCTCATCTGATGAGGGAGACTTCTTCTCTTCGCTGAAGAGCTCTCACGTAACTCAAGACAGCTCCAAGCAACTAGATGGATACCTGGCCCTTACAGCAGATCAGATGGATGTACTGAAGACGTTCCCTGCTGTCTGCAAGTTGTCTGTTAAGCTGAACACACCTCTGCCTGCCTCTGCAGCCTGTGAACGACTGTTTAGCTATGCAGGACTTGTCTTAAGCCCTCGAAGAGCTCGGCTGGATTCGCACAATTTTGAGAGTCAACTTCTGCTGAAGATGAACCACAAGTTTGTTGACTTTTAATAAAGCACTATGACAAATTAAAGTAATTATAGGCATTTCACCATGCAATTACACAACCCAAACCTCTACCAAAGTTTAACCACTGCATTGAGTTTTTAGGTCTGCTTATTTCAAAATTGTAAACTTTGGTATAGGTTTGGGTTGTGTAGTTGCATGGTGAAACGGGTCTCAAAATCAGACCTTATCAATCACTGTAAATACAAACAAAAAGGAAAAAAACACTGTTGGGTTTTGTAATTTTATGCATTGTCAGTTTATGTTCTACAAGTGTCGCTTTAAGTCCTGTTATATGGCATGGTTGTCATGGCACGGTAACAATACAACCCGACATTTTTTGTTTAAAGTGGTTAAAGTTCTTTGTTAGAAAGTAAGAAAATGTTATTTAATATTTATTTTAAGTTTCATCACTTCCAATTTCACTGGTTCATGTATGAGTTCTATATTATTTTATAAATAATAATTGAAATCAGTTGAAATAAAGCCTGAATAGAACAATTTAGGTTGTTTTGTTTCTGTGTAGGCCTACTATAAAAAGCACTTTACATTTTTGATTTGATACTTGTACTTTTACTTTTGATAATTAAGTACATTTCAACACCAGATACTTTTGATACTTAAGTACATTTAATATGAGCTACTTTAAGACTTTTACTCAAGTCATTTCCTGACTGGTGACTTTTACTTTTACCAAAGTCACTTTCAGGGAAGATATCTGTACTTTTACTCAAGTATGGCTTTCAAGTACTTTGTACACCACTGGTCACACTGTGAAACCACACTCAGCAGGAGGGTCACACTCTGTAAGCATCTTGCACATATGTAGTTTTCCTGCCGTCAACTACATGCATTATATATTTTTGTTTGTGATATTTATACCCACAATTTTCATCATCATTTTAGCATCAAGAAGGATGGTGCTTGAATTCTCAATATTCTAATTTGAAGTAAATCATCATATTTATGGTTTCATTCACATTCATCAGGCATACTTTAGTTTCAGGTTTCGACAAAGAGCAACTCACCACTTCCTTTTCTCTGTGCCTCCTCCACCAACACTGATAAAGTCTGTGAAGCTCCAGTCTGTCTCTCTCTCTGTCTAATGGCCGCCATGTTCCACTTGAACCAAGCTGCTCTGCTCGCTGTTCATCTCGTAGTTATGTGTCCCGTCCTCGCAGGTCCGTCAAAGTTTATGTTTGTAGATATGTGATTTTCTGCAGATGTAATTTACACATTTCATTTTATACTGACTGATTTTCTCCTTTACCTGTTAGAGATTTTAGAGCTTTTTCCAGATGACAACAGCAGTATACTGGTGTCCAGCGGAGATCGGACATCAAAGGTCCATGGAGGAACAATTGGAATTTAATCGTGCCTGGGACACCTCCAGGTAAGCAAGGCACCAAGTATAGTGCAAGTCAAGGTTCACACCGTCCTGCTACCTGCATAAATACACTTTATTTTCTTGCAGAAGTCCTGTCGTGGTATTATCTTTACACAATTCTACCTGGAGTTGTGTTGCTCCTCTTTGGCCTCACTGCAGCTGTTTGCCTCTGCAGGTGAGTTGCAGCTTTTAACTGTTAGATTCTGATGAAACTGAAACACTATGGATGGATCTGGTCAGTTGTAGAGCAGTTATCAGCTCTGTCAACTAAGACCTATTTGACTGCAAAGCTCAATCACAAGGAATTCATTTAAAGTGGCATTACCTCCAGGGACGTCCTTTCATCTTTTTATTCATGTGCAGGTTTTTCTATAAAAGTTAAAGTGAACGTTATTTCTTCTGCTCAAAGCGTTGGTTGGATTGCTACTAAACAGACTTTGTGTTTTGATTTACTACTTAATTTTACTACTATTACTTTACGACTCGACATTTGTATTTTCAGCAAATTGCACACATAAATATGTGTGATTTTTTCACACAAAATTTCCCCCCTGCCACTTATAATAAATATTTGTCTCTAGATCAAACTCGTTCCGAGTAAACAGCATCAACTTGATCTCATCTGATTTTCATCTTTTATCAAAAACGGCATCTCTTTTATCACAATTTTACTTCTACAGAATATGCAGGGCCAGGACCTCAAACAAGAGACACTGTGACCACAGGACTCTGACTTGTGCAGAATACAGACAAATTACAAGAGGAGGTAAATATGAACCGATAGACTAAGTTAAATGGCCTCTCCTTGACTGAGAGGTATGAAGATCACATTACAGCTAAATAAGAATACAGAGAGATTTTGAACAGATACCACAAGATAGAGGACATTTTGTTTATGATGATGTATACAAATAAACAAATCCACAAAATGCTCACAGAGGCCAACATAATGGTATATATATTGTAAAAATATCCTAAAGCAATGTTTCACATTATTCTATGGTAACCAGACAGCTCATGTCAGCTTTCTGTGGCTGGGCATGTGACAATAACATGCATGATATATAATATCTCTACTCTGACATTCTGCCATTAATGACAATAATCCATCAATTAATTTACCTTCCATTATGCTACAAACTGTTTATTCTAATCAATGCTGTAAATACCCTTATCTTTCTGATGTTCTCCATTACACGTGGCATCTACTGCACTTCTGTCCGTCCTGGGAGAGGGATCCCTCCCATGTGTCTCTCTCTCTGAGGTTTCTACCTTCTTTTTACCCTGTTAAGTGTTTTTAATTTTAATTGTTTTACTTACTCTTGTTGATGGTTAAGGGCAGAGGATGTCACACCTAGTTAAAGCCCTATGAGAAAAATTGTGATTTGTGAATATGGGCTGTACAAATAAAATTGAAATGATTGATTGCTTGATGTAAAATATACTGGATGTTGACATGTTTTAAGGCTTCTATTTGGTTGCAAAAAAATACGGAAACTGTCACTCATGTATTGATAGAGTTTGACAAATATAATGAACAAAGATGGCAATTGCTATCACGAAAAGCTAAATATTACTTTAGAACATTTGTTAGGGAATACATCAAGGAATATACATTAAGTTCTAATGAACTACTTAAGAGAAACAGGACTCAAGAAAATAATAATACATTTTTTGTTTAGTTTTGTCTGCTGCCAAGCTAAAGCTCCCAGTAGTAGAGGAAATGAGGAAGAATGAAGGGGGAGGCTCCACTCCAGTAACAATGGTGGAAAACAAGTCTAATTTCCTGACCTTTATTGTTGAGTTGTTGTGTGACATGAAGCAGACAGAAAAGTAAATCGGATGTGGTTAGAGATGTGGTGAAAACTGCTGAGAGGGTTCTTGGAATTGAAGAGGTTGAGCCATCAACACTTTACAGACATGTGTTTTCTAGAGCAAGGAAAGGTCAAAACAAGTGGAGGCCGAACAGAGGAAGATGACAGAGCTGCCAACTCTCACGCTTTCGCCGTGTAACATACGCTTTTGCATGTTTTCACACGCACTCACGCCACACATCCAATTTCTCACGGCAAAAAAAAAACTGATTTTGGGCTGAGACGTGTTCGTTCCTTTTCAAACTCAACGACGGTAGATGGCGCTAAGTAGCGCATCGTTTACCCTATTCGCTGCATAGACATCCAATTTACCCCAAAGAGTATAGGAGTCCCGAAGTTAGGGACAGAAGAAGAGTTACAAAGACAACCGCGGGAGAAACTCGGGAAGAGAATCTATTGCTGAAGAAAATCTTAATAACAGCAACATTTTGTCACATTTAGCTTCAAACCATGTTTAAAAAACTGGTGTGAATTTTTGAGAGTCACTTTTTTGAACATTTAAAACAATATTTGTCAACTTACAGATATTTTAAATATTTAAATCCAAATGTTAAATGTTACACTTAAATGTTATATGTTAAATCTAAATGTTAAATCTAAATGTTAAATCTAAATCTAAATGTTAAATTTAAATCTAATGTTAAATCTAAATGTTAAATCTGAATCTAAATCTAAACGTTAAATCTAAATGTTAAATCCAAATCTATATCTAAATGTTAAATCTAAATGTTTCGGGTGAAACTAAATATTTAACTAATATGCTAATTCTAATGCCGGTAACAGGAAATAACAAAATAAAAGCTTGAGGAGGTCAGAGTGTGTTTATAGTGGCAAATAACAAATTAATCTTATCCGGGGAAATGGACTCTTGGACATGGATTATCGTGATATTAACTACATAAAATAACAAACACGTTTGGAGAAACTTTATTTGAAGAGTACTTTGAGTTTATAGTGTCACTTTGATGAAGGATGCCGGACTTATGACCTGTAGCCACTACATTATTTTGTTACTTCCTGTTACCAGCATTTGACTTTGCATATTATTTAAATATTTAGTTTCACCGAAACATTTAGATTTAACGTTTAGATTAAGATTTAACATTTAGATTTATCATTTAGATTTAGATTCAGATTTAACATTTGGATTTAGATTTAACATTTAGATTTAAATTTAACATTTAGATTTAACATTTAGATTTAACATTTAGATTTAACATTTAGATTTAGATTAAACATTTAGATTTCAGATTTAGATTTAAATTTAACATTTAGATTTAGATTTAGATTTAGCATTTAGATTTAACATTTAACATTTAACATTTAAGTGTAACATTTAACATTTGGATTTAAATATTTAAAATATCTCTAAGTTGACAAATATTGTTGTAAATGTGCAAAAAAGTGACTCTCAAAAATTCACATCAGTTTTTTAAACATGGTTTGAAGCTAAATGTGACAAAATGTTGCTGTTATTTTCTGCGTGAGCTGCTTTACAAACGGCACCCCATATGAAACCACACTCAGCAGGAGGGTCACACTCTGTAAGCATCTTGAACATATGTGGTTTTCCTGCCGTTGAGTATGTCAACTACATACATTATATATTTTCGTTTGTGATATTTATACCCACAATTTTCATCATCATTTTAGCATTAAGAAGGATGGTGCTTGAATTCTCAATATTGTCATTTGAAGTGAATCATCATATTTGTGGTTTCATTCACATTCATCAGGCATACTTTAGTTTCAGGTTTCGACAAAGAGCAACTCACCACTTCCTTTTCTCTGTGCCTCCTCCACAAACACTGATAAAGTCTGTGAAGCTCCAGTCTGTCTCTCTCTCTGTCTAATGGCCGCCATGTTCCACTTGAACCAAGCTGCTCTGCTCGCTGTTCATCTCGTAGTTATATGTCCCGTCCTCGCAGGTACGTCAGAAGTTTATGTTTTTAGATGCGTGATTTTCTGCAGATGTAATTTACACATTTAATTGTATACTGACTGATTTTCTCTTTTACCTGTTAGAGATTTTAGAGTTTTTTCCAGATGACAACAGCAGTATACTGGTGTCCAGCGGAGACTCTGTCACGTTCACTTGCAACATATCTACAAACAAACCAGAACAAATGAACTGGTCCAAAGGCAGATTTCTTTATTCTTACCGTGTGTTAGACAATCAGCATTTTTCAAATTTCACCTCTGACAGAGTGAGAATAGACGTTGACTTTCCTTCAAAGCTGCAAATTACAGACGCTCAACATGAAGACTCAGGACTATATCAATGTAGTGTGAGTGGGAGAAAAGGTGCATGGAGAAACAAGTGGAATTTAACCGTGGCTGGGACACCTTCAGGTAAGCAGGGCACCGGGCTTAGTGCAAGTCAAGGTTCACACCGTCCTGCTACCTGCATAAATACACTTTATTTTCTTGCAGAAGTCCTGTCGTGGTATTATCTTTACACAATTCTACCTGGAGTTGTGTTGCTCCTCTTTGGCCTCACTGCAGCTGTTTGCCTCCGCAGGTGAGTTGCAGCTTTTAACTGTTAGATTCTGATGAAACTGAATCACTATGGATGGATCTGGTCAGTTGTAGAGCAGTTATCAGCTCTGTCAACTAAGACCTATTTGACTGTAAAGCTCAATCACAAGGAATTCATTTAAAGTGTCATTACCTCCAGGGACGTCCTGTCATCTTGTTATTCATGTGCAGGCTTTTCTATAAAAGTTAAAGTGAACGTTATTTCTTCTGCTCATAGCGTTGGTTGGATTGCTACAGAACGGACTTTGTGTTTTGATTTACTACTTAATTTTACTTCTATTACTTTACGACTCGACATTTGTATTTTGAGCAAATTGCACACATAAATATGTGTGATTTTTTCACACATAATTTCCCCCCTCCCACTTATAATAAATAATTGTCTCTAGATCAAACTCATTCCGAGTAAACAGCATCAACTTGAGCTTATCTGGTTTTCCTCTTTTATCAAAAACCAATTTTACTTCTGCAGAATACGCAGGCCCAGGACCTCAATCAACTGTGACCACAGGACTCTGACTTGTGCAGAGTACAGACAAATTACAAGAGGTGGTAAATATGAACCGATAGACTCAGTTGAATGGCCTCTACTTGACTGAGAGGTATGAAGATCACATTACAGCTAAATAAGAATACAGAGAGATTTTCGACAGATACCACAAGATAGAGGACATTTTAGTTATGTTGATGAATCCACAAAATGTTCACAGAGGCCAACATAATGATATATATATTGTAAAAATATCCTGAAGTAATGTTTCACATTATTCTATGGTAACCAGACAGCTCATGTCAGCTTTCTGTGGCTGGGCATGTGACAATCACATGCATGATATATAATATTTCTACTCTGATATTCTGCCATTACTGACAATAATCTATCAATTAATTTACCTTCCATTATGCTACAAACTGTTTATTCTAATCAATGCTGTAAATACCCTTATCTTTCTGATGTTCTCCATTACACGTGGCATCTACTGCACTTCTGTCCGTCCTGGGAGAGGGATCCCTCACATGTGGCTCTCTCTGAGGTTCCTACTTTCTTTTTACCCTGTTTTAAGTGTTTCTAATTTTAATTGTTTTACTTACTCTTGTTGATGGTTAAGGGCAGAGGTTGTCACACCTTGTTAAAGCCCTACGAGAAAAATTGAGATTTGTGAATATGGGCTGTACAAATACAATTGAATTGATTGATTGATGTAAAATATACTGGATGTTGAGATGTGTTAAGGCTTCTATTTGGTTGCAAAAAAATAAAAAAAATACGGAAACTGTCACCGATGTATTGATAGAGTTTGACATATATAATGAACAAAGATGGGAATTGTTATCACGAGAAGCTAAATATTACTTTAGAAAATTTGTTAGGGAATACATCAAGGAATATACATTTAGTTCTAATGAACTACTTAAGAGAAACAGGACTTAAGAAAATAATAATAACATTTTTTGTTTAGTTTTGTCTGCTGCCAAGCTAAAGCTCCCACTCCAGTCCAAAAGGTGGCAATAATGCACCTATGAGCTAAAACCGCCAAGAAACCCCTCAAACAGTAGAACGGTCATTGAGGAGCAAAGTAGAGGGTGAAGCAGCGCAGAAAAATGAATAAAGGGACCACATATGCTGAGGCTGTTAAGAAAGTTACTAAATGTGGTGAAGTAGAGGAAATGATGAAGAATGAAGGGGGAGGCTCCCCTTCAGTAACACCTGGAACAGAAGACTCAATGGTGGAAAACAAGTCTAATTTCCTGACCTTTATTGTTGAGTTGTTGTGTGACATGAGTTGTTGTGTGACATGTTGTGCGACATGAAGCAGACAGAAAAGTAATACTCAATACTTTACAGACATGTGTTTTCTAGAGAAGAAAAAATCTATCTACAATTATTAACAATAAAGGTTAGGTTTCAGTTAAGAATTAGTTGAATACCATTGTAATCAAAACGTCAATCAACCTACCTTGGTCAAATCTTGAACACAGGTCTATAAATTAGGCTATATTGTGGTACATAGACAGTCATTGAGCCACAACAATAGTTTTCTAGTTGAATGTTCAGCTCAAGTCTATAAGGCCCTACAAGTCATGATCAGATGAACATGAATCAGAATAAGTTCAGGTATTGCACATCTTTAGCAAACCACCCAAAAATCCACTAGAATGCAGGAAATAACATCTACTTAAACCAAAATTTCCTGGGGGTGGACCTTCAGCTATGTCTTTGCTTCACAGAATGTAACCAATGTTGTCCATCTCCAGTAGGCCGCCCCTATCAACGACTTTGGGCCCCCCAAACCACCAGAATACACAACATGGGTACAACGCCAAATTAATTCCAATCCCTGATATTTGAGCCACCAACGTGTGTCCCGACAAAATCTCACTCCAAGGTTTTTTGAAAAGTTGGCAGCTCTGCAAATAGAAATATATATAAAAAAAGAAACACAACGTTACTGGTCACAATCTGGTTCACTTCGTCCTGAGAGATGCAGCAAGAAAAGATGAGACAGAGAAAAGTTGAACTTTTAATGCTCGCAGCAGCTTTTGTTCTATAGGTCAACAACGTATATGTAGTGTGAGTGACCGGGAATAACAGAAACACGCAGAACACCGCAGAATGTAAGTGTTTATTTAGCCTAGTGCTAATTACAACATGCTAACAAAAGAGAAAGAGAGAAACACCAGAAACGTCATCGTGTTAGCGTAGTTTCCTGCTGCTCTGTTGTTGTTAGCTAACTGGATTAGCACTTTGATTAACTCTGGTTTGAAATCACAACAAACCTGTTTTAATATCTGGGGCTGATCGCCTGACAGTGAGTTATTCTAATGTTACTTCTCTGTTGATCTCAGCTGTGTCAAACGTGCTGTGTTGTGATGCTAACTTTAGCTGCTAGCTCTGTTAGCTGCTAGTACAAGAGCTTCCCTGTTTTACTGGAAACTGTTTGAAGTTACACGTATTGGGAGCATTTACACTTAAACCACAACTTTCAAAACAAACTTATGGTCACATATCTTATTTAACATTTATGTTGGTATGCAGTGGGAGCTGGAAACGATCCCATGTTATATTGATGCTGTTCTTGTCTCTCTCTCTCTTCCTGCTTCCTGTTTCTTTATAATACTCCACTGTATACTTCACAACTATTATACGTGACCTTTAATAAACCACAAGCACTGTGACCTAGAGAGATCAAAGCACAACAAAGGAGGAAAACACGTGCAAATTGAAAATACAACATCATCAATATCTTACTGACTAGTAGCAAAGTTAAATGTCTTCATATATGACAGTGTTCAAGTGACTTAGGTCATATCTAGTCTAAAGGTGAACCTGCCTTGAATGTCCTCGTATCTAGTGACTAGGTTTGACCTTTATCCAGCGACCTTTATCTGTATGAACTGTGTCCTATGTCAGTTATAAGCAGTGTCTGGCCAGTTACTGAAAATTAGTAATTAGTTACAGTTACTTATTTTAAAGGTAATTGAATTACTTCACCAGTTACTGTACATCAAAAGTAATAAGTTATTTTATTGTGAAAATGTTACATGATTTTATTTTGAAACGGTTCCGGTAGAGTCGCGGACATCCTGTGATGACGACAACGGCGCTCCGGAAAAGGATTATGTTTTTAGCGACCCTCCGAAGAAGCACAATTTCTTACGGTGTCCACGGTTGTTTTAAGGTGTTTCTAAGTTGTTCGAAGTTGTATTAAGGTGTACTGTGTTACAAGGACGGCTCAAATAAACGACCAGAACATCAGTTTAAGTCTCGACCATCTTTCGGGGGATCTGCTTCACTTGTCTTCTTGTCTGCAAGTGTTAATTTTTCACAAAAGAGAGTAACGGGAGTAACAAACTCATTTAAATTTCAGTAATTGTAACTGCGTTACTTGATTTAAAAAAATACTTTGTTACATGCTCGTTACCGCTAAAAGTAGTGGAATTACAGTAACAGTTACTCCCAACACTGGTTATTAGGTCAAAGAGTTGCCTCACAGCATGTGGGTTTTAGTTCAGTCGAGTAAAGTGTTGCGGGTGGAAATCAAAGGCAGGAGGCGTCGTTCTCAAGTTAAAATTAAGCAGGTTTATTCAGAGGTCACAGGTCAGGAAACTGCGGTGTCTAGCAAATGATCATGCATGGTCCACTGATCCTGTACAGGAAAAATGGCGTTTAGTCAGAGTGCGTACAAAGCTTATATATCGATACTGGGCTTGACAGAGGTTCTTCTTGGATTGGGATTGGTCGGATCTCGTCGGGTCGTCCTCCTGGCGTTGTTTGGTCGTCCTCCTGGCGTTGCATGATGACGTGCAAGCGGTGTCGGTTACTAGAGTTCATGAGCATATTGCCTCGTGTGTGCGCTTATTTTATGTGTGTGTGAAGTGAAGTGAGGTCATAGAAAACTGTGAGAAAGGCATGAAAACCTCTAGTCTAATCTGTCCGCTGTGTGTGTGTGAGGGAGTCTCAGAACTAATATAATGAAGTGATTCATGAAGCCAGAGGTTTGAAAACCTGTTATCTGTCCGCTATGCCAGACTCCCTTTTTAAGGAGTATGAAACATTCTGAGGTTGAGAAGCAGGAGAAGAACTATGTGTTATGTTTGTGTGTTTACGCTATGTGTATCTGACTACACGTTAAAGTGTGTGTATGTGTGTGAACAGTGGTGTATTGTCAATAACGGTCAGCACAGCTGTGTCCTTCAGGCTCATCCGTAACTAATAAAATGATAGGAAACATAAAAGTATGGCATTATTGTCGAGGAAGTGATACTTATGAACAAAGTTTGTGTACTTATTTTCTGTGGATATTCAACTATGTATTTGAATATGCTTTTGGATTAAACTGTGCACTACCAAGACAATTAATGTACAGTATGGAGCTCATTCACATTAAAAGTATTGCATATATTATTTAATACATTATGTATTATGTGCAATACTTTGCTTGAATGTAAGTAATGAAAACACTAGACGAACATTCAACACAAATACACATATGTTAAGTCATACATGTGCCAGGTTAACTCCTTAACAACTTTTACATGGTAAAAATAAAAGTTTATTACTTCAAAGTTCATCAGATCATAATCATTTCAGCTTAGGAAATAGGTTGTGTACATCAGCCTGAGCTTCTCTATGTGACTGTCTATTCTAGTAAAGTTACACTTCCTATAATTTATTTATAATTAACACAATAATTCAGTGAAGTCTGCCTAAGATTAACGATGTAGAAACTGAAGGTAGCAGACACGATTAGTTTTCACTGTAACACGTTACAACACATCAACACCAATACTCTGAATAAAGAGCTTTAGGAGACGTTAGGCTACTTTAAACAGCTGCTCTTACAAAGCAGATGTGACTTTAAATACTCAGGGTTCAGTTGATCACAGTAAATCTGTTTCTGCAGAACAATAATCTGTGTCACACAGTCAAGTCAAATGGGATGGTGAGTGAACCAGCTTTATAACATTAGTTATGATACGTGGTGAAGCTAATTCTCCGGACACGTTAGCTCCGGACACACACAGTCTCCTCTCTCAGTTTAAAAGATTCATCACCAAACTCTACCGCTTCTCTGTGCTGGGGGATCGGCGCATCCCGGTGCGTGTAGGTAAACTCCCGTCCGGTCCGGTTAGCCCAGTTAGCATCCCTATTACTGGTGGTCTCTTGACTGCTGGTTAGCGTAGCTAAGCTAGCGAGCCTACTACAGAGACATCGGTACCTGGGAATAACTAATTACACAACTAAATATAAGACTAAACTTCACTTACCACAGAAACGGGAGCGCAGACACCTCTAGTTGCTCCGTGTGGAGAACCAGCAGCTCTTCAAACCGTGTTACACATCCGATGTGTGGGTGAAGCCTGTCCACGGTCTCAGGCTGTGTTCACTCTAACAGTTAGCCTGTTAGCTCCGGTGGAGCCGAGCAGACACCAGGCTAACAGTGGCAGTCTGTCGAGTTTACTGTGACGTCACGTGAATTTCAAACCTCTTTATCGCTTAAACGAGGGAGTTAGAATTAAATTCACCCCCCTCAGAGTTATCTTGAAGGAACAACCTCGCGATTGAGACTAAAACCAAATTTTGTACCAGGCTGTAAACAGGTTTAATTCTGCTCTAAAATCGGGCTTTCTAACATGGGAGTCAATGGGACTTTTTTGCTTCTGCAGCCAGGCGTAGCGGCTTCCCATGGAACTGCAGCTTTTTTCACTTCCGCATCGGCTTCATCGCTCAGGCCAGGATGTTGCCCATTGGTTTTTGAACACAAGATCAAGTTTATTTTACAAAATGTAAAAGTTTTGCAGGTCTGGCTAAAAGATCCCAAAAGGATGAGGAAGTGTAGGACTCTGGGCCTCCTCCTTTTAAACTGACAAACTTCAAAATAAAACTGAACTAGAGAGGAAACAAGAAAACTACACAACCAGACCTCCAGCCACAAAGAGAAAGAAACAAAAGAAACAGAATCCACATTAGATAGATAGAAAGATTACTTTATTCATCCCCGATAAATATCTATCTCAATAAAAAATATTGAGGTAGAAAGAATAAAAACAGAAACACAAGATAAATAGGTAGATAAGGTGCAGTGGCAAGATGATGGTAATAGTACTGATGATATGATGGTAATGTTATTGTTAGACAGTATATAAAAATAGTACATTATATAAAGTATATAATATAACATAATATATATATTATATGATAGTAATTATACCAATATAATAGCAGTATATAGTAATAATGGCAGCAACAGTATATATAATAATAATAGTAAATATAATAATAATAACATGTACACATGTATAAGTATGTGTATAGACTTATATATACAAAGAATATACACAGAGTATGATATGATATATAGTAGAGGTATAAATATAAGTATTTGACTATACAATAGATAATATACTATGAGTGTAAGAATATGTAGACAGAGTGTGCAAAGACAATATTATTGTATAAAATGATATATAATATCAATATGGTTTATATTAACACATATCACATATGATGTGAAGTAAGTAAGTTATCGAACAGCCTCTCCTGCCACAATGATCAGATCCACCTGTGAGGAGAGCAGAGAGTAAAGAGAGGGAGGCACAAGAATGTGTGAGAACATAACACAAGGGCGGAAAGAACAGCTACAACCAGTGAAATACAATGTGTTCCCAGTGGTGGTAGTGGTTCCAGCTGATCCCAGTATAACACCTGAAGCCTCTGTCCAGGAAAGTACAGTCCTGGGAACAGTTAAGATATGACACAGAACCCTCAGACTCCCAGGCCTCTGCTAGAGAACCTCAGTGAAAGTTCCTTTAGGTGGTTGATCAAACTAGAGGAGTGCTATATTAAGCACTTCCTTATTAAGTTATTAATTTCTGTTAAAGGTAGGTATGACGATGAGCGGCTGAGCTAGTTTGAAATCACTCTCAGTAGTACTTGGAGATGCCGTTTGTAAGAGGGTATTTTATTATTACCAAAATAATGCTTACAAGGCAGTAAAATATAAAATAAAACAAAAGAGCAAAAAAAAAAAACACTTGAAAATAAGAAAACAAATAAGCACTATGGCCCAAATAAATGATTACAATATCAATATACTTTCCGTGAAAATACTTCTACTCTACTACTACACCCCCCCTCCTTAAGAGAGAGCGTCCATGTCATGGCGCGAAAGGAAGTCCGCAATAACATTGTCTTTGCCAGCCTTGTACTTCACAGTAAACTTGTAGGGCTGCAACGACAGGTGCCAACGGGTAATCCTTGAATTAAAATCCCTCATGCGGGAGTTCGCAGACTCACGTCCTCTCAGTTGCAGCCCCCTTCACATAGTGAAGGTCCGGCTTAAATGGTATCTAACCCCGCCCCCACCACTGGAACAAACCAATATAACATTCTCCACAGGGGTGTTCCAGGTCCGTAAAAACACAGAAGCTTTAACAGCTAATAAACTAAATTCCAGATGCCTGGAACAATGCATGGTCACATATTTAACACAATTATTACTTGAAGGCATAGCCAACTATTCATATAACAGCCTAAACAAAACTTAAACCAAATGCGGGTTCACACCGGAAGTGAACCGGAAGTGAGTGTCTATTTATATCCGTACTTCCGGACTGCTCGCCTTCCCCAAACACCGACGCGACACTGAACCACGGTAACGAGCAAAGCATACACTTAACATTAGTCATACTTATATGTTTAAATGGGCAGTGTCCTACTGACGTGACGGACGCCGTGCGCTCCGTCACACACCCCCCTCCTTAAGAGAGAGCGTCCATGTCATGGCGCGAAAGGAAGTCCGCAATAACATTGTCTTTGCCAGCCTTGTACTTCACAGTAAACTTGTAGGGCTGCAACGACAGGTGCCAACGGGTAATCCTTGAATTAAAATCCCTCATGCGACGGAGCCACTGTAGGGCTCTGTGGTCCGTCTCAAGGACAAAGTCTTTGCCCATCAGATAGTACTTAAGAGTGTCAATGGCCCACTTAATAGCCAACGCCTCTTTCTCAACAGTGGAGTAGCGAGTCTCGCGTGGGAACAGTTTACGGCTCACATACTGTACCCAGGCTGTAGCCTAGGTAACAGACCTCAGACCTGGCAAGCTGACACTTGCTGGCGTTCACCACCAGCCCTGCTCCATGGATCCGCCGGAAGACATCGCGGAGGTGATGAAGATGCTCCGCCCAGGAGGAACTATGTATAATAACGTCATCAATATAGGCCGCGGACGTAGTCCTCAGCGCCCCTCAGCACCTCATCCATGAGACGCTGGAAGCTTGCTGCGGCGCCATGAAGGCCAATGGGCATGACCCAGAACTGGTATAGACCCGATGGAGCACGGAAGGCGGTCAGCTCCTGTGCTCGGGGGGAGGGTGGTACCTGCCAGTACCCCTTACACAGGTCCAAAGTGCTGAGGAACTTTGCCCTCCCCAAGCGCTCCACCATCTCGTCCACTCGGGGCATGGGATAGGGATCAAATGTCGAGATGCTGTTCAGCTTTGAAAAGTCAATACAGAAGCGGAGTCCGCCATCCTTTTTTGGAACTAGGACCACCGGACTGCACCACTCACTGTGCGAAGGCTCAATCACCCCCATCTCCAGCATGTCCTGTACCTCTTGCTTCAGCGTAGATATCAGCCGTGCTGGAACCCTGGTAGCGGTCTGCCGGATGGGACCTGGAGACGTGAGCTGGATGTCATGGGTGATAACCTCGGTCCGCCCTGGCTAGTCTCGGAACAGGCCTCTGGGGATGATGCTCAGCAGGTCTTCCTGCTGTTCAGGTGTCAGGTGGGTGACGGAGGGGTAGGGAGACTCACCACCAGCTGTAGGAAAATACAGCTCCACTGGTTCTTCCTCCTGTTCCACGGTCCGCGCCCACAGCTGGTTTTGGACGGCCGCCAGACGGTCGTTCCATTTCTTCAGTAGGTTGACATGGTAGAGGTGCCTTGAGCGACGTCTGTCCGGCATGGCAATTTCATAGGTTACCTCGCTGGCCTTGCGAAGCACTTCATATGGCCCTTGCCACTTAGCCAACAGACTGCTTTCAGATGAGGGTAGAAGCAGCAGTACTTTCTCTCCAGGATTGAAAGAGCGGCTGCGTGCAGTCTGGTCATACCATGTCTTTTGTCTTGTCTGAGCCTTGGCCAGATGGTGATGTGCCATGGAGCTCAGCTGTTCCAACTTCTCCCGCATCTTTAGGACATAGCTCACGATGTTTACCGGCTGGTGAGGAGCGTCCCCCTCCCAGCTCTCACGGAGAATGTCAAGCGGGCCTCTCACCTCCCGGCCGTACAAAAGCTCGAAGGGGGAGAACCCGGTGGATGCCTGCGGTACCTCTCTGTAGGAGAAAAGCAGATAGGGGAGCCACTGATCCCAGTCAGCTCCCGAGTCAGACACGAATTTCCTCAGCATGGACTTCAGGGTTTGATTGAACCTCTCAACCAAGCTGTCAGTCTGCGGATGATAGGGTGTGGTTTTGACTCCCCGGATCCCTAACATGGAGTACACCTGCTTTAAAGACTTACTGGTGAAGTTGGTGCCCTGGTCTGTCAATACCTCTTTGGGGATCCCCACCCGGGAGAATAATTGAATTAAGCAGTTGGCTACTTGCCTAGCTTTTGTATTTCTGAGGGGGAAAGCTTCCGGGTAACGTGTTGCATAATCACATATAACTAGAATATACCGGTGGCCCGCCCTACTCCTTTCTAGGGGACCAACTACATCCATGGCTATACGACTGAAAGGCACATCTATAATGGGGAGACTGATGAGAGGAGCTTTCAAGTCTCTATGCGAGCGAGCAGACAATTGGCACTCCGGACATGACTTGCAGTATTCCGCTATGTCTTTCTGAAAACCAGGCCAGTAAAACCTGTTCACAATTATTTTCTCAGACTTTTCTTTGCCTAAGTGTCCTGCCCACGGAATGCTATGCCCCAGCTGTAGTACTCGGCCTCTCAGAGCCTCTGGAACCACTAACTGTTCCTTGTCTGCACTCTCCCTGTACAGTTTCCCATCATGCATGACAAAACAAACACCTCCCTCCTTGATGTCTTCCCTAGCCTCATCTGGGGTTTTCGCCGAGGCAAAGCTAGAGCTAAGGGTCGGGTCTTCCTGCTGTAATTTGCCAAAATCTGGCACAAGGACTTCACTGCCCTCCAGTGGTGGCAGGGAAAGACTCTCTGGCACCGCTGTACCTGCCACTTTAGCTCTACGCTTCTCTGCCTTGGATTTTTTTAGTTTGCCCCCATGGCAACTATACGGTAACTCTGATAAATAATCTGGTTCTGTTTTCTTACTGGCCTGTGCCCTAGTTAAAACATAGCTAGATTTCATAATGAAGACAGGGGAGACATATATGATAGGATGTGGGACCCTGTACTGCAACTGTTTCAAGGAAAGGACTAAAGTATGGATCATTGTGAAACGCCTGTTGTGTGTACCTTTTAGTTTACTCTTCACTTTGTGTAGTCTTTTGTAAATTTGTATGTTTAATTTATTGTCATGACTGTGGCTTCTGTTAATTCTTTACTAGGATGTGCTGATCCTGTTCATGCTTTTTAGTTTATTTGTTAGTTTGGGGTGGGAGTCTTTTTTCTTATCCTTTTCTTTTTTGTTTGTCCTGTGTTCCTTTTTCATTCTGGAAAATAATAAATATATTTAAAAAAAAAAAAAAAAACATAGCTAGACGCTGTGTTAACATTCTGCAACAACTCTGTTAAGACTGGCACATCCTGGCCTAGAATCACAGGATAGGGACATTTATCCAAGAGCCCTACGGTAAGTAAATACTTTTGACCGCTGATTACAATGGGGACCTCGCAAGTCTGATGCACAGACTCATCACCATGGATACAGCGGACTCTAACGCTACCTAGTGGCTGATAATTAGACTTCATACAGGATTTAAGAACAAAAGATTGACTACTACCGGAGTCAACCAAAGCCTGTAGCGTCTTGCCTCCTATCATGACGGGGACAGTTACATCAGCCGGAGTGAATGCTATGTGTTTACTAGGGCCCGAGAGATAACACAGTCTTGAGTCAGTGGCTTGCATCACCGGGCAATGGGGTCTAATGTGGCCTTGCTGACCACAGTGGTGACAGATCAGGACCCGAGATGTACTAGCTGGAGGGGGCTTCACACTGGGGCTGGGCCTATAGGGGCTGTTAGAGGGACTGAACACACGACCACTACCACCCTCAGGCTTACCGACCGGTGTCTTCAGCGGCTCATGCTGGGCTGTCTGCTGAGGTCTTCTCCAGGACTCGTGTGGGCTCAGCTGGTAGCACCGTCTGGACTGTCTGGCGGCTACGAAGGTCTCCACCAGTTCCGCCGCTTCAGCCGAGGAGTGTGGGGTGCGTTCTCTCACCCATATCTGTAGCTCCTGGTTAAGCATCCCCAGGAACTGCTCCAGTATGACCTGGTCACAGATCTGCTCCTTGGACTTCGTCTCTGGGTCCAGCCACTTCTCCAGGAGGTCTTTGAGTCGATCTTGGAGCTCCTTCGCCGTCTCTCCCTCCAGGATAGTCTTGGAGCGGAAACGCTGGCGATAGGTCTCTGCATTGATCTCAAATTTCCTGAGAACGGCTTGCTTCACTTTGACATAGTCCTGACTGTCCTCAATGTTCATTGCTACGAAAGCAGCTCTGGCTTTCCCTTTTAACAAGGGCACTAAACACAATGCCCATGTATCTAAGGGCCACTGACTGGCTGCCGCGAGCCTTTCAAATGTCTTTAAATAATGTTCAATATCTTCGTCCTCTTCATATGGGGACATTTTGGGGTTCGACCACCCCGGATGGAAGTGTGGAGACGTGGCTAGGCTGATAGCAGAGGAGTTCAGGGAGCTCTGTAGTCCTGACGCTGGTACTAGACCGGGACGTGGCTTTGGAGCTGGTACAGGGGGAAGTAGCTCTTGAGTCGAAGAGGGGCGGGAGATGGGCGGGTTGTCTTGCTGCCCTCTCACCAGCCGCTGTAGTTGGTGAAATTGATGCTCCATGGTTTTCCACCTCTGGTCATGCCGTTGTGCCTCTACGTCCAACTGGTCCTGTTGCCTCCGCTGACAGTCCACCACCGTCTTCATAATATGCTCCAGCCGATCAGTCCGGTCTACGGCCATTGGAGGGTGCGTACTGGACAACGCTGCAGATTTCGGCCTTGCTCCCGGGTCTCCTGTAGGGTCAGCCCCAGGAGGTGCCGGACGTCCACTTCTTGTCTCCATCTCTTCTCACTGAGAGCCGCTCATGGCCACTGGATCCCACCACTGCCACCAAATGTTAAAGGTAGGTATGACGATGAGCGGCTGAGCTAGTTGGAAATCACTCTCAGGAGTACTTGGAGATGCCGTTTGTAAGAGGGCATTTTATTATTACCAAAATAATGCTTACAAGGCAGTAAAATATAAAATAAAACAAAAGAGCAAAAAAAAAAAAACACTTGAAAATAAGAAAAAATGATTACAATATCAATATACTTTCCGTGAAAATACTTCTAGGGAGCTCGCAGACTCACGTCCTCTCAGTTGCAGCCCCCTTCACATAGTGAAGGTCTGGCTTAAATGGTATCTAACCCCGCCCCCACCACTGGAACAAACCAATATAACATTCTCCACAGGGGTGTTCCAGGTCCGTAAAAACACAGAAGCTTTAACAGCTAATAAACTAAATTCCAGATGCCTGGAACAATGCATGGTCACATATTTAACACAATTATTACTTGAAGGCATAGCCAACTATTCATATAACAGCCTAAACAAAACTTAAACCAAATGCGGGTTCACTTCCGGTTTCCCCTCAGATTGATGTCCAGATCACACCTGGGACTCACGCCTCAGAGGAAGCAGGTAAAAACAATAAGTATATTTCCCATCCACTGTAACATTTCCCACAGATACATCCTGTTGAGTTTCCTGGTTTTATCCTGGTGTGTTGTGTTCAAATCATCAGATTCACTGGTCATGTTGAATGTGTTTCTATGTTACGTGACTTGTGTTGTTGTTGTTTCATGTGCAGTGAACAAGCAGCTGGCCGACAAAGAGCGAGTGGCAGCAGCTCTGGAGAACTCCTCTCTGCTTGAGGTGGTGAACCAGTGTCTGACCAGCAGGAGCATCTGAGCAGCACATCAGCTTCATGTCTTCTTCTTTTGTCTCTGAGCTGCCAGACAAGTGAGAAGCATCTGTCTGTGCACAACTCACCAAACCTGCTGTTTAGACGCTGGTTTCAAGAACTGGGAACCAAGTCTTTATTGTGTTAAAGAGAGTATTAAGTGTGTTTTATGCAGAGTGGTCTGAACGCAGCAGAGAGAATTTAACGGGAGAAAGTGAAGAACTTCTTCTGGTTAAGTTTTTTTAAAGGTTAATGCCTGTTTTATATAATTACATTTGAATAGTAACATTATCAAAGGATGAAACTATTCTGACTCGTCATCTGCTCAGAGTCTGCAAAATCAATTGTCATATATTCATTATATTAATGCTTTTTGAAATGTATGAAAAGCCTGTAATTTAAATAAAGTTATGAAGATATTTTTCCCTCAAAGCTTTGTTTTCATCCAAGAAACAACAATGCATTTTTAACTTTGCACTAAGTTGCAGATCTCTGTACACAAAGTTATTCATAAGAATCATAACATTATTTGAAATGTAAGCGATTCATTCTAGTCTCAGAATGTAAATATCACCACAATAAATCATGACTGAAGGTTATGATTAGGTTCTATGACACTATGAGAGATCATTTGATTCATCGGTCTCTAATCAGGGATGAAAGTGTTTTGAAATTAGCAGATAAATAACAACCCAATATCTCACAAGGCAGATTTTACTGTCTTTTCATTACCTGAGCTTATAACTACTCATGTGATGTCCACCAGGAGGCGCCCTTGTCCTGCCTCTGATGATTCAGCTGTTTCCAGCTGTGGAGGCTGATAATGTTGAGTTACATGTATCTGTCAAATGATTTTAACCTGAACTCACTTTCAATTTTTTTCAATAAACGTTAAAGAATAAAAAAAGTAAGAAAATGTAATTATACTATTTCAAATGTGTTGACTGAGGATTAAGTGGCACTGGCATCAAATGTTTTTAATATGATATGTGAAAAACACATTAAACTACACAACAACAGAACCAACACACTCATCAGTGTCACACACACACACACACACACACACACACACACACACACACACACACACACACACACACACACACACACACACACACACACACACACACACACACACCTACCCTCTACCAGTATCACACACGTACACATGTACTTGTTGTGGAGAAGTAACTGTTGATCCCCAGGCTCCATTGACCCAGATGTTCTCTCCCTCAGGTTCCACATCTGGAAACATTGCATCACTGCTAATACCCCGGATGATCAGAGAGCCAGCCGGCACAGCTGCATCAGCAGCGGCCAGAGCCACGCAGAGCCCGGGTTCAGTCAACAGGAAGACCAGGGACCAAGAGTCAGTTCAGGACAGAGACACATAGTCAAATTAATATTTCCATTTTCCAAAGTTGCTCTGAAGAAATGAGCCTGGTGAGCCCTGTATCTTCTGAACCACATTTATGACCCAGATCAAATTCTAATAATTTAAAAATGTAAAATATTTAATGCTTAATGCATATTTAATAATTTAACACAAGGGCCACTTCAGACACTTTGCCTGGAGAACCAGATGTTTCTGGTCTGCTATCTGTGGATGTGGCTTATTTTAAATAATATCTTCAGCACTCACTTCTTCATTCTTTGCTATTTATGGTCTCCTGGTATGAAACCTCCTCCTCCTCCTCCTCCTCCTCCTCCTCCTCCTCCTCCTCCTCCTCCTCCTCCTCCTCCTCCTCCTCCTCCTCCTCCTCCTCCTCGTCCTCCTCCTCCTCCATGATCCCGTCCCTCCTCACATGCTGTTCCCATTAGCAGAGCCTTGACTCAACCCGGCGGCTGCGTGGCTCTGGCTGCAGACTTCTGGCTCCTGATTGGTCCGCGGGCACAGCCTCGGTGTGAGAGACACTCCATGGACGCGCATTAACCGTGCACAGCGTTTCCTTCTGCCCCAGGTAGGTGCAGCACACGTTTGCATGTGAGGTTGTGTGGTAGTTGTGTAGTTGTGTGTACAGAGCAGGGAGAGTCGAGTTGTTTCGCCAGCGGAGAGAGAGAAGTTGTCATCTTCTGGAAAGTGTCTGGAGCAGATTCCTGCAGCGAGGCTGGTTGTGTGTCTCTGGGTTGAGGTCGGTTGTGTGTCTCTGGGTTGAGGCTGGTTGTGTGTCTCTGGGTTGAGGTCGGTTGTGTGTTTCTGGGTTGAGGCTGGTTGTGTGTTTCTGGGTTGAGGCTGGTTGTGTGTTTCTGGGTTGAGGCTGGTTGTGTCTGTGGCTGCGGGCCGAGCTTTGTGCGTTTCTGTCTCCAACACACACTGTGTTTCCTCAGCAGTGTGTTGGATTCAGTGTGTGTGTGTGTGTGTGTGTGTGTGTCTGCAGGGAGGATGCAGCTGGTCCCAGTCACACACAGCATCAGGCCTGTGGTCAGTGAGCAGAACTGCACTGGTTTCACATGGCTTGTTATTTCTAACAGAGTGGGACTCTCAGGGTTGTGCAGCTTTGTGCCTGTTCAGGACTTTGCATTGATTTCCATTCAAAAGCTCAAGCTGGGTTTGATGGTTCCCATGAAGACTGCTGGTTGCTCAAAGTCAGTGTTGATCCTGGGAAGGTCACACAAACGAGTACACACACACACACACGTCTCCAGGGCTTCTTTAACTTGAAGTGTAATGTTTCTATTCCCTTAATGTCACTTTTACTATATCTTTAGTCTCCACAACACGAGTAAAATGCTTTCTATGCCTTCAAATCTACTGCTGTACATTATGAGGAGTGTGTGTGTGTGTGTGTGTGTGTGTGTGTGTGTGTGTGTGTGTGTGTGTGTGTGTGTGTGTGTGTGTGTGTGTGTGTTTGTTCACAACCTGTTTGACAGAACGCCATTTGGCCGTAAGCACATAAACACACACACTGGACTCGCTTCTCTAAACATTTAGTTTATAAAGGCCTGTTTGCTTTTGAATGGCGGGATTCAGAGTAAATGAACGTGTGTTATCTGATGGGCGCCGGGCGGATCTCTCCCTCGGATCTCTCCCTCCGATCAGGCTTTCCCTCAAACCTGCTCCCTCTGTTATCTTGATCTCACATGAATTGACTCGCTTTATTTGAATGGGATGTCGCAATCATGTAAATCACATCTCGAGGGCTCGACTACAGTAAACACAGGAATCACAATAGGACGAGAACGACGAGAATAGAGCACATGCCTCAACCCCTTTTACATTTATACACACCTATAGATTTCTGTTCCCTGAATATTGTGAAGTTGCTGAACTCAAAATTTGCTTATATGTAATGTTTTCTTTTCTTGGCCTGTGTCTCCCTTCTCCCTTCAAGTTTCACTGAAATCTGTTCTATAGTTTTTTACCTCCTGCTGACAAACAAACCAACAAAACAACAAGTGGACCGAAGCAAAAAACACTGCTTTATTTTTTAATTTCAATTTGTAATGTGAACATATGATTCCACTGAAAACTGAGGTAAAAGAAAACGATAACCATTGATCAGGTCACCATCCTGAATGCAGATTTCCCCAAAGAATAATATTTGGAATGCCTCCCCCTTCATATTGCATGTAAGGTTGGATATGCTATAGTTTGGATAAGATAAGATACATTTTTATTTATCCCACACACATGCACAAACATGCACAGACACACTCATGCAATTGAGGGAAATTTGTCCTCTGCTTTTAACCCATCTGGTGCAGATGTTGGGGGAGTAAGGTGCCTTGCTCAGGGGCACTAGACAGGGTAGGGAGAATAGTCTTGATTTTTTTGGACAGATTCAGGTTCGTCTTTTTGTTGTTATTCCATCCAGGTAAGTTTTTGTTGAAACTCCGGGGAGTCGAACCGTGGAGTCGAACCAGAGACCTTTTTCTGCCAGTAGTCCAAGTTTCTGCCACTTGTCCCGACGCCTTCCTTTGAATCTCCTGTTTGGTTTATTCTTCTACTCAATGCACATGATCCCAAATCGACTGCAGAGAACCGATTAAATCCTCTAATTTCCTCCACTCGTCTCATGCGGCTCCTGAATCCTGAAGCTGCAGTTTGAACAGCGAACGCAGCAGAGATGTTGTCAAACCTGAACCAACCGTCATAAATCAGACGCTTTCACAGAGCAACACAACGAGATGCAGCTCGACAAACATCAAACTGTGATGGAGGAATGTTCTTCTGCAGCTGGAAGCGTAACACGAGGCCTCAGAGCTGCAGAAAGGTCGTGGAACGGTGGTTTTTCCTTTGATCTTCCCACACCAGTTTCCTAAATGTGTCCAATCTCACAAAGATATGAGTTTGTCTCAGATTTTTTTCAGAGCACAGAAAAGTCCCAGAAGAAAAGGGAGAGTTATTTGTGACGTCGGTGATGTCATGTTGGTGTTTCTCGGCAGTCTGAGGCTTTTTATGACTAATCCACGTGACTTGACCTCATCTGGCTATTTTTCATTTTTGCAGTAATAGGAAATCTATGAATAGACGTGTGCACGTGGTTCTTATTGGTTTGGACTGAGCTGGTTCCTCTGCAGGACGTCAGCAGCCGAGCCTGTTGGAGGATTAAACCACACGTGGAGGTATGTGGTCGTGGTGGCTTGTTTACGCCCCCCCCTCGTGTTGCCTCTGGTCTCATCCACGCGCTTTGTGACAGAACTAGTTTTCAGCTCTTGAGTTCTTGGCATTCCTCCGGAGCTGCGAGTCGGTGAGGAAGCGAGCGGCTGGGTGAAACTCCTCCACGGCCTCGGAGTGAAGTCAGAAGCTCTTTAGATTAGATTAGATTTCTTTATTTATCCACACAACGGGGAAATTCACTTGTTACAGCAAAAAAGAGAAAAACAGAATTTAAATAACAGTGCCGAAGCAACAATAAAAAAGAAAGATCAAAATATATACACTTACTAAACTACACATAATGAGAGTAAAAAAATATACAGAAAACAAAAACAAAAAACAACCTGCAAAACAGACACTGTGCAAAAGCAGGTACTGGGGAGAAAGTGGAGTGATGTAAGTGTTATTGTAATGAAAACAAAAGTATTATAAGTAATATTGCAACAGTAGTGACCATGATACAGAAAAAATAATTAAAAGTAAGTGACCATAATATAAATAATACTACAAGATAGTATAAAGGAAAATATAAATATTGCAATATTGCAATCTTAAGGAGCTCTCATCATTTCCTGCTGTGCACTCAGCGATGAGCCGTTTAAAGCGATCGCAGCATTGTGTGCCGTGATGTAAAGCGTGTTCTGCGGTCGGGGGGGGGGGGGCATGTGCATTTGTTTAGCGTGTGTGGGCAGTAGTAGAAACATAATGCAGCTCTGTGCCGTGTGTGCTCGGCTCTGTTTCCTGTGGAAACCACGTGACCCTGGCACCTCTCGGTCCATCCGGCTCCAGCCTCATGACCGAGTGTTGATAATGCAACAGGTCCAAGTCACCGGTTTAAAGTTATTTATAAGGACGGGAAATGACTTTGTGCGTTTCTAGTTCTGTCGACTTTATGTATTTGTGTGTGTTGCTTTAAAAATAAAACCCATCCTTCTCTAGACTTGAATCTGAAGGCGGCTCAGCGGCTCAGCTTCTTCCTTCAGTCCAGCTCGTCGTGTTTCTGCCTCTGGGTTGATTCTCCCGCTGAGATTAGACCTGCTACATCTGTTCCTGCTCTTTAATCCCTTCTTTAAACTTTCTTCTTTTTTTTTCTACATAAAGCTTTAATCTCTGTGTAAATGTCAATTCAGGAGGTGATGTTTTCATCGGTGTTTGTTAGTAAGTCAGCAGGATTACTCGTGTGGAGAAGATCCAGGAGGCGTGTTTAGGGAACTGATATTCATAAGTGTGACAATTTACTGAAAATCCAAATTAAAATCTAGTTCTAATGAATTTAAATGTGACTGTTAGACTGTGGTGGAGGTAAAATACTAAGTTAACACTTATAAATACTTGATTTTGCTCTAGTTTCTAAACCACAAACCTGCACCAGACGGAAAATATATTTCAATTTAAAGAATGAAAATGTTGTGTTAAAGAGTTGTACATATACACATAAAGGTAAATGGCGTTGCTTGAGTTTCTCTCAAGTTCACCTGGTGCAGATACTCTGAGCTGGATGACTGAGATTCTTCAGACTGAATGCGATGCTCAGTGAAACCCTGCGAGGAAACGTTTCTGTTGAAAGAGAATAAAAGAATCTAGATGACATCCCACAGTGGAAGTAGTTGAGGTTCTTTGATAACAAGACGGTTGTGTCTCAGTCTTTCTCTGCGTCTGAATGAACCTTTGTCTGATTCATCTCTCAGAATCAGTTTTTCACACAGCTGAAGCATTTGAATCCTGTGGCGTCTCGGCTCGGCCCAGAGTCTGTGAGTCACCCGCGGTGTGACCAGTGATCACAAAGCATCTAAAGTGAGCGAGGAGCCTGCGGGCGAGCGCCGCTGACGCCCATGTGACTGTGACACACACCGGACGGATTCTCCGCTGTCTCTCTCTCTCTTTGTGTTGAAGCCGATGGATTCAATGAGTGCGTTCGCCCTGCGGAGCTTCACGACCTCGTGTGGGACGAGAAACACTCGAACCCGATGACGTCACTTCAGAAATTGTGTGTCGATTGTGAGGAAGAGGACGAGCTGAAAACACTGAGACGAAGCTCAGGAGGAATTAAGAGTCGCCCGAGATGCAGTGATATCATATGATCTATTTCTCCTCACAATACTTCACACCGTGTTCCCTGCAGAAACCCTCTGGACTCAGTGTGCTCACCGAAGTTATCTTCTGTTAGTTGTGATGTCCCAATTAACTTTAGGAGATGTTTGGAAAAGCAGCTTTTGGTTTGAAAACTCTGGGGCAGCGTTGGAAAGAGGAGAAGATGAGGATCAGCCACATCCGCGTCCTGATTGGTTCTCAGCAGTCGGGACTCGACTCCCAGCGCTGCGTGAGAAACACTCGTCGTCAGGACCAGTTGCATCTTGTGTGAACAGAGATGGTTTTAGTTTTGAAATGCACACGCTCGTGCATGTCGCCTACAATAAGAGCGTCTCTCTTTTCCTTCAGACAAACGTACGACTGGAAAACCCTGAGTGGACCCAGCCTTGTGTAGATTAGTGTTATGTAAGGTTTGTTTAAAAGTACAATTTGAATCACGAGTGTTACTGAAACTTGAACATTGAGTTTGTTCAACTAGCTTCTTTATGTATTTAGACATTTAGTATATTTAAAATGACAGAAATCCCTCTCCAGATTTCCAAGGAAGATTTTTTTTTAACCTTTTACATTGGAGGATGTGGAGGTTTATTTGGGTTTTTAGCTCTTTCACTCTCAGTCACTTCATCAGTTCCAGTGAAGAACACGTGGTTTGGAGCATCGCGGCGTTCCTCTACGGGAAACACTGGTCCCTTCTTTATTTTTCTACTGGTTGAGTGAAGTAACAGCTCGGACACGTTTCCCCTCTCGACTGGATCCTGGTGGAGAGAGAAGCAGCTGAGCTCAGGGAAGAAAGCCAAGGTGACTCTGAGATGCGGCTCTGCCTCGGCTGGAAAACGAGCCGGAGGGGGGGGGGAGGGTACTGAAGCCGATGGAGGGCTGGCTCGCTGCCGCTGACTGTGTTGCGAGGCAGGAAGTGTGACACTGAGAGCACAGGAAGTGGCAGCTGTGGAACCCCTTTTCTGTCCAGAAGCGCCGACGCCTGGGATCAATTCACTTTCAGTTAAAACAGCAGCTGAACTTTAGTTTCTATGAATAAAACGGAGGAAAGTCTTTCGTGTAATGTTTGTTTTTCTTCGTGCATTTGATCCCTGGTGTGTCTCTGAACTCACGTGTGTCTCAGACATGAAGTTGATCGATAGTCGAGTCCTCCGGCAGCTGCAGATCAAGGAGGAAAGATGTTATTGACTCAACTTCATGAGATTTAGTTACACACAATGAAAACAAAAACTCGAAATAGACAATGACAAATACATGATGCAGAAATCTGCAACAGCGTCACACAGGCCTTTTACTTTCTGTGATTTTGTGCCATGACTTGTCCTGGACTCTCCTCCAGTATTTGCTGCTGCTGCGTCTTCTTCTTCTTCTTCTTCTTCTTCATCTTCGTCTCTTCTGCATCGTCTTCATCGGGCTGCAAAGGGATTTCGTGCACAGAGTCACGGCCGAACTTTGCGTGTCAACAATCCCGGTTCTGTGCTGATGTCTCACGCTTTCCACGTCATGAGCTTTTCTTTGTCTCCGTCTCAAAGAACAACGCAGCGGAAGAACAGCCTGGAATCTTTCATCAGTTGAGAAGAGGATCCGATTCTCTCACGAGATTCATTCATTAATCTCACTAATTTAACGCCAAAGAATCGACTAAACTTTTTAGATTATGATTATGATTATGACTCCAAACATGCGTTGGCTGCACAGTTTTGTGTTTAGGCTGCATGACACTAACGTTGCATTTCTCCGTTCTAATTTTTTATAAATGCATTATAAATAGTGAGGATGCAGCTACTTACTTAAATAGTTATTTAATGCGTTTGTCAATATTAAGACTGATATAAATTATTAGTTATTCTACATTTGGAGGACTGTGGAGCCCTGGGGGTTCTTGCCAAATGTCTTCTCTTATATTTTTTCTGACCTTCGACCGGGAGGGTTAAAATGATCTCATTAAATCATAAACATGGTTATCTTATTGCGACACGTCATTAAAGACTCTATTTGAATCCAGAGCCACAGCGGGACTCCCTCCCCCAGTTGAGGAACTATATACAGTCTATGGGAGAACTGAGAAAGAGGAAGTGGTGTTTGCTGTATATAAGGCTTGTGTGTGTGTGTGTGTGTGTGTGTGCGGTTGTGCGTGTCTGACTTCTTCTCTTCTGAGTTTAGAGGAAGAGGAATCAAGAAGTTGAACTCGACTCTGAGTGTTTTTTTAACACATTTTTAGATGCTGCTGATCTTCCTCTTTTTCTCTGTTTTCAGCTGTTTACGTGGCTGCTCTTCACTTTTTGAATTTTCCGGAGGAATGAACTAAGGAGCTTCTTCGGCTGTCTCCTGAACTCGCTGCTGATTCTTCTATGGACACAGACTGAGTGAGTAGAGAGACGCTGATGTGTGTGTGTTTTAGTCCGATGTCACATTTTCAGCACGTTGCAAAAGTAAAGAAAAGAGCCGAATAGAGTAGATTTGCCTGAAGCGTGTGTCTTCTTCTCTGCAGTTGTTATTCTGCCTGTTGAGATGAAGTAAATTAACTAAATGAACTGCTCGTGTGTGTCTGTGTGTGTGTGTGTGTGTGTGTGTGTGTGTGTGTGTGTGTCAGTGTGTGTGTGTGTGGCTGCAGTTTAATGGAAGACGACAGCCCAGTCTTGTTAAAACTATCTGACTTGGTGTTTCCTGTTTGGACTGAAACGATCTGGCTCTAAATCTTAATTGATTTATGGAAAGTCCAAAGTATTTAGATAATTGATTTGTTGTTCATGTATTTTTAAACCATCGACCCAGATGTCAGACGTTCTTGAGCGTGGAGAGAGACAGAACACATTAGCTCTAAAGTTGGGACTCTGCCAGTTGGTGAATAATGGGAATATTGATTTGCCTCCTCAAGCATTGTCTGGTTTTATTTTCTATCTTCTAAGTGTGTTTTATAATGCTCAGCTCCACAGGAAGGTCAGAGGTCAAGGTCAGCTAGTTCAAGGTCACGTCTGCAGACGACTTGGTTTGTCCGTGACATCAAGATATTCATTTTACGATAACAGAAAACAGAAGAGTTGAATCAGATACGAGGAGACGAAAAAGCAGCTGTTTGGCATTTTTGCTTGAACCTGTTAATTATCAGAACAGTAATTTAACTGATGGACTCGTCGTTGCAGCTCCAGCTGAAACATCAGTTTCCTAAATGTCTGTTGAGAAGATCATTAAGGTTTTAATATTGGATTTATTTCAGCTGATTCATCTTTTACATATAACATGTTTCTCATACAGAAACTCGGCGTCCTGCTGAGATAACATGTACTGCAGATGTAAAACACTTTATCATAATTGATTTAGTTTTTTATTGGCACCTGCAGATGGATATCAGGAAAAGGTATCTGCTATTTAAATACAATAAACGTTGGAATTGACTTTCCAGAATTACTGAGTAAGAAAATTAGTTTGAAGGAAATCCAAGAACAAAACGTACAAGTTGTTTTATTACATGATTGTCACCGAGTGGATTTGCCTCAGTTTGAGGTCTGATAACTTTCCCAGGTTTCTGTTTAAAGCTTGTGAGCAGGAACCTCTTCTCTCTCCTTACAGCTTCAATAGAGTCATCACTTAAATGTCCTGAAGTCTCGTGTTTTGCTAACACAGCAACACTCAGAAATCCCTTCAAGCTCAAGACGAATACAAACGAGCCTCTGGAGGAAGTTATTCATCTGTGGAACTTCTCCAATATGAAATGTTCTCAGCAGTTAATTAATTTGTGGGTAAATTTAACCTGCCGAGCATCGTTTCTTCAAATAAAACTCCTAAAAGTCTAAATGAACCACATGTGTTACAGCTGGTGTGTGTGTCTGTGTGTGTCTGTGTGTGTGTCTGTGTGCATGTGAACACACCACAGGATGTTAGCTCAGCCACTCAGCACTGTTCCTGCACAGCCGACACATTTATTTCGACCCTGAGCCGCGTTCGAAATGTCTGAAATTACCTTTTCACCGAGGTCACGTTGAAAATACAGTAGCAGCTCTTTATGTTTTACACGTTCATCACCGGTGGAGACAAGTTTATATATATATATGAACATATTATGTTTGAATGTTTTACATGAGGTGTGTTTGATTGTCTTATTGTTTATGTAACTTTTCGAGTTGAGTGAAAAGGTGATAACACAATGATACGTATATACGTCCACACACTGATAACACAATGCCTGGAAAAACACAACGCACACAAACACAACTTGTGCAGTGTTCGTTTTGAACCTGTCTGTACTGGGCTGCTTGCTTGCTCTGTGGTGCTTTCTGTCTGTGCTTCTGTCTGTGCTTCTGTCTGTGCTTCTGTCTGTGCTTCTGTCTGTGCTTCTGTCTGTGTTTCTGTCTGTGCTTCTGTCTGTGCTTCTGTCGTTGCTTCTGTCTGTGCTTCTGTCTGTGCTTCTGTCTGTGCTTCTGTCTGTGCTTCTGTCTGTGCTTCTCTCTGTGCTTCTGTCTGTGCTTCTGTCTGTGCTTCTGTCTGTGCTTCAGTCTGTGCTTCTGTCTGTGCTTTCTGTCTGTGCTTCTGTCTGTGCTTCTGTCTGTGCTTCTGTCTGTGTTTCTCTCTGTGCTTCTGTCTGTGCTTCTGTCTGTGCTTCTGTCTGTGCTTTCTGTCTGTGTTTCTGTCTGTGCTTCTGTCTGTGTTTCTCTCTGTGCTTCAGTCTGTGCTTCTGTCTGTGTTTCTGTCTGTGTTTCTCTCTGTGCTTCTGTCTGTGCTTCTGTCTGTGTTTCTCTCTGTGCTTCAGTCTGTGCTTCTGTCTGTGTTTCTGTCTGTGTTTCTCTCTGTGCTTCTGTCTGTGCTTCTGTCTGTGTTTCTCTCTGTGCTTCAGTCTGTGCTTTCTGTCTGTGTTTCTCTCTGTGCTTCTGTCTGTGCTTCTGTCTGTGCTTCTGTCTGTGCTTCAGTCTGTGCTTCTGTCTGTGCTTCTGTCTGTGCTTCTCTCTGTGCTTCTGTCTGTGTTTCTGTCTGTGCTTTCTGTCTGTGCTTCTGTCTGTGCTTTCTGTCTGTGCTTCTGTCTGTGCTTCTGTCTGTGCTTTCTGTCTGTGCTTCTGTCTGTGCTTCTGTCTGTGCTTTCTGTCAGTGTTTCTCTCTGTGCTTCTGTCTGTGCTTTCTGTCTGTGCTTTCTGTCTGTGTTTCTCTCTGTGCTTCTGTCTGTGCTTCTGTCTGTGCTTCTGTCTGTGCTTTCTGTCTGTGCTTTCTGTCTGTGCTTCTGTCTGTGCTTCTGTCTGTGCTTCTGTCTGTGCTTTCTGTCTGTGTTTCTCTCTGTGCTTCTGTCTGTGCTTCTGTCTGTGTTTCTCTCTGTGCTTCAGTCTGTGCTTCTGTCTGTGTTTCTGTCTGTGTTTCTCTCTGTGCTTCTGTCTGTGCTTCTGTCTGTGTTTCTCTCTGTGCTTCAGTCTGTGCTTTCTGTCTGTGTTTCTCTCTGTGCTTCTGTCTGTGCTTCTGTCTGTGCTTCTGTCTGTGCTTCAGTCTGTGCTTCTGTCTGTGCTTCTGTCTGTGCTTCTCTCTGTGCTTCTGTCTGTGTTTCTGTCTGTGCTTTCTGTCTGTGCTTCTGTCTGTGCTTTCTGTCTGTGCTTCTGTCTGTGCTTCTGTCTGTGCTTTCTGTCTGTGCTTCTGTCTGTGCTTCTGTCTGTGCTTTCTGTCAGTGTTTCTCTCTGTGCTTCTGTCTGTGCTTCTGTCTGTGCTTTCTGTCTGTGCTTTCTGTCTGTGCTTCTGTCTGTGCTTCTGTCTGTGCTTTCTGTCTGTGCTTTCTGTCTGTGTTTCTCTCTGTGCTTCTGTCTGTGCTTCTGTCTGTGCTTCTGTCTGTGCTTTCTGTCTGTGCTTTCTGTCTGTGCTTCTGTCTGTGCTTCTGTCTGTGCTTCTGTCTGTGCTTCTGTCTGTGCTTCTGTCTGTGCTTTCTGTCTGTGTTTCTCTCTGTGCTTCTGTCTGTGCTTCTGTCTGTGCTTCTGTCTGTGTTTTCTGTCCGTATAGAAGCACTGAAGAATCAGAAGATATGGAGTTCTATATATCTTATACATGTTCTATATTGTAGAAAGAGAAGGTTTAACACGGGTTAAACATTCATTGTGTGTGTGTGTGTGTGTGTGTGTGTGTGTGTGTGTGTGTGTGTGTGTGTGTGTGTGTGTGTGTGTGTGTGTGTGTGTGTGTGTGTGTGTGTGTGTGTGTGTGTGTGTGTGTGTGTGTGTGTGTGTGTGTGTGTGTGTGTGTGTGTCTAATGAGGCTGTGGAGGGGGTTCAGTGGCAGGATGGAGAACCCTTTTTATGGCCAGTTTTAAACTGAAACATATGTAAGCCATAGTGTGTGTCTGTGTTGTGTGTGTGCGTGTTGTGTGTGTGTGTGTGTGTGTCCTGACGGTGACTCTTCAAAGGGTCCACACCCTGGAATCTCTCATATCTCCCTTTCCTCCCCTAAACTTCTCTCTCTCTCTCTCTCTCTGTGAATGCTTAGCTAATATTAGGCTGTGTATGTGTGTGGTTACTCGTGTGTGTACTCGTGTGTGCTATCCAGAAAAGGAAGAAGTTGTGCATGTTGGGTTTCGACACCCAGGCCTGTTTCCTCTGAAGGAAGTAGACGTCTCTCTGTGTCAGTCTCGTCTTGCACAAACCGACAGTCCCTTTCTATCTGGACTCACTTCACATGTTTCTTTACATCTGAACGTTTCTTAAGGACGTTGTGTAAATTACATTTTCCAAAGTTTCCCATCAGAGGGTTTTTTACTTACAGATGTTTAATCTGCTGCTTTCACCTCCGAGTCATCGCTGCTGCAGGAAACCAGTCGATGTGGTAACTCTCTACATCCTGATTCAAACTGAAAACTCTTATCAGTTGTGTTCATAAGACTGGGACAGTGTTCGCTCTCACTTCTTTCTAGTTGACTTTCCTTCGTTTAAAGTTCTGTGTGGTGAGCGGAAATTTCCCAAAGTCTCGTTGTGTAGCTCCAGTGGAAACATGTGTAGTATTTAGAACAGTGGGAACAAGCACATGTGCGTTTGGCTTTGAATCTTTGAATCTTTGAATCTGCTCCGGCTGCCGGTTCTGATCTGTGAGCGACGTTTTCCTGTTCAGCTCAAGTTTGTGCAAACCAGTAACGTTCCCCTTCCAAGGACTGGTTCACTGGTTCACTGGTTCACTGGTCTCACTGGTTCACTGGTTCACTGGAGCATGAGTCATAACAGGCTTTCATATCATTATTTGATTAAACAGACATCTAGCGTTTAAGATTGTAATAGTGTGTCCTGAATTTTACTAATTTATTAACTTAGCTTCACAATCTGCATGAAAAGCTTTAAGCTCTCGACAGTCTCATGGAAGATAAATATAAAGAGCTTATCTTTTTAAAAACACATTAACTGGCCCATTAAAAATATCAGGCTGAAGATTGAATGATCATTTCAATAAACATGTCATATTTGTCTGTGCTGATATAACAGCAATCTGGTCAGATTGTCATCATCTGTTCACTGGAAAGATTGACCTGGAGATAATGGGCTGAATATTTTTCTATAGAATAAGATTCAGAGAAAAACACTAAATTATTGTGTTTTTATACACATGCTATATAAAGACTTTAAGCATTAAAGTACTGAGCCATGGATGCAGCTGAGTATAACCGAGGTTCATAGTAATGTCATAAGTCTCCCAGGTAAATGAGCAGAATAGAATCTTTTTTAATTTGATGCATATGTGGTAGATGGACAATATGACAGCCCCACAAAAGTGAAGCCAAACCAGCTGGATCGCCCCCTGGTGGCTGACTGTAGTGTAGGCCATAAACCCAACCTCCTCCATGTTGGAAGACGGGACTTGGAGCTTTTTATCTAAGATAGTTTTAGAAATTGTATGTTTTTCTTTCTCACACTGATGTTTGTTCAAGTGTTCGAGGCTGAGCCTGATTGGTCGAGCAGGTGTATCGGTGATAATAACTGGAAACTGGTTATATTTAAAACTAAAGAAAAAAAAAACAAATGTACATTTTTAAGTCCCCAGATGCAACCGCAGAACCTTGGGGTGCTGTTTCTTTTTAAACCTAGCCAAACATTACTGTCTCCATCGTTCCAGTTTACAGTTTATAATTCATATCAGAGGTTTCTGCAAAAGGTGAATGCAACAAACAGTGAGCATAACTGTCTTCCTTCCTCTCATCTCTGTCTTCTAACACCAATGGAGACAAAGTCAGTTAGATTAGATGATGCAGAAGTTCGAGTTCACCTCGTGATGGCAGAGCACGAACATCAGGACGGTGCAGAACCAGAGAGAAAGAGGAAAAACAAAAGTGATGAACACGTCGGAGGTGCTGATGCACGGCTGAGAGGAAGCCGGAGGAGAATTCATAGGAAGCTGAGATGCAGAGGTATCATCCTCCTCGTCCTGGTAACCGGATAGCTGCGGTGCCGGAGCGCTGCGGTGACTTCCTGTTTGTCAGCAGCATACAGGAAGTCAGAGGTGTGACCTGTGTGTGATTCTTTTTTTTTAAATGAGGCGAGAGGCCGAGCTGTGTGAGAAGTGATGTGACGAGAAACAGGAGGATTTAGGTGTGAATGTGAAAGAATGCACGGAGGGAGAGCAGGTCGTACAATCGTTCCTCTTCTTCTTCTTCTTCTCGTTTAACTGGCTCTCGAATTCTTAACGTCTTTATCTGAAGTATGCATCATTGATGTATGTGCGACGTGTGTTCCAGTCGCACCGGTCACGATGCCGCGACCCTGTGAGAGGAGAAGGTCACAGAGAGTCAGCCGTGTGTCTGCAGCTGGTTTCAAATCAGTCAGAAACGTGTTTGTGGTTGTTTGCTTGATGAGATGTTGCACGGAGGATTTGCTGTGAAGTGGATTTTGAGGAACAGCACAAACAGAAACGCAGACATCGGGTGTCTGACTTTTACAAATTAGATTAGATTGAACTTTATTGTCATTGCACAGTACAAGTACTTATACAACAAAATGCAGTTTAGCATCTAACCAGAAGTGCAAAAAAACAGGCAGTAAAAGTGCAGAGTATTGTGCATATTAAAGTGAAAATGTAAATAAATAAGATCTGTACAGTAAGAAATATATATGGAATATTACAGTATTAACAGGAATTGTAAGATATAAGGACGATGAATACACTATGAGGAGGAAAAAAATATAAATATATATAAATATGAATACACTATAGGCGGGGTAATACAGTAGTAAAAAAATTAACAGTTAGTGGAAATGTACAAATGTTCAAATGATCAGTGGTTGGAGGAGGGTGTGTGGCAATAAGAAGTATATGAGTATTGAGATGAAGTGCATGTTTTAAAGTTGTGTTTTAGGGAACTTGTCACTCAGGTTCCTGACACATTAAACATTAATAATGAGTCCTTCAGTGCTCTTATCACCTGATCACTGATGAAACCGGTTTTTCTTGACATATTTAACAGCAGTGAAATCTTTTCTCCTCGGGCTGTTTGAACTTTCAGTCCCTCCAAGAATTCATGATATTATCAACACTCCCTTAAAATTGTCACAATTGAAAACAACCACTTAAAGCCTCAGTCTCAGTGGAGAGTGAGAAACAGACTTCTCCTGGAATCTGTCTTTTCAGGTTGATCACTGGCTTCAGTCTTTAGTTTCTAACTTGTACAGCAGCTTGTAACTTGGTTTTGAAAGGTGCTATATGAATAAACTTGATTATTTAATTATGTATTATTTAAATCTTTAAGGTTGTGCTCATTTGTTCTCGAGTCTGGTCTCATGTACAGCTGACTTCTCCTGCAGTGGTTGTAACTGCTAGTTGACTTGGCCATAGTATTTTATACTGACAAAAAATGTTATACCTTGTATTACTGTATAAATATATATATATATATATGCATATTTATTTCATTCTTATTTATTCAATGTATCAACTCTTCAATGTATCAACTCTTTATTTTACCCTCCGCACCATTGTAAATGAGGGTCTTATTCCTCAATGTCTTTTCCGAGGCTTAAATAAATATTCAATAAATGTATTCTCTGATTATCAGTAATTTTAATAATTTTGAGTCATTTCACTGGCTTCAGTCTTTAGTTTATAACTTGTACAGCAGCTTGTAACTGGGTTTTGAAAGGTGCTATATGAATAAACTTGATTATTTAATTATTTATTATTTAAATCTTTAAGGTTGTGCTCATTCGTTTCATCGAGGGAGTTCTCGAGTCTGGTCTCATGTGCAGCTGACTTCTCCTGCAGTGGTTGTAACTGCTAGTTGACTTGGCCATAGTATTTTATACTGACAAATTTTTGTATACCTTGTATTACTGTATATATATATATATGCATATTTATTTCATTCTTATTTATTCAATGTATTAACTCTTCAATGTATCAACTCTTAATTGTACCCTCGGCCCAATTGTAAATGAGGGTCTTATTCCTCAATGTGTTTGCCGAGGCTTAAATAAATATTTCTGAGTTTCAGACGTTGAGATAATATTCATGATAGTATCGACATGCACACGTGTCTTTATATGATTAAAACATGCTCATATCACCACTGGGTTATTAGAGTATATCTCCAAAATGTTGTTTTTTCCAGGATCTGAGAGAATCACCAGATGCCTGAATGTTCAGTGGTTGATTCGTCTTTTCATAAGTTTTTCATAAAAACCTGCAGTTTCTCACTTTCTCACGATACCAGGGGAGAAAATGTCTTCTAAATATTATGTTGAGATAATATTCATGGTAGTTGAACCGGTGATAGATTCAAATCTAATATTCTGAGAATCATAAATCTGTTAGGTACAGCATATAAATACAAATAAATACTTCCCTCTCTCCGGCAGAAATAACTATTCAATCAATTTATTCTCTGATTATCAGTGATTTTAATAATTTTGAGTCATTTCATTGGGTTCAGTCTTTAGTTTCTAACTTGTACAGCAGCTTTTTTGAAATGTGCTATATAAATACACTTGATTATTTATTCTATGATAATCGGTGATTGTAATAATTGTGAGTCATTTCCTGGTGCCTACCGCATTCTGAAAATAGCAGTGAAAAATCAATGAGCTCCCGTTGCACATTCAGAATAAAGTGATGATGCAGAGGCTGAATTCATAATTAGTTATCAGGAACCTATTTGTTTTTCCCATTTGCGGTTCCAGGAAGCACCTGCACCAGAACCCGTGAGTTCGATTCCTGTGCCGCTCTCTGTTTGATGAAGTGTGTGTTGTGTGGTCCGTCCTCCAGGGTGCAGCGTCCAGTGCAGATAGAGTGAACTGGAGAGAGGAAGATGCCAGCCCCGCCCCCCCCACCGCCCCCCGGGCCCCCCCCTCCTCCCACCTTCTCTGTTGTAAGTCAAAGACACACATTTGCTCCGGTTGAGTCCTCTCACTGTTTACTGCAGTTTTGCTTTTATGCAGCTTTACTCTGACTCAGCGACTATATAACCCTGTGTGTGTTTGTATGTGTGTGTCTGTGTGTGTGTGTGTGTGTGTGTGTGTGTGTGTGTGTGTGTGTGTGTGTGTGTGTGTGTGTGTTTCAGGCCAACACAACCAAACCCAACCTGAAAGGCTCGGAGCAGCGGGGTCGGAACGCTCTGTTGACGGACATCTCTAAAGGAGCCAAATTAAAGAAAGCTGTGACCAACGACCGCAGCTCGCCGCTCATTGACCGTGAGTTCACAGGAACGCTAGTGAGCTGCTAGTTAGCCAGGTTACTCACACTGAAGCCAGTGAGTTTAACCGTCCGGTTACCGGGACAACGATGGTGATGATGATGATGATAGCTGGCTTCAAATGTGCAAGATGGCCGCGTTCCTATCTGGGTTTTTTTTGGCTTAATTTCTGGATCGTGGCAGGAAGGTGGAGACACGTCCACCATCTTTATATATGGTCTTAAAATTCATAGTTTACAAAAAATAAATAAAATCAATAATAATGGTGAGATTTTGGAAGAACTAATGACCCACATGCTTATACAAGTGAGTTTAAACATCCGGTTACCAGGACGATGATGATGATGATGATAGCTGGCCTCAAATGTGCAAGATGGCGGCGTTCGTATCTGGGATATTTTTGGCTTCATTTCTGGAAGTGGAGACACGTCCACCATCTTTATATATAGTGTTAAAACTCATAGTTTACAATAAATGTATGTATAATGGTGAGATTTTTAAAGAATTAGAGGAACTAAAGATCCACATGGTTATACAAGTGTGAAGCAGAACAGATTGTGTGCAAAAAATCATGAATTCTTTGTTTATCCTCTCAGAACCGAAAGGAGGAGGAGGTGGAGGAGGAGGAGGCAGAGGCGGAGGTGGAGGAGGAGGAGGAGGTGGTGGTGGAGGAGGAGGTGGAGGAGGAGGAGGAGGAAGTTTAGGAGGTCTGTTTGCAGGAGGGATGCCGAAACTGAAGTCTGCAGGAAACCGAGGCACATCTGGTAAAATAAATATCTATGATTCTAATACTGATGAAGATGAACAACACAACTACACAAACTGCACCTGGTAACACAACTAACTGAACCTTCTCCTGCTCCAGACTCTGCACCCAGCCGGGGTCCCGTGCTCCCCCCGGGGGGCCGCTCCGCAGGCCCCTCCCCCTTCGGCGGACCACCTAAACTCCCAGGAGCCCCTGGTGGCGGCGGGCGGAGCAGCACCCCCGGGGGACGCCACAACTTCTCCTCCAGACCAGAGACTCCAGGCGGCGCCCCCCCCCCTGTGCCCAACACACCTCGACCCACCCAGACCTTCCCGTCCCGGGGGGGTCCGCCCCCCCCATCGCTCCCTGGAGGACCCCGGCCCGGCCCGGCCTCCATTCCCGTCACTCCCAGTGTCCCCCCAGGGAGACACGGACCCCTCCCCCCCCCACCGGGAGGCTCCTCCCCCGGGTCCAGACCGGGCTTCTCTGCACCCCCCCCTCCTCCTCCGGGCAGCAGCCGCCCCCCCGTGCCCGCGGCTCCTGGAGGGAGGCCCCCGCTTCCCGACGACCGGCCCCCCCCACCGCCTGTGGGGGGTCACCGGCCCTCCATGCCCCGCGACATGCCCCCCCCACCCCCCTCCGTCAACTCCAAACCTCCCCCCTCCGTCTCCAGCTCCTTGTCTCCTCGCTCCTCACCCGGTGGGGGGGGGCCTCCTCTCCCACCGGGCCGACCGGCTCTCCCACCCACCCCGGCCGGGGCGGACGACAACAGCACCCCCCGCCTGCCCCAGAGGAACCTCTCGCTCAGCAGGTACCGGGGGGGTTTGACTTCTGAAGGTCGATATATGCTTCTCTGTTTTTACAGACACGGACAGATAGGACCGCCCACTCCGCTGGGACCGCCCACTCCGAGCGCCTCGAGAGCTTTCCGTGCACCTCTGATTTTTCTAACTATCCGTGGGCAGAGCGCCTACGGACGACACCATTTCCGGACCTCAAACTTCCTGTTTCCTTCCCTGTGTCTGAACAAACCCAAACACAACTATGATTCTACGATTAATGTGACGTGTGTGTTAAGCCAGCGGATTTGTCCGGCTGACGGTGGCTCGTTAGGGCACTGAGGGCATGTGTGCACGGTCACATACGGTTATAACGCCGTGTCATAACGGCGATAGCGGGCTAGGCTAGCGGGCTAGGCTAGCCACCATGCTAACTGCAGTGGTAAAAGCGCACAAACCCGCTGTCAATTCAACCACTATCATGACACTGTTTCTATAATACCGTCAGGTTAGAAGCAAACACTGGGTAGTGGTTAGTGTCGGGAGTCCCTGCTGACTGTGTGTGGAAGCTGGGGGGGGGGAAGCTAGCTAGCTCCGTGTAGCTTCAAGCTGTGGAATTAGCAACACAGTTCGGAAACAAGACCGGGGAACCGCTGCGCTAAGAAACGATTACATCAGCATTTTGACCTGCTGGGTGTCACTTTATTCAGTTCTGTTAGTTGCCATGGTTCAGTGTGTGGGACGCAAGCCAGGAGGAGCTAAACATCCGTGGACTTCTTCTTTGAACCTAGAGTTAGGCTTCTCTAAGCTCGTCTCCCGTTGCGCCACCTACTGTTCTGGCGGTGAAAAGTTGTCCGAGAAGCATAAATCAAAAAGAGTCCGTGGTGTCCGTGCGTCCCTCTCCTCGCCACGGACACGTAGAAGCATAATGGAGTCTTCACTCTCATTGGCTGAGTCGCAGTGAAGCCAGATGTGTTTCAGACGCTGAGATAATATTCATGATAGTTGAACCAGTAATAGATTCAAATCTAATTTTCTGAGAATCATACTTCTGTTAGGTACAGCATATAAATACAAATAAATACTTCCCTCTCTCCGGCAGAAACAGGAACTTTCGCAACCAAACCTCTTCGGTGGCTTCTTGTTTTTAACTTTTTTAACTTGTGATGTTTAGGAGAGGTTTATATTTTGCAGTTGCACAACACTACGATCAAATACATCATTCAATCAATCAAATTTTATTTGTATAGCCCATATTCACAAATCACAGTTTGTCTCATAGGGCTTTAACATGGTGTGACATCCTCTGTCCTTAACCCTCAACAAGAGTCAGGACAAACTACTAAAAACCCTTTTAACAGGTAAAAATAGGTAGAAACCTCAGAGACACATGAGAGGATCGGTCTCCCAGGACGGACACAAGTGCAACAGATGTGTAGAGGAGAACATCATCAGGATAAAGTTTTTAGCAGCATCGATGAGGGTTATCATTTTGAAGGATAACTTCAATACTAAATGTCAAACAGTCCTGCTGCATCATAGTCTCTGGTCAGCAGCAGGATCATGATCCAGCATCTGAAACGACAGAAACATCTTTACAAACATTTATTTAACGTCTACTTAGATTGTTGTTTGCTCCCGTCTGCTAACATGGAGGAGGTGTATGACTTGTACTGTAACCAGCCACCAGGGGGCGATACAGATGGAGATGTTCCATTCAAATTTAAATGTGTGTTTGACATGTTCTGCTGGAGAGGATGTTTGTGTCCAGGTGTGATTTGGAAACAGGAAGTCAGCAGCCGGGTGTTTGACCATCACGTGCCACGCCCTCTTTTCAAGATGACTCCTTAATTCTGGAGATATTGTGAATATGATAAACTGATAATCAGATTTCTGCCTCTCCTCACCAGCCTCGGTCAAGCTCCGCCCCACAGCCGGACAGGACCGCTCCCCCCCCCGCCCAACGAGAGGCCGCCCCCTCTCGGGAGGATCCCGTCAGTACGCTCAGGTGAACCACCTTCATCACACTGGTCGTTCAAAAGACATGATGAATATGTGCCACCGATTTTTCATAAAACGTCAGGAGCCATTATTCACCGGCTCACCTCCTCCTCCCCAGGGCCTCTTCCTCCCCCCCCTCCCTCAGGGCGCAGCGTGGGCGGTGGCAGTGTGAGGTCATCGCCTGCTCCCTCTCCGATTGGTCGGCCCGCCCCGGATCCCCATCGCGGTGGCGGTAGACCCCCCCTACCTCCAGACAGGCCCGGGGCGGGAGGAGCCCCTCCCCCTCCTCCGCCACCCATGGGCAACGGCTTCCAGAACTCTCACCACAACCAGGTCCAGGGTGAGTCGGGGGTGCTGCTGGTCGGGTGGGTTATGAATATTGATATTGATAGAGGCCTGCTGTAGTGTGCAGGACTAGTCAGGTAAGTTTCCATGATATTACTGGGAAAATATATTAGCATGCTGATTGAGGATTGTTCATCTGTTCATCTAGACTATTTCCATTCATTTATCCATCAATTGTAAAATATGTTTACAGACGATTCCAATTGTTTGGCTAACTATTTATATCTCTGGCATTGCATTAGTGTTTTTTTACAAACTTTTTTCTCATCTTATTCTACAGAACAATGCCACGTGCACTATCTCATGTGTGGAGACATTTCACCTCATCCAATGTAGAAGGAAAGGCTGTGTACATTTGCAAATACTGTGCAAAGACCTATGTTAAGAATGACACAACGATGCAGAAGCATATAGTCAAGTGCCCAAAGTTTCCTCAGGGCTCAAATCAGCCTATGACACAACAAAATGTTTATATTTATGTCTGTATATGACAAGGTAAATACAGTTAGTATAAATTACCACAACATTTCCAGTTTATTCCCGTTAATTCCCGTTAATTCCCATGGAAAGTTTCCAACTTTCCCGGAATTTTGCAACCCTAAACACGACACAAACGAAACCCAGAAATACAGAACTTCATCAGCAGAATAGATTTATTTACAGTAAAAACCATTTAATCAAGCAAAGCAGGAAATTAATATACAATAAATAAACTCATGTGCACCTCATTTGGTGACTTGCCTGGTTGAGGCTCCTGCACTCGCATAGTTGGAACAAGAGAAACCCGCCGCCCCCCCCCAGTGTTGTTTTTGCCACATGTTCCTCTGTGTCCAGCGATGGCAGAGGAACCCACTGACCTCCCAGTGTGTTGCTTTTGTCCCATTGAACCAAGACAGTAAGTTTGAATGGTGCAGACAGGTAGTGAGAGAGAGAGGGGGGGAGGGGGGGTCCCGAGCGCCTGAGTGCTTGAGTTTTTAAATCATCTTTTCTGCACAGATCCGTATCATATCCTTCATCACACCTCTCTGGAACTCTGAGTTCTGCTGATAAACACGACGACCACTGATCTCTCCGTCTCTCTCTCTCTCTTCACAGACGAGTGGGAGTGTCGCTTCACCTTCCACCCGGTGTCGGACCTGCCCCCCCCGGAGCCCTACGTGCCCTTCCAGAAGAGCTACCCCAGCAAGATCGGCAAGACTGACAGCAGAGGTCAGACACAGACGTGCACACGTGTCTTTATATGATTCAAACATGCTCATAATGTGCTTATATTGGACTTAGGCTGTAAATCATTTGTGTATAAACAAGGTGAATCTCAGAATCCAGATGTAGTGACTGGTTTTGTATCATCAGATAAGTGGTGTGCACCATTTATACGTTTGTGCAATAAAATTGGGTACTAATTTGATACAAAAATGTGTCATATTTAAGACGTATGGCAATTTGACTAATGTATTTTATTTTGTTATTAGCATAATTTGTACCAGTCAAAAATCTTAAATAAATATCTATATATATATATAAATATCTGCAAGCATCAGTCATTCTCACTTCGAGATTTATCATTTTAAGATGGTAACGTAGACACATTGTTATATGTGTTGTCATTGTTGTCCATCAACATTGTGTAATCATGAAGTTCTCGGTTTTTCAGTTTCTCATTGTCTTTAAAACATGCTCATATCACCATTTGGTTATGAGGGTATATCTCCAAAATGTTGGTTTTTCCAGGATCTAAGAGAATCATCAGATGCCTGAACGCTGCAGTGTTCAGTGGTTGATTCGTCTTTTCATAAGTTTTCATAAAAACCTACAGTTTCTCACTTTCTCATGATACCAGGGGAGAAATTCTCTTCTAAATGTTATGTTGGACTGCAGTGACAAGTGAGAGAGAACTCAATAACAAGACGGTTCTCTTTTAAAGATTTAAATACTGAATTATATAACTTCATCCTACAAGATTCCTCTGAAATGCCACACAGTGCCACCTGGTGGAAGAAAGATTGTTTGACCACAAATTCAAAACCCTGACTCCTCTCTTTTCTTTCTTCTCTCCAGGTTCTGGTAAAAAGGAGAGAGGAGCTCCTCCTCTTCCTCCGATACCCAGGTGAAGAGGAGGCAGCCGCCACCACCACACCTGGAACTCTCCTCTCTGTGTTTCCCTCCTCGTCTGTGTTGCTCTCATTCTGCTTTAAACGACAGCGTTTGTTATTTGTGGTGACCTCAACGTGTGAAACACAGTCGACCAAGTAAAAGGACAGACTCACCAAACAACCACCGTGGAGTTTACATCCTGTGCCTCTGAAAGACCAAAGCCTGTTTCCCCTGCGGTACACTGTGTTCAGATCAAATGTCAAATAGACTCGTACCTCTTTGGGTACTAGAAGAGAAATCTGTTTTTTTTATGGTTTACAACCATGTGAGTGGAAGATGCTTTGTCGATGTGGCATCGGTGAAACGTAAAGAACTCAAGAACTATAGTGTTGTTCATAAACTTCTTTTCTTTCCTCTACATTCCATAAATTGCCTGCTTATTATATTTTATCAACAAGCTGCACTTTCAGAAAACCAGCTGGACAGACAGAGCAGCATTTGACAGGTTGTACATGTGACTTCTCCAAACCTGTTTACAAAACCCCGACAGCATTCTGTGAAATGTAATTCAACATGTAAGGGCGTCACAGGGGTTAGCGCCGTCACCTCACACGTCTTCCTGTCCGCAGTTTGCATGTTCTCCCCGATAAAGCATAAAATATATGGATAAGTCATTCTTTAATGGTAATATTAATGCAACCAGTTGCTTTCCTTAAGTGTTTCAATAAGCTGTTTCTCTCATTGTGTTTCTCGTTGTGCCTTTTTCTGTTCAGGATTGTACTTTGAGGCTGTTAAACAGTTGAGGGAAATAGCCTTTTTGTGCCTTAAATGATGTAAATAAAAGTTTGCTCTCCAGGGTTCGATCACCTCTGTTGATGTAAAACAATAAAGCAATACAGCAGCTCGATGGCCACGTCATTCAGAGCCAAGGTTTTCACATGTATCCTCAGAAGGAGATCAGGTAGAATAAACTAAATGTGTGTGTTTAGTGATACAGTAATCTTGGGTAAGGTTCCTGCGTTTCCCACTTTCTCAGTCAGAAACCAGTAAATGCCTTAAGATGGACCGAACTAATGTGTTTGATTTGATCTGAAGTAACATGAAACAGCAAAGTTAGGCTTCATTTTCTCAACTGAGTGTTTATAGGATTAAATAACACGATCATAATCACACAAGCATCACGATCGTTAGCAAAACCAAGCAGTAAGTAAAGTGAGTTAGTGCCTTTTGTGGAGCGGAGGGGACGCCCATGCTCTCAGACCTGGAAACCCCCTGATCTACATTATTAAGCAAATGTGTGTCTTGATTCCAGCATCAATACTTAAACATGAAACAAAACTATAAATGGCTCCAGCTTCCTGCCACCGCTGCATAAAACGATCAGGGGGGGGGGGTGCACGTTTGATTTGCCAAAGCCACGTGTGCCTTCACATTGTGTTTTCACTTGTACGTGTTTCTGTTGGATCCACTGAACGGTACTTTTCATTTTGTCACAGGAGATATGAGCGTGCATGTGATGTGTATGACTGAGATGTTTTAAAGGACAGGGTGTTGGTTTACAGGTGATCTGATTTATTATTTTTGCTGTTTTTGTTTAGAGCAGCAGTGAAGGAGCCGTGTTTGTGCCTGTGAGATTTAATCCAGTGCTATTAAAGGACTGTATTATTTTTAAGTTATGTCTAAGAACTGTGCAGTATTAAGATGTTTCGCTTCACCCAGCACTGCTTTGAGTGGTCTTTTGTATACGTGATGTATTATTATCATGTGCTGGACAAAGAAACTTCTACTTTAAGACAATCACACTCGAATAAAGTCTATTTACATAAATAAATAAAATGCTTTAATCTGCTTTCTGTGCTTTTATTGGACTATAGGTTGTAAATCATTTGTGTATAAACGAGGATGGTGAGTCGCAGCGTCAGCAAACAGACGTAGTGACTGGTTGGGTATCATCAGATAAGTGGTATGGATCATTTATACGTTTGTGCAATAAAATTGGGTACTAATTTGATACAAAAATGTGTCATGATATTTAAGACGTCTGGAAATTTGTCTAGAATGTTTTTTTTTTATGTTATAATTTGTACCAATCTAAAATAAACATTTGCAGGCATCAGTCATTCTTACTTCGAGATTTATAATTTTAAGATGTTTACGTAGACATATTGTTTATATATTTGTTGTCATTCATCATTGTTGTCCAGTCACATTGTGTAATCATGAAGTTCCCGGTTTTTCAGTTTCTCATTGTCAGGGACAGAGGGACCTTGTGTATTATCTGGTTAAAGTTCCCTGGACAAAGACATATTAGCTAAAATGATATGTCTTATATCTTGACTGACACACAGGAGTCAGAGTAACTACAAAAGGTTCTCATTACACTGCACTAGGATTGTCAGCATAATTTAGTCTTTAATAATTCACCAATTAAAGGAATTACAACTACCTGAATTTAGTATAAAACTAATAAATGCATACCTGTAAACAAATTAAATCACGGACATGGTGCCTTAACCCTCGTGTTGTCCCTGCTTCCCCATGCTGTTGACTGTGAGTGTTTGGGTAGCGATTTAACCAACGCTTGTTGTGATACCCTGCTTCAAACACACAGACGCACAGCCCACCACACATCAGCACGCGCACAAAGGGTAATAGGAAAGCGAACAGCCCTTGCATATGTATTTGTTACGTAGGGCCTGTCTCTTGTCGTTCGGGGTCTCCCTGACCCTGAGAGTCGCAACGTCGGACCCGCCCGGCTGTCCGCGTTGTGTATTCAAGGTGATGCGAACAAGAAGAAGAAGAAGAAGACGAAGAAGAAGAAGACCCACAAGAAGAAGAAAAAGACTTTTAAATAACTTTATTTAAGACACATTGTCAAACTAGGGCTACTTTGTAGCAGTAACGAGCCCGAGCACCCGCACGTTGAAGTCTGTTGCGGTCGGTGGAGAGAGCGATCGATGACCAAGCGCACACGTCTCCACGTTGTATGCGTTTTACGCTCTGCGGCAAGGATAAACGCTTCACTTCCTGCGTCCGTCACGCGACGTCGATCCTTGCCTGCTAATTGCTCATTACGGTCCACGCTATCAAATCACACTGGGAAGATTTTATGTAAATCGAATGATAGCTGTAAAACAAAGCTTACTTCCTGTTGCCAGTAGGTGCTGCCATCACTATTATTACCTACAGACGAATATATCTGTTCAAGTAGGCGCTCTGATATATTGTGAGCAATTTTGTGTTAATTGGACAATGTTACAACAACTTAATTTCACACTGATCAGTAGGTGGCGCCATGACCCTGAACTAATATTTATATATGGATGTGTTCAGGTCAGTAATGTGATCATAGGTCAGTAGTTCAGAGCTGGTTGGATAATGCAGAGTGAAGGTTGAACCTCGAACACCGAAGTTACTGCAATTTCGCCCTGAAAAAGCCCAAAATGGAAATGCAAGTTGTTCGAAATACAATAGAGCCTCCCACCGCTCGGTGCTCGGGTTCTTTCAAACACATTCATGTCAGTGTAATTATAGATTTCTGTCTTTATAAAGTGAGAACTAAATATGTGTGATAAAGGAAGGTCAGTGTTTGATTGACAGCTGATCTCTGTGCGGAGCAGAAACGTCACCACGACGAACTTTGATCAACAAACATGGAGACTAAATAAGTTAAAGATTTAAACACAGAATCTTAATCACTGCTTTTAATGACTCAAGTCTATTTGAGTGTACAGAACTCAGTTGCGGCTCCATACTTAACCCAAACTCCAGCATAGAGAGGCTGAGTGAATGTGGTTTGGACTCTGTGGAGGAGAGTCATGGTGTCAGAGACGCTGTAGAAGGACAGAACACCTGCACTGTGATCCAGGTACACTCCTACTCTGGAGGACACGGGACCTGACACTGGAGTGTCGATGTTGCTGTAATAAAATTCATATCTGTTTCTATAACAATATAATGACCAAGATTTATCATTGAATCCAAATATACATTCCTTTGAGCGTCCTGCTCTGCTGATATTCTTGTATGTGACTGCTACACAAACTACTCCCACCCCCACCTCCACCTCCCAGTAACAACGTCCAGTCAGACTCTCTCTACTCAGGACCTGATAAAAATCAGTGAATCTGTCTGGGTGATCAGAATAAGACTGATCTTCACACATCCATGTTACTTTTCTGTTTCCCTCAGATAATAACAGATGTGTGTGTGCTGTGTTTGGATCCAGTGTGATTTCCTGTGAATATCTTAAGAAGTCAGCTCTGGTCTCTGGCTCTGGTTCTCGCAGTAAAACATCCACTTGAGACACAATCTGTAAAATCTCTGTCTCTGTCTCACTCAGAATGTCCTGTAGTCGACCTCTGACCTGTGACACAGCTGCTGTCACTTCCTCAAAGTCCCTCAGAGGACGGATCCTGATGCTCGATGAGTGTGTAGATCCACTGAGCGATGGCAGTGAGGGGTAGTTGTGTAGAAACTGGTTGTGATCCTCTGTGTCTGAGAGCTCCTTCAGTATATGGTCTTTCCTCTTCAGCTCAGTGATCTCCTTCTCCAGTCTCTCCTGAAGCTCTCTGACTCGACTCACTTCAGTTTCCTGCTGGGATCTGATCTGCTGCTTCACATCAGAGCTTCTTTTCTCCAGCAGACGGATCAGCTCAGTGAAGATCTCCTCACTGTCCTCCACTGCTTTATCAGCAGAGCCATTGACGCCCTCCTCCTCCTGTTGAAGCAGCTTCACGTCTTTCTCTGTGTCCTGGACTCTCTGCTGGATTGTTTGTCTCCTCAGCCCGAGCTCTCTCTGCCTCTCAGTCCTTTCTGCTGCAGCTGACACTGTGTCGTGGTCTTTATGTTCATCCACAGAGCAGAGATAACAGATACACTGCTGATCAGTGAGGCAGAACATCTTCATCACCTCGTCGTGACGAGAGCAGATGTTCTCCTGGAGCTTCTCTGAGGGCTCCACCAGCTTGTGCTTCTTCAATGGAGGGGACTGAAGATGAGGCTGGAGGTGAGCTTTCCGTTTTTTTCCAGTGCAGACATCACAGGCCACATCATTAGGTCCAGCAGAGCAGTGATCAGCAGGAGCAGCTTGGAGTCCAGTCTTCTTCAGCTCCTCCACTAAATCAGCTAACATGGTGTTTTTCTCCAGGACAGGCCTCGGTGTGAAGGTCTCTCTACACTGAGGACAGCTGTAGCTTCCTCTCTCCTCCTCTTTGTCCCAGTGGGTGTTAATACAGCTCTTACAGTAGCTGTGTCCACAGACAGTAGTCACCGGATCCTTCAGTAGATCCACACAGATCGAACAGCAGAATCTTTCTCTGTCCAGTTGATTTTCTTGCTGCTCCATTTCAGCTGCTGCCAGAGACTGTAGAACATATTCACTTCCTCTGAATCGAAACAGATCTCTGCTCCTCCCTCTCTCCTTCACTTCCTCTTTTTCCCACGTTCTAACATACTATTGAAAAGAGCAACAGTTTGGTCTTACCTCTCCTCAGCAGCTGCTGCCCTTATGTCAAAGCAGTTAGTGGAGAGAGCGATCAATGACAAAGCGCAAGTCTCCGCATTGCATGTGTTTTGCGTACTGCAGCAAGGATAAGCGCTTCACTTCCTGCGTCTGTCACGCACCGCTGGACCACGCTCACTAATCACGCATTAGGGTCCACCCCATCAAGTTAGACCCCGTAGTGAAAACTTTCTCTTAATCGAATTTAGTTTTAAAACGAGGTTTACCTCCTTTTGGCAGTAGGTGGTGCTATCACTATCACTTTACTCATAGATCTATTCAGGTCAAAAACACTAATTTCTCTCTTCAGATCTTATAAATCTTTCATCTTTACATCTAAGACATCAAAGGATTCTAACAACATTGACACTGTGACATTTAAGCAAACTGACAAAAAATAATTATTTGCAATGAATCCTTTGAAGTGTTCTTTCATATGTACAGCTCATTTGAGCTGTATATTATAAAGCAGCCAAGAGCAGTTCATCAAAGTTTAAAACATGTCACTTCCTGTAGCCAGCAGGTGGCGCTGTAATGATGAGTCAATATTGATATGGATCTGATCAGGGCGGGACTGTGAATGTGTGAATGAGGTTTGCGGCTGAAAGAAAAATGCACAGAGGAGTTATAATAAACCCCTTTTTTTTGGCGAATCAAGAAAAATGTCACGCCACGGTCACACTGTGTGATGAAATCATATAAACATATAAGTTCATCAGCCTTATTTGTTTGTCATGAAAAGACAAATGTCCCTATTGATTTTTGTACATGTCGGCCAATGTTATTGCCGGAGCTTCACTTTAGGAGGCGTTATTCAATTAATTTGTCCTTAAAACCATTAAAACCATATTAATATCTTCATAGGGGTGCTGTTGTTACTAGAGCTGTCAAATGATTAAAATATTTAATCGCGATTAATCACATTTATGTCATTAATCGCAATTAATCGCAAATTTTTATCTATTCTAAATGTCCCTTCATTTATTTTTTTTCCATAATTTTACTTTCGTTTTAATGCTCTTATCAACATGGAAAAGCGGATTGGCTTGCTTTATGCAAAGGTTTTATTTTATTGAAAAACAACATTGCCAAACAGGGCGGTACAAAATAAAATTATAAAGTGCACATTTCAGGTAAACAAGGACTCAGCCTATAGTGCAATTAAACCATGGCTTAATATTTTCTTTTTTTCAAGTTTGCTGTGAACATAGCAGTCAGGCCTCTTATTTCAGAAACAATGAACCATAACAGTTGGGTTACCAATAAAAAGTAAGCCTACTACTTCTTTGCTTTCAGCTAGCTACTCAAACAGACAAGCAACAAAATAACAAACAAACAAAATGCACAGGCAAGTGTCGGCCTACTTTGAAATAAATTAAACACAGAAATTTGTAGGGCTATTTGAGTCCTCCCCTTATTTGTGGAAAATGTTTGAAATAAGAAGTACCCTATTTTGAAAAAATAAAAACATATAGCTGCAGCCTAATAGTTTAACGGACTGGGTTTATGTTTGGTTTTGACGTATGTTCAGTAAAACACTGTGTTGAAGGAGCGCTCTGATATCCTGAGGGTCACTGAAGGGGTCTGGGTGGGACATGTGACTGTTTGGACCAATAGGATGGGGTTGTTTCGGGATCGGGGATCAATGAGGAAGTGAAGTGTTGTTGACATAGATATATATAAAGACTAGATATCTCGCTCGACGGAGCCGGACGTCACCACATGGCGGCCATCTTGTTGCGGGAGGCTCTCTCACCCATAACATTGTGTTGGTAGTGGTAAATAACCATAACTTGCTCAATTTTCAACCGATTTTGAAACGGTCTGGTTTGTTATAAACGTCAGAGATGTAGTTATGACACTGCATAAATTATTCATTTTTTTAGAAAATAACATAATTATTCATAAGTACACAGTGTCATATCTACATCTCTGACGTTTATAACAAACCAGACCGTTTCAAAATCGGTTGAAAATTGAGCAAGTTATGGTTATTTACCACTACCAACACAATGTTATGGGTGAGAGAGCCTCCCGCAACAAGATGGCCGCCATGTGGTGACGTTTGTCTCCGTTGGCCGGCAACGCGGCCGAGATATCTAGTGTTCATATCTGTGGTTGTTGATGTGTGCGAGTGACGGAGTAAGAGCGAGAAGTGTACATGTTCGTGTGGAGGAAAATACAAGTTACTGAACCACGAAGAACTTCCGTGTCCTGTGTAAGCGGGGACGCTACGATAGCTTTAAAATATAGATTTTAGTTGGCGAAATATTAAAACAAAAAGCGAGAGCAGGTCAGACTGGAGGCGAACACAGATACTGAAGCTGCAGCTGCAGCTCTGCTTCAACTCGCGTTAAAAAAATTGACGCCGTTAAAATGGGTTTGCGTTAACGCCGTTAATAACGCATTAAACTGACAGCCCTAGTTGTTACACATATGTATTTTGAGGAAGACTGAAGCATGAATACTGAAGTTACAGCATTTTCGTGTTTAGGGACGAATTGATGAACTTTGACGCCACGCAACTAATATGGTGTTTGACGAAAAGTCCCAGTAATCTTATGCCATTATCAATGTCTTGAGACACTTTTGATACAGTTTGACATGGTTGCAGTCAGTGATGAGGAATACTTCCAAGTGTAAGATGTTCCAAAAACAAGTGTTTTGATGGCGTGTAATCAGACTTTTACACCACGTCAGGATCAAACCGTCCGATGAAAACTCAAAATTCGAAGTAGCTTATTTCTCCATCTTGTTGTCAGGACACTCATGTCCATATGAAGTTGATCTGATAAAAACCCTGGGACAAGGACGCCAAAGAAACAATTTAGAAAACGGCCAAAATGGCGAATAAATCCAAAATGGCGGGCTTCCTGTTAGGCTTTTCCCTTGCACCTCTAGACCTTTTTTTTGTCTAGTCATGATACACCTGGGCTACGATTTTTGTGGTGATCCGTGAAAGCTAACTGAGGGGCTTCTCCATAGATGGGGGTGTTGAGCCATTTTGCCACGCCCATTTCAAATTACTCCAGAATACAATTACTTTGTATGGTTTTGAATTTCCTGCAAATTTTGGTAAGAATTTGAGCATCTAGGCCTTAAAAAGCCCAAAAGGGAAATACAATCCTTCAAAATACCCTAATAACTCTAAAAGACAAATTAATTTATAAAAATCTAAAATCTAATTTAGGTAAAATCAGGAAAGGCTCTCTGGTAAATATATATTTTATTATTAATACATAACAATAATACAACTCTTTCAACATCTCTCATATGCTTCACATGTTGAACATGAATAATTGAAGGCAAACATTAGGAAACAATCAAATACTAGGGCTACATTGTAGCAGTAACGGGCTACAGAAGGGAAGAGAGAGCGTTCAATGACCAAGCGCTCGTCTCCGCGTTGCATGCGTTTGCGCACTGGGGCAAGGATAAACGCTTCACTTCCTGTAGCCAGTAGGTGTCGCTGTGATTTTAAGTGATGGTGTCTTTGTAGGTGTCTTCAGGTCGCAACTCTTGTCTTATTTGTCTAGTTTGGACTTGATTGGACCAAATATGTCTGAGATACAGAAGCCCGTGTTTTGATGGCGTTCAATCAAACTTTGACGCCAGGCCACAGTCACACGCTCTGACGAAAAATGTTGATCTTTTGATAACTTTAGTACTCCATCTTGTTGTGATGAGACTCGTCTAAAGCAGCAGTCCTGGAGATGATGTCTGTTAGTCCATGGCCCCCCTCTGCCACAGGGAGGTACAGAACGGACGCCCGAACCCAGTGATGACCCGACCAAAAGAAATCCACCAGCAGCCTCTGCAGTTGCTCCATGAGTCCCGGTGGAGGCGTAAGCACCTGGAGTCTGTGCCACAGGTATGCTGCAACCAGGTTATTGATCAGACTTCTTCCCCTGTAGGACAACTGGGGAAGCAACCATTTCCATTTAGACAACTTGACCTGCACCTTCCCCAGCACTCCCTCCCAATTCTGCCTCTCTATCTCTTCACTGCAGATATGCAAGCCAAGGACTTTTAACCCTTTTATTTCCCATGTCAGGTTCCCAGGGAGACGGGGTACTCTCCCTGCGTCCCACTGACCAATCACACAGGCCTCACTCTTTCCCCAGTTCACTTTCGCTGCTGAAGCCTTCGCATCCTTCTGATCCTGGACAAAGATATTCCCGTCGTCCGCATACGCTGATACTACTATCGGGGGGCTGTGAGCCAGCTCAGGCAGATGCAGGCCTTTCAGCCGAGTCCTGAGCCGACACAGGAGAGGTTCGATGGCCACACTGTAAAGTTGGCCTGAGATGGGGCATCCCTGCCTTATCCCTCTTTCAACTGGTACAGGTCTTCTCAGCCCTCCCCCCACCTTCACAACACAACACGTATCATTATACGTATAATAATTTCACCCAGGACAGAAAATGCTCCCCGACACCAAAAGCCTGCAGTGTGGCAAACAGGAATGACCAATCAACACGATCAAATGCTTTTTCCTGGTCAATGGAAATAATGCCAATATTAATATTATACGTTGTACACAAATCAAAAATAAGATTGGTCAGCACCAATAAACACTTCCATAAAAACCTTGAATCTATTTGCTAAAACCTTAGATAAAACCTTATAGTCACTACATTAAAGAGAGACGGGTCTCCAGTTTTTCAGAAGGGTTAGATCCCCTTTCTTCGGCGGGAGTGATATTACAGCCCGTCTGCAGGAGGCTGGAAGAAGCCCCTTCCCAAACGAGTCCTTCAAGACATCCAGCAGATCCTGTCCCATAATGTTCCAGAAATGTTTTTAAAAATCTGCCGGTCATCCATCCAAACCTGGTGACTTGCCTGCAGCCATCTGTGACACTGCAGTGGTCAGCTCCTCCAGAGTGATGTCCGAGCTCAGGATGTCTCGCTCACCTGGACTCAGCTGTGGGAGGTCCTGCAACAGCTCGGCCACAGCTTCAGCGTCACACTCCTCTGCCCCAAACAGGTCGGTATAAAACTCCACCGCGTGTCTCCTCATCTCGGCTGGTTCTGCTGTGATATTCCCATCCAGCAGCCGGAGACCCACCATCTGCTTCCCCTGGGCCACGGATCTCTCCAGATTAAAAAAAAAAGTGGTGGGTCTTTTAATTTCTGGAACCGAGCTCGAACCAGAGCTCCTTTGGCCTTCTCCTGGAGAAAAGAGTTCAGTTGTTGTTTTTTAGCTTTTAATGTTTCCGTGTTGGTAGGTACACTTTCCAGCTCCTTTATGTCGGCCTCTAGTTGCTCCATTGCTCTTTTAATGTTTCCTGAAGAGTAGGCAGTGTATTGCTGGCAGAACACCTTAATTTGACCCTTTCCAACCTCCCACCACTGAGTCAGGGAGGGAAACAACTCTTTCTTTGATCCCCAGTTGGTCCAGAATAGTTTAAAATTTCCACAGAAATTTAAATCCTTTAAAAGCTTAACATTAAAATGCCAGAAGGATCCAGGTTTTCTAGCAGGAGTTAAAAGTAGCTCTACTAGAACTAAATGATGGTCTGTGAAACCAACCGGGTGAATTTGACAGTTTGTCACATGGGTGATAAAAGGAGCGGATATATAAAATCTGTCCAGCCGGGCACCATGGATCCTCCCGTCTGTTATCTTTATCCAGGTATACTGCCTGGCTGAAGGATGTTGCCTCCTCCACGGGTCCACTAGATCAGTCTGTCTCATTCGGGCAATCACTATGAGTCTCCTGTAAAAAAAGAACATCCAGCTTTTTTACTTTAAAAAGTTCTGATACTAAAAACCTTTTGTGAGCACTTCTACCCCCGTTTATGTTTAATGAGGCTACCCTTAATGCCATGAGAGGATAAAAAATACAGCGTAAAAAGACAAACAGGTATACACAGCAGAAAAAAAACACCCAGTGATGAATGGTCATGGTCAATTTTATTTACAACTTTTTCTTCTCTTGGATCGTATCTTACATGGTAGACCTTTTTTAGCCGCAGTGACAAGCTTCCTGAGCCTATATCTTCTTTTCTCATCCAGGACATCCGTCCCCACCACCTTCTGCAGTGTACTGACTGTCTGAATGAACTTTTTATGTCTGGGAAATACTCCCCTACCTCCACTGCTTTGCCAAATGATTCATCCAGAAACTCATTGACCTCTTTTAATGAATATAAATCCGCGCTTAGTGAGACGCTGTCAGCTATAGACGCATTATCAGATTCATAATCTTCCTCCACATCCATCTCACTAACCTGACTGTTGTTTACTTCAGCCTGTACCGGTCCTGCCTGCTGTGCAGGACCACACTGCATCTCCTTCTCCTGCTCCTGCTCGGCAACAACCACCTTTCCTATTACTACCTGTTTCTCACATCCCTTCTTTGACCTCACCGCAGCCACCGGCACTGCCGCCGCCGAACCGGGAGCCTGACGCCATGTCTCAGGGACATCGGCGGCGTCCCTGCGGACGCCATCCCTGCCACGAGACACGGCAAACACACAGAAAAACTACACTAAACGTACACTTATACTACAAAACAAAGAACATACAATAAACATACAGAAACCTGAATAAGTTTGAACGCGCTTTCCTTCACCTCCTCTGTCTTCACAACTACACCTCCACCAACGAAGAAGAACAAGAAGAAGAAGGCTCGGAGTCGCCAGCGGACAACCGACGAGGACTAGCCAGTCGCTGGCTAGCCATGGCCACGTAACATAACGCAACAACAACAACAACAAAGAAAAAAATAAAGAATACAAAAAAAATAAATAATAACCTCTGAACGGAACCAGTTGCTCGTCCACGGTCACTTTGAGCGTCCCAGAACTCTCGAACTGCCGCCAATTTGTCAGAGGCGCGTCTCGTCTCGCGGTCGTCGAAGCGCAGCAGTCTGGAGTACGTGTGAAAGACCTTGAGGGGCATCGTGGCGCGGAATACTGCGCAGCCGCTCTCGGCGCCCCACAGGCTGGCGGCGGCCTCGCCCCGGGACCTGTACACGCCCGCCCGCGTGCGTCGTGGGGCCCGGGGAAGGGACCCCGACGGGCGTAGCAGAGGAGGAGGAAGTAGAGGAGGAGGTGGAGGCGGATCGCCCCTCTCGGCCGTACGGCGTCGAGGACCATGTTATTTCTCCGTTTTTGGACAGCAAGGTCTCTCTTTCCACGTGTCCATTGGCGGCGTTGGTGCTAAGAGGCTTTTGTTTCACAATCACAGTTAGTAGCATCTTGTCAGTATTTGACTGCTGTTCTGACAACATAATGTAAGGAATATTAGCCTTTGACCTCTGCATTCTAATCATGTCATCTTCAAGTCTAAGTGCATTTTCGTGCCAGACGTAATTAAATTTCCTCCGAGCATCCCTGATATATCACATTCAGAAAACCACAGGCTGCAAGCATACTGACAAGTGACCTTTGAAATCATTATTCTCATCTCTGACTCCAAATGATTGGGACATGACTCTGGTATACGCTACATATAGTTCAGAGTTTGAGTGTGTATTGTGTTCACCAAGGAAAGTGTGACAGTAAGTCTGCTCAGACCTGAGAACCACAAACGTTGTTCTGTTGAATTGTGCTGTTCTCCCACAATGCAACACACTGAAGAACTTGAGGTGTAGGTCCAAGATGTAATGAATAAATAGTGGGGATGAAACAGCAGAAAGGGTATCAAATCCTTTCTAATGAAATAATTTCATATGGTTATGACATTTTATTTGATTATTTTATTGAGTTTATTATTTATTTAGTTTTATTTAAATCAAGAATGTTTTTAAGTATTATATGTGGGTCTCCCACCAGATGATGTAAAGAAACAGGAACCTCCTCATTCAAACTAAGCATACTCTGTCAATTCACTCAATTTCTGGATACCTATGTAATCATTTATAATTTTTCTTTGATTCCATACACTCACTAATTGAGCAAATAAAGCTGTATGTCAGACCTACACCAAATACATAGAACAAGGTCTGACCTAAGGCTTTCGCTAGTTTCTGACACTGATAACCTGGTGAAGCTCATTCTCTAAACTACCTGTTGAACCAGTTACAGATACATAACTTCCATTTGATCACCAACACACTTGCGTTTCATCATTTTTATTCACTGAACCTCCTGTTAGGCCGTTGAGAGGTCCTACTTCACTCTAAAAATGTCTGCTGAAGCAAATTTGTGTGTGATGCTAAGACAGTTTCACATGTTGGAAATGGTCATCATTAAAGCATGTTCACATGATTTCCACTGAAAGCACTGCTGAGTTTAAGTCCAGCCTCATCGAAGCAGTAGTGCAGCTGTAGAATCACTATACACATTAAGAGTACAATTAATTTAATCACTTCTCTAATGTGACAACCGACAACCATTGACATTTAAAACATGTTTAGCATTAGCATGTAGCAACTTATTCAAAAGCCATTATTTTGAAAGAGGTTTTGTGAGCGAATCCATTGGAGACCAACACAAATGTGATTAATCTACAGCATTCATTTTTATATTAGGGTGACCAGCTGTGTTGACAGTATGTTAAGCAGCAATAAGTCAGTAAATACCAAATGATTTCTCTTATAATTTACTGTAATTGTTGATCAAATAATTATATTCCTGTAGTGACAAACAAGACTCATGGAAGGGAAAACAAGGCACCACATTCAGTAGACAATGGTTCATATCACTGTAACTGCCCTTGTCCATCTGATCGGCTGCCTAATCCATAAATCAACTGACAAGTCCATGAAACATTAAAAGCATAAATGTACATTTCTCATAGTACATTACAGTGAACAACAATAAAGAACCTTCTGATCAACAATCTTCTTCTATGGTGCTGCTTTTCTTATTCCTTCAAAATGCAAAAAAAAGCCACGAATATTTGGCAAAACATTTTTAGTGTTATATCATAAAAAAAGCATTACATTAATGTTGAACTCTGATTATTTCAAGCTTTATGATCTACAAATAAACATAGGACAAAAGTGACTGTATTGCACTGGTGAGCGAGAAGTCTGCATACCAAAGTTGAAGCTGTGCAAACAACAAACATTTTATTGACGAAAGACAAAAGGGACAAAACTATATACATTGATACATACTGTATTCCCAGCATCCCTGTCATCTGGAGTTTAACAGACTTAAAAAAAGAAATAAACACCTTTTTAAAAAATCCTGGTTCCCGAAGTTTTGACTTATTCCCCTATGATCCAGAGTAACTGTCCATTAGAAGGTCCAGTCTCCACTCCTCCGATCACACACCAGTATATAGCGATAGGAAGTATATGTACAAAAGGAAAATGGGATATATGAGAAGGGGCTTCTTCGTTTTGAATTCATCTCCGACAAGCAGTGAAGCAGCGCTGTAAGCAGCCCAGAACACTCCCAACAGCTGAAACACAAAAGCAAACCAGAAAGAATCAATACATTAATCCATCCAAACTTTATATATAAACTTATTTACTAACAGGCTGAACTATTCAGGGTAGGTCTTGTGTTCTGATGCCATTTTTGGAATAAAACACTATTTCTTGGGTGTTCCTGAGTTCACTGTTTACAAACATCACAAGGAAATTCAACATGCTACATTTTACTCTGTTAATTGATTGATAAAAGTTCATAGCTCTTCTGGTTTGAATAAACATACTTACAGCAGGCTTATGATTGTAATTCTGAGGTTCGTATGTATTAATCATTATGTTACAAAGTTTTTGAACACTCTTCCTCAAGAAGTGTTTGAAAGAGCTGGTGATGTGTGCTGGATTTAAACAAGTGAACAAGTTCATCTAGTCTCAACAATGTAGTTAGTAACTGTGGTTCTCTGACCCGAGTCAAGTACTCAAGCAAAAACATTTTTTCCATTCTTCCTACAAATGAAGATTTGCCGCTTTATACTTAATCAAAAATAATAATAATACTTCAAACATCATTCCACAATTCTTGGGCCAGTTTTTGCTTCTAAGGCTGCCCCAAACTATTTTGGGCAGCATTTTGAACCTTAAATCCCTGCCCTTTTTTTAGCCATGTCAATGCACGCAGCAATGGAAAATAACAGCATAGCGGACTCTAAACTTTTACAACAAAGTCATGGCTCAGATCCTCTGACTACTGTAGAGGAAATATAACAGTTGACCATAATAAAAATGTTTATTTCCCCTTTGATTGATCATGATTGAATCTCTACACACTGTAACCTAAATTTTGTCTAGACACTAAATGTTTATTGGTCTGATTCCTCTCTTTGATCATGCTGTGTTTCCTGTAGAAACTGAATGTATATTGACTTTATTGCTCTCGACTAGGCATTGTTGTATTCATGTGATCAAAGGATCTCAACCTTTGACTGTTTAAACACACCCGCTCCAGTATGGGAGGGGTTAGCCTTAGGTATAAAATAACTGTTTTCTATCCGGGTGCATATTACAAACTAAACTTTGTGGTATGCACCAGGCTCTGAGCATTAAAGTGTGACAATACTGTAAGAGAATTGTGTCTTGTTTCCTCGTTGCTAAGGTGGGATTGTAGAAATTGCCACGACACTACTGATCCAACATAGATCACATGTTGTTTGTAGTGGAAACGGTGAGAACAGCAATGCGGAGCGACCTGTTTCTGTGGGCTGCACCAACGCCTGAATGCTGGTGAGTGAGACGTCAGTAGGTGCACCCTCCTCTGTGCAATAGAGCCCGGCAGCACAGGCACTTTTTGCTTTTTCATAACTCAACTGTTTTTTTTTTCTTGACCCTTCGGAAATGTTATGATTTCATATCACAGATGATAAACTAGGGCATTAGTGACAATAAGTGACAATTTAATGTTAAACATCTTGTAGGTTGATCTCAGAGATTGTGATATTAGGCTACAAATAATAATATAATATATAGTATTATATAACAATTCTCATAAGGATACATGAGTATTTATGAAAAAACATTTTTTTAAAAAGAATTTATTTTCCCGCAAACACATGACAATTTAAAGCAGCATAATCTCTGTTTTGTAATGCAGTACAATGCAAATCTTCCTGAGCTGCATTACAAAACAGAGATTATGCTGCTTTAATTTGAGGCAGACCCTCCTATCAACTGTCATTGTACAGATTCTATACATTTGTTCTTTCACACCATGAAGAATATAAAGACTCCTACGTGGTCTTTGACTCACTTTGATTAGTGTAGAGACAACCTCGAATCGGCTGATCACTAACAGCAGAGGGGCTATAACGATGAGAGGAAGAAGGGAATATCCAATCACTCCAAGAACCTGGCCGTATGAAACCTACCAAAAAGAAACACAAGACAAGACTCCATGAGAAAACGTTTATGTTTTATGATAACCACGTTAGTGTCAAGTCTGAGGTTCTTTCGATTGGCTGAATAGGCTGCACCTACCTCACCACCAAGAACACGTGCCAGCAGGAAGATTGTTAATGATCCAAATATCCAGATGGTGATGATCCAAGACACAACCTGTGAAATCAAAGCGGAGTTTGGTGTCATCATTGAATAGATAGATATAGATAGATATATAGATAGATTACTTTATTCATCCCCGAAGGGAAATTAAGTCGTCATAGCAGCCGGTATATTTGAATACAATAAATTACAATACAATAGAATAAAATAAAAAATATTGAGGTAGAAAGAATAAAAACAGAAACACAAGATAAATAGGTAGATAAGGTGCAGTGGCAAGATGATGGTAATAGTACTGATCATATGATGGTAATGTTATTGTTAGGCAGTATATAAAAACAGTACAGTATATATAGTTTATAATATAACATAATATATATTTATATATGATAGTAATTATACCAATATAATAGCAGTATATAGTAATAATGGCAGCAACAGTATATATTATAATAATAGTAAATATAATAATAATAATAACATGTACACATGTATAAATATGTGTATATAGACTTATATATACAAAGAATAATTATATATAATAAACCTATGAGTCAATAAACTTAACTAGTTATATGACATTTACATTACATCATCAACATGATTCAACCACATGAACTAAAACAGCTCAATACACAAACAACTCTCTATATTCATCCTGATATTTTCAGGTTAACCCCTAGTTCACTGTAGGAACTAAACAAATGCAACATCATTTATAACATAGTTCTGCTTTTAATTCTACTGACTGACCTCTGGGGCCGAGGCCCTGGCACTACAAGTTCAGGTAAACCTGATGCACCAGAAGGTTTTGGTGGAATCTGTTTAGCAAAGGACAGGTGCTTTCAAAAGTATTTGGTGGGTGATAGAAGAACTGTCTGTCTTTTATCATCTATCATAGTTGTTGAAGAGAGTCAGGAGAAGAGTATAAACTTCTTTTCTGTACTGTAAAGAAAATCATTCTTTGCTCTTCTTCAAATAAAGAAATACTCTCCAGTTAAGATATGAACAATGCCTAAGCAGCATCTATGCTAAACTTCTTAGAAGCCACCATTGTTGTTTGGACTTTTGCCAGCCTGAGCCGTGCTCTAGATTCAGTATGACACAACATGAAAGAAAACCAATGATAATATCCCAAATTATTTTATTGTCTCTCCGACAACCACCTTCTTCAATTCCCTGCAGTGTAGGCAATAAGGATTTATTGTCGGATTATTTTATGTAGGAAATCCAAAACATACAAGCTTATTAAAATACAGTGTAGAAGCAAGGAAAACCATGGCACCAAAGCCTCCCCACATCCTTGGAAGGTTACACTGTTAGAAGCTCCAGGTAACAGGCTGTTAAGTTACTGTGAAAAAGAGCTAAAACGGTGGGAAATAATGCTTGATTTTACAAAGGCAGATCACAAAGTGGTATTTATTATGTCCTGCTCACCCTGAACTGTCCATAGATGGAGATCATGGAGAAGAGCAGCACCACAGCCAGAGGGCCCCAGAAGTCCGGGTTGTCTCTGACCACCTGCCGGTTGAAGCCGAGCGATGGCATTGGCATCAGGACACATCGAATCTTGTAGTAGATGTCCTTCAGGTCAATGTCCAGTTCCTCCCTGCTCTCACACACGTGCACACACACACACACACAACATAAAATTGCAGGATTCTTATTATTGACGTCAGATCTGAACCAAATTAAAACAAATTCTTCTAATATTCCAAACTGTTTGGCCTTCGTGTGTAGGTATGTAACGATATATTGCTACTCAGCTGGTAAGCATGTTCTCATTTTACTGCTGTGAACTTTAACAGTATGTGTATGAGTTGAAATGGTAGAAGCAGCCACCAAACTAATTGTATTATCTGTCATAAGTAGATACAACCAGAACCACTATCAACCAATCACCTTGCTCTGTTGTAGCTTTTCTTACACTGAAGAAGGATGCAGATTTGTCTGTCTCCAACCACAATTTAAATGATCCTAATTACATGAAACAACAGGCATGTTTGTAAAGAGAAGAAGACTGGACAGAACATTTACTCACAGGAGAGGTTTGATCTCTTCCCCATCATCCTCCTCCACCTCCAGCAGCCAGCCGTAGCCTCGTTGCCTCAGGAAGGTGGTGGTGTACGGGTCTTTACCGGTGTCACCGCCCAGGTTCAGCTTGATGTCTGGGGCACTTATGGTGCCGCTGAGGTCTATGGAGAACATGTGTATTTACACTTTCATTCGTCACATTGTTAACATAAGTGAGCATTGCATTGCATTGCAGTACATTGCATATTGCAATTGACACTGTTCACTGTTTTGCATTTAGCATTTCACTTTTTACTTCACTTTTTATATCTTTTATCTTTTATATATTTTTATTCAGAAATGTTTATGTCAAAATAAATGTTACTTTGTATAAATATTGGCAAAAAGTGAGTTAATAAGAAGTAAACAGTGAGTAAATATATACTGGTTTCCTATTTTTTATTGCTCTCCTATGTATGTTGTATTTATTGCGTTTTTATGTTTCTACGTTCATTGTATGCACCAATAACCAATAAGAGCAAATTCCTTGTATGTGTAAACGTACTTGGCAATAAAATACTTCTGATTCTGATTCTGATTCATCTGCTGTAAAAGTTCAAATATTGCATTTCTAACCCTCACAACAAGTATCTGAATATTTGGCACAGGACAAAGCTGCGCTTTAAAACAAAAAAACTGACCTGCACTGCTGTATATTACATACTACTATCATTGTTTAACATGTGATATAATCTTACTAGTTTGCATATTTATCTCAATTATATTTGCTTAATGATTCACAACTTCCTCATCTGTTCTTGTCATGTAACAAAATGTGACAAAATTTGAAGACACTGGCTGAATAAATACACATTTCTACTTTACTATTACCCAGCCCTATTACGAAGTCAAATGTTAAGGTATATTATAATCTATATCCAATAATCATCCTCGCAGGCTCCAATCCGCCACAAGATGTGACTATATGAACTCATCTACCTCTGTCAGAGCCACCATCACAGAACTGCACTAAACATACCTGTCTCCTTGCACTGTGCGTCCTGTACAACACTCCGCTCCATAGACACTTACTTCACATCATATGTGATATGTGTTAATATAAACCATATTGATATTATATATCATTTTATACAATAATATTGTCTTTTGCACACTCTGTCTACATATTCTTACACTCATAGTATATTATATTATCTATTGTATAGTCAAATACTTATATTTATACCTCTACTATATATCATATATTATATCATACTCTCTGTATATTCTTTGTAAATATAAGTCTATATACACACATTTATGCATGTGTACATGTTATTATTATTATATTTACTATTATTATTATATATACTATTGCTGCCATTATTACTCTATACTGCTATTATATTGGTTTAATTACTATCATATATTATATACTATACTGTACTAATTTTATATACTGTCTAACAATAACATTACCATCATATTGCCACTGCACCTTATCTACCTATTTATCTTGTGTTTCTTTTTTCATTCTTTCTACCTCAATATTATGTATTTTATTCTATTGTATTTTATTTTATTGTATTCAAATATACCGGCTGCAATGACGACTTAATTTCCCTTCGGGAATGAATAAAGTAATCTATCTATCTATCTATCTATCTATCTATCTATCTATCTGTCTGTCTGTCTGTCTGTCTGTCTGTCTGTCTGTCTGTCTGTCTGTCTGTCTGTCTGTCTATCTATCTGTCTATCTATCTATCTATCTGTCTGTCTGTCTGTCTGTCTGTCTATCTATCTATCTATCTATCTATCTATCTATCTATCTATCTATCTATCTATCTATCTATCTGTCTATATATCTATCTATATTTCCAGGGTTAGCAGTGTAAACAACAGAGTAAGGGACATATCAATCCGGATCGTTTATCCACTGACACAGAACTAAAGGACTTGAGTAGCAGATCCTTCAGGTCTGACCTGACTGCTCTCTGGTTGGCTTCGTTCCTCTCACGCAAACATAAACAACACGTAGCAGTACTTCCTTAAGTTGGCTAACCCGATGATAGCTCACCCAACGAATACTCGTGTTACACCAGCTCTCTCTCAAACGGCACAACACAAGTAGTAACGACTGGCTTCGTATTTTGGTTATTTCGCTAACTAATGAAAAACTAAAACAAGACACGTAAACATCTATGTGGTTGGCTGGTTGAAGGCCTGCTAGCCGTAGAGTTGCGCTAGCATTAGCATTAGCCTACCTTCAGCTTCTGTCGAGGACACGAACGTGAAGTCTCCGTTGGTGGGAGGAAACTGCATCCTTGTTGTTTCTGTCCCTACCTCAGGTCCAGAGAAATTACATTTAACTCAGCGCTCAGTGGAAACTGTCTGGAAGCGCTCACGACGCTGTCACTTGCACACAGCCCATCGGTTTAAAGTTTAAACTGTCATATTGTTTTTCGAGTCGTCTGTCACTACTGCTGCTGAAAGCCGGAAGAGAGGGGCATGCTGGGTAATGAGACACGTCTTACGATGCATTCAGAGCGGGACATAAAGCTGGGAAAAGAGACAACCCATTGCCAAGAAAACAGAATCATATTGTATGGAGAGTTTCATTATTTTCTGTCAATCAAATCATCAAATTGTAGAAGTTTTATATATAGTTTGTGAGCTCAACTAAGATATATCCTCTGGTTAGTTTAAGCAATGATTCATACGGAAGAGGATTAGGGCCACTGTGGAAAAAACAAGTGAGTTCTGAGTTTAAACTCAGAATTCTGACTTTTTTCTCAGAATTCTGAGTTTAAACTAATATATGCAATAATGTAACATCACTACAATAGCAACAATGATATAGCAGCATCAATAAATATTTTTACAAATCAGAATTCTGAGTTTAAACTCAGAACTCACTTGTTTTTTCCACAGTGGCCCTAATCCTCCTCCGTAGGATTCATATATATACAACATGTATGAATAAATATCAAATACACCCGTTCAATAGGTCAATATTTATATTCGTGTCGTGGAAAGTTACCCGTTCAAATGTATCATATTTGGAAACGTCTACGTACTAAATAGGAAAAGCACACAAATGTATTTGGACATAATATATGTACATGTGTAGTCCAACTAATCACCACAGAAGTTACACACATTCATTCAGGGTATGTACATGCTACTAGAAAAAAGATTTCACTTGTTTAAAAATGTGAATATCAACGTTATTCTTAGTTATGCATTTTTTTTTGTCAAGCATGACCCCAGAGATTTGTTAACAATAGTCTACACAAACAAACTGTTGTTGAGATTGTCTTTCACACACTGTTTGACTCAATATTTTTAAATTTGTGTCTTCAGATTATGATATGAAAATGTATCGATAAACATTTTAAAGGTTGGGTAGTTATCATAATATTTTCAATATATCAAAACCAATCGAGAGGCAAACTTTAAGGTAATGGTTAAATCAGTGTAAATTCAGGGTGATAGAATGATTGATGTGATAAATCTAATGATTATTTAATGAAATATATGACGTCCGTCTCCGTGTTTTCATTATGCAGGTATGTGACTTGAAGCTGCATGATCCAGATGAGGTACCGCTACTCAACTATCATTTATTTTTATCATTGTAAAAATGTTTATTGATGCTGCTTTATCATTGGTGCTGTTGTAGTGATGCTACATTATTGCACCTCACTATGATTACACTTTTATCTGCTTAAATACAACAGTTATATGGCTGTTCCTGGTCTTCTCTCGTCTATCTCTGTACTTTTAGACCCTGAGTCTACTTCTGCTTGAGTCCTCACCCTGTAAGATGGCCATATTTGTTTTTTCTTTCAACTGTTGCCAAAAGTTCATTGAAACAATGTATGTTGTGATGAGGCGCTGTAAAATTACAATATAATGAATTGAATGAGTTCTGTCGGTGTGCTTTATATAACAGGCAGGGTTTATTGTAAGAATTAGTATTTGTTGAAAATGTGCTGAAGAAGAGTTTATGGAGGAAACAGGCATCCGTTTGGTTTATTTTGTGGGGAAAATAAATTGATGCACTCTTTGATTTAAAAAAATAAGAAGTTTACATTATGTCTCATCTGCGAACGAAGGGCGAGGCTTGTGACAAATCCTGCAGCCAACCACCTGAGGGACAATGAAAATGTTCTGGCTTCACTTTGGGAGCTGTCTTGTCGTCCATACAGTCATTTGTTCAAAATCAAGAGGTGGCTGGTGGAGATCATTACAGCTTTGTTTATGCATGTAATTTGGAATGTATGAATTACTTGTACTTTGTGCCACTTTAAGTTCAGATGGAATTGCTGTCTCTCTCAATTAATTACATTTATATTACAGCTTAAGTTATGGTTAAGATTTTATTTACAAAACATGGAGAGAACTTCTACAATTTGATGATTTGATTGACAGCAAACGGTGGAAGAATACTTTGGTACTTGGTATTCTTGCAAAAATATTTATAATTTTATGGATCCAGCTTTTCAAATGTCAAGATTTGTTGCTTTAACTTGTATTAAAATCTTGTAATAAAATTTTATGATTTTTTCCCCCATTTTTTATTTGTTTGTGTCTTTTTACCCCCAACCATTGATTGGTTAGCTCTAACAATAAATATAACAGAAAATCATCTTTTATTAACAGTATCAGCTACAGGGACTGAAATCATAGTCAGTAAATAAACATGAAATTCCAGGCCTCCCTCATATAGAAAGACAGGGCTGAAAGTAACAGTGTTGCAGCACATACACACAAGTATATTATATTATTATCATATTTTCTATAATCGCTGGCCAAGTTCGGGCCAAAACGTCCCTTAGACCACATTTCTAGATTTTACCCTTAAAGCCTTGCTTTAAATATAATAATTTAAATACAACACAACATATGTTAAAATACATACAAAGTTCCTAGCCTTTTACTTAAGACAGAGTGTAAAGCGTGGCCTCCTATGGCCACAATGAATGAATGAAACCAGAAGCAAACCCGTTCAGTGAATCATAATATAACAATGATATGATATTGAGGGAGATGGAGGGCAGCTATGGAGGACCATACATGACATAAGTATAAATAAATAAATAAATGTAGAAATAAAAACAGAAATAAATACATAAATAAATAAATGTGGAAGACATTTATTTAGACATTTCTGTTGTTATTAACGTATTTATTTATTTATTTCTGTATTAATTAATTAATTTCCTTTTTATTTATTTATTTCTGTATTTATTTCTGTATTTATTTATACTTATGTCATGTATGGTCCTCCATCCGTTTATGGGCAGCATCTCTGGCAACCCTTCAGATGAAGCCCAGTTCATCCGGAAAACCGCGGACATGGCAACCCTCTCCACTTTACAGCTATTAACCCCGCCCTCTGGGTCCATCTGACCAATCACAGCAGGTTATACTGAAGCCCTTGTTTTACCGCTAAAACCAAACTCGCTCCAGTTTCTTCTTCCTGCAGCTGCTGGAGTGTTTGGATAAATACAACAGGACAGAAGTGAGTTGAACTCCACACTCCCTGTGTTGCATGTTTGTTCCTGTGTGTCGTCCTGTGACACACTGGACTTTGTGTTAGATTAACGAAGACACTGCCCACTGGTTGTGTTGCTGTGAATCACTTGGAGCCCTTCGCTCGGTTGAAGGAGAAGAACGAGCCGTCAGTGTTCGCTGGTCCTGAACCCGGAGAACCACACGGTCAAAACCTCATTGAACACAGACCTGCTTATAAATGAACGCTCAGAAATCCTAAGATACAACAACTCGATACCATTTCCTCAGTCTGACCGGGTTATCTGTTCAATTCGGCTTCATCAGTTGCCAGAAATCTCTAGTTAAACTGCTGTGTGGTGTTAGCTAGCTGTGGGTTAGCCCTGTCCTGTAGCTCTGCTGGACGCACAAAGCTTGAATAACTGATGACCACTAAACCCCGAAACACAGGGAGGTGATGGATCATAACTTCTCACCAGATACATGTCGATGATTTCATACGGTTTGATTCAGATCAGTGAACCTTGTCTCCATCACCATGTGAGAGCAGCAGCCTCCACATTCACCCTGGCGTCCAGCAGTCAGTGCCACTCAACAGAAACCTCAGGAAGCAGTAGGGTTGCAAAATTCCGGGAATATTCCAAGTTGGAAACTTTCCATGGGAATTAACGGGAATATGCGGGAATTAACGGGAATAAACTGGAAATGTTGTGGGTAATTTATACTAACTGTATTTACCTTGTCATATACAAACATAAATATAAACATTTTGTTGTGTCATAGGCTGATTTGAGCCCTGAGGAAACTTTGGGCACTTGACTATATGCTTCTGCATCGTTGTGTCATTCTTAACATAGGTCTTTGCACAGTATTTGCAAATGTACACAGCCTTTCCTTCTACATTGGATGGGGTGAAATGTCTCCACACATGAGAGAGTGCACGTGGCATTGTTCTGTAGAATAAGATGAGAAAAAAGTTTGTAAAAAAACACTAATGCAATGCCAGAGATATAAATAGTTAGCCAAACAATTAGAATCATCTGTACTCATATTTTACAATTGATGGATAAATGAATGGAAATAGGCTAGATGATCAGATGAACAATCCTCAATCAGCATGCTAATATATTTTCCCCAGTAATATCATGGAAACTTACCTGACTAGTCCTTCACTCTACAGCAGGCCTCAGTAGCCCTGCTGTAGAGTGAAGCATGCTGGGAGTTATCTGTGCATGTGATGGAAGAATGCACAGTGGAGGGTTGAAACTCAACGTTCCATACATCTTTACAATAGAGTTTTGAATGATGTTTTTATTGCTCAGCGTTTAATTGTGCGTATTTGTTTTTCTTTCAAAATTCCCAAAATTCCTGAGCTAAACTTCCCATGGAAAGTTTCCGGAAATTTACCTGATCTGTATCTGTACAACCTGATCTCAGCTGTAGGTGTTCACTGCACGTACCAGGGGATGAGCACAGAGCTTCTGTGTGCAGGAGAACATCTCATCACTTCACATCAGCTCGAGCTATGCTGCTACTCATAGAAATATAGAGTTGGATCAGAAATCAGGGTTTTTTAACTATTGTACTTAGTAATACTGCATATTTGCTTAATCACAATCTCCTCACATGTGTAATCACTCCACTTCATCTTATGTCAGAATCAGAATCAGGGTTATTGGCCAAGTAAGTTTGCACAAACAGGGAATTTGACTCGGTAAAGTGGCTCTCAGTGTGCTTACACAGAATACACATCACAAAACAAAACAATACAATACAAACAGTGCGACAGTCTAAGAAAAGAGGTGCAGGGATAATTATTAAACGGTATGTGTATTACGGTTATACAGTGAGGATGAAATAAAATAACCATAATTAAATATAATTATAATATATATTATATATAATATAATATAATTTCCTAAAATATTTTCCTCTGTTTTATTTAAACCAGGTCAAAGGTCAATGAACGCCTGTCATTGCTTTGTCTTTACTGAAGTTTTACTTTTCCTGTAATTACTGTGATTTACTAAACATGTTTATTGCTTAACATAAACATCTGTGGCTTTGCATTGTACTCTGATATTCTTAACACACATTAATTATGAGTTATCTTTTTTTTTTCGTTATTGGCAGGGACAGCTTATTAGCAACAAGTCAAATAACTGTGAGGGGAAAAATAAATATGGCAGGAAAGGAAAACATATCTGTCCAATTCCTTGTCACAGCTGAGGGAACGGAGAGGAAAGACTGGACTGCATATACATGGCAAACCTCACACAGAAAAAAACAATCTACATTTTAAATCCAGACCTCTTTCCAGGATCAGGTCTTTGAGAGACTCTGTCAGTCTCTTTGTAGCCCATGATCAGTTTAATTTTAGAAGCAGGTCCACGTGTACTGAATATGCATTGTACAATGATAGACGGTAATAATAATAAAGGATTCAAGTCAGGTTTTATTCGATGCTGTAGGTACTTATTATATCTATATTGAATTGTTTGGCCTCATTTTTTTAAACCGGGGAAGATGCTGGAAGAATATCCATCAAACTATATTTTCCACTCGCTGCATTCACTCAATTTAAATTAAATCTAACAGTCGGGTGGATAAGATATATTTCCAGATCCAAATAGCAGTTGCTTCCTCTCTGGAATGGTCTTAATGTTATATATGTTTTTAAACAACGAGCATTGTTTGAGTATTTTGATGTTTATTTCACAGGTTCTGTGTTGCTCAGAGCTGCAGCTGAAGATGGGAATCACTGGTCTACTACAGTTCATCAATGATGCATCTGAGCCCATCAGCGTGAAAAAGTACAGAGGCCAGACAGTGGCTGTGGACACGTACTGCTGGCTGCACAAAGGAGCGTTTTCATGTGCTGAGAAGCTGGCCAAAGGAGAACCCACTGACCAGTAAGCATGGTCATCATTTTACACGAGTGAATGTTTTCACAAGCATCAGTATTTATTTACCTTGTAATCTGCCTGTAACAAGTGTTTAACGTCCCAAACTGATTTGGATAATTTCATTTTTCCCAAACCTAGATATGTACAGTACTGCATGAAATTTGTGGACATGTTGTTGACCTTTGGGGTCAAACCAGTGCTGGTGTTTGATGGACGCAACCTGCCTTCCAAACAAGGAGTGGACAAGGCTCGCAGAGAGTGAGTATTTACCTCCGCTGTGGATGAGTGTGAGGATGCTGAACACTCTGGAAAAAACAATTCAATATAGATATAATAAGATAGATCATTTAAAGACTAATCTAAGAAATAATGGACAGATTAATCAAAAATGGCTTATTTGCTGCTTTAGATCAGATATTCTACAAATGCTTGCGCCAACCTTTTGTAAAGAAGATGTGTCAGACAGGAATTAGGTCTTCACTTAAACAGGAATGAACTCAGTGGAGAATGCTGCACCGACAACAAAAGTGCATCTAGATTAGCATGTGTTTCTGAGAAATACTCTGGTCCTGCACCAAACACAATAATCCAGTGTTTCTCATACCTGGTAACAAACTGGCTGAGACAATGCTTGGTTTGTTTGAAGGACTGCATTTCAAAATAGCAACAGAACCGCACTGTTTGTGTAAAGTTTCTGAGAGGAATGTACATACTTGCAGACAGGTGAGACCAAACACCCTCCCACAAACGTGTTTAAACATCATGAATCCAAAGGGGCGTCCAAAATTCCTTGACAAGAAAACTGATTTGTATTTGTCACTGTCCTAATTTTGTCTTTGCAGCGACTTAAAAGTGAGACCACAACATTAAACCTTCCTCTGCGTCTGAAGATACCTTCAACTAAACACACATCTTACAGTAATTTACCAAGACAGCTGTCTGTTTGTGGGTTTGCATCATTGTCCAGAATCAGACCTCAGCTTTAGGACATATCCCCCTTCTCTCCTTCTGATTTAGTTTTTACAATGTGAGACTTGGAACTGTCTATGGTCGAGAGTGTTTGATATAGTAATCCTCTTTCATTCATGTACCTTTCAGGCGCAGACAAGCTAACCTTCAAAAAGGCAGACAGCTCCTCCGTGAAGGTAAATTGTCCGAGGCCAGGGACTGTTTTACCCGCTGTGTTAACATCACACCAGCCATGGCTCATAATCTTATTAAGGTGAGCCTCAACGCTATTGATGCTGTCTTTACAAATGCACTATGGTGATTTGAGAGGGGGAAATATTCTTAAAACAATCATCAGTAAATTAAATCTCTCAAAAGACAGGACATACAAATGTTGTGACAGTAACGGGAGGTGTTCCTCGATATGCACATGTGCAGGAGGTTGAGACCTAGTACTGAAAAAGCCATGTGTGACCTGGGCAACATCGGAATCCTGATGCACGAGCCTGACACCAAGCAGTCGTCCCTTACAGAATCTACCGTACTGGATTCAAAAGTGACGTGAACAATGTCAGAGCCAGTATTCACAGACAGGACCCAGTTACATTTGTTACTCTCATTCTGTTTCATTCTTCCTGACCAGCAGACTGTGTGTAATTCCCAGATGAGCCATCAGCCATGGGCCTGTTGAGCATGTGTGCCAAGCTCAGGAAGGGACTCTGAGTGCAGCCTGGAGGGTGAAGAGTTCTAGTGTGTTAACTCAGGAGATTTCTCAGACCTCTATAACTTTTAGAAACCTTCAACTTAAAGGAGCTGCACTCAGAAGTACGGTCAAACATAGTCTTTTCTGTATCACACAATTTAACAGAAAGTGGAGAATAACAAATCTGAAATATGAAGCTATATATATATATATAATATATATCAGGATGTTTGTTGGTTATATCAGTAATGTCTACTGTATTGATTAAACCAATGTTGCACACTTAATAATGCCTTAACCTATTTGTATTTATAACCAGACTGTTGAATGAAGTCATGTTACATAGATAGATAGATAGATAGATAGATAAAGTACTTTATTCATCCCCGAAGGGAAAATTAAGTTGTCATAGCAGCCGGTATATTTGAATACAATAAAATACAATACAATAAAATTAAAAATATTGAGGTAGAAAGAATAAAAAACAGAAGCAAAAGATAAAATACAATACAATAGGTAGATAAGGTGCATTGGCAAGATGATGGTGGGTAACATGATTTCCGTTGGTTTTGTGCCATAATTTAGCTTGTTATAACACGATTTTCTGTGGGTGACTTTTTTTTTTCTCCACCAGGTTGCAAGAGCAAGAGGGGTGGACTGTGTGGTGGCTCCATATGAAGCTGATGCTCAGTTAGCTTACCTCAATAAATCCGGTTTGGCCCAGGCTGTCATCACCGAAGACTCTGACCTGCTGGCTTTTGGCTGTAAAAAGGTATGAAGAGCTACCAGGGACTGCATTCCCATACACAGTATAGTATATATATGGACAAGACGTCCAAGTATTTGAACGATTGCAATTTTTTTTCTTCAAGCTCCGAATTCAAGAACATTCAATTGAACATAAAACAATGGATACCGCATTGAAGGGTCACATTTATTTTGGGTAGCTTTACATTTATATGAAAGAACAACAGTCTATGAGATATATCCCTTTAACGCACCATAACTGGTTATTTGGTGGCTAACTATCTCTTGGGCAGGCGTTTGTTCATTCAATGTTAATTTATTCTCAAAGTTCACTGGTTCAGAGTCAAAATTATGGAAAATGAGAAAAACGTAATGGCTCAGGACACAAAGCCACCACCTCATCAGTCAATCAGGGTGCTGGTTCTATAATGCCCTAGGAATGTATGGCTGCCAATGGAGTTGATTCACTGGTACATTAATTAATGATTAAACGCAAGAAGATTTCTTGCAAATCGGAGATATACAGGAGTATTTTTTGTGTTCAGATTCGGTCAAATGCGTCATAAGTTGTTACTGTGGAAGATTTCACACTGTCAGTAAAGGAGTTTCCACTAAATATATCATATGATGATGTTGTTTTACTTCGTATCCACTTAATTTGACACCGCCAAAATGTTGGCACTGTACATTTGGTGTAAAACTACTAAATCAAAGCTGTAATTTGGTACTTTAACTTAGTTTCCATTATTTTATTTAAAATTGAATGTACTAAAGCTCAAAGCCTGAGGGAGAGAAGACCAAGAAGATAAACTGTAGAGGAGCCCTGATAGTTGTATAGTGAAGGGTGAGGTTACCGGCTGTTCATTCAGACAAAACAGAATGGGTTGAGAAAAGCACTGGTGCATACTTTATGTACTATATTAAGAACACCGATTTGATTGGTTTATCATGGGGAAGAGAAAGGAGAATCATATCATGGACGGGTGTGCAGTGTCTGTTTTACAGCAAACTAAAAGTTCAACAAAAACAGACATTACCCAAAAAAAAATCAATTACCCCACTCAACAGTTGTCTTTCACAATCATTTAGGTGATTCTGAAAATGGACAAGCAGGGCAACGGTCTGGAGATAGACCAAAGTAACCTGGGCCGATGTCGCAGCTTGGGGAACGTGTTCACAGAGGAGAAGTTCCGGTACATGTGCATCCTCTCTGGCTGCGACTATCTGCCCTCCCTGCATGGCATTGGCCTGGGCAAAGCCTGCAAGCTGCTGCGGCTGGCCCAAGACCCAGATATCCTGAAGGTAAGACCAGTTGAAGTGGATGAAGCTTTTAGCAATGTAACCCCTGTTTGACCTTGGGACTCCACAGCTGCTTCTGAAGACAGTGCTGTATGTTCAGGGCATCAGACTCAAACCAAGACAAAGAGGTCTGCTGTCTTAGCAATCAGCTGACTGAAAAATATGACTTCACCATTCTTAGACGGTCTGACAGTTTTTTGAGTGAGAGGCATGAAAGAAGATTCCATATTCTGTGCCCATAAAAATGCTATAGATATCAACATATGTTACGTTGAATTATATTAAATAATATCCACAGAATCCAAATGAATTAGGTAAGTACATAATATTGGTTACATTTTTACCAATGACAAAATACTATAACTAATGACGATGAAAGTGTTTACAGATTAAGGAATAATATTCACAATTGAATACAAAATAATTTTATGTCTTTATTAGGTGATCAGAAAGATGGGCCAGTACCTAAAATCTAGTCTAGTGGTTCCCGAGGATTACATCGAAGGGTTCATCAGAGCCAACAACACCTTCCTTCACCAGCTCGTCTTCGATCCCATCGGGAGGAAGGTTGTACCGCTCAACCCATACCCTGAGCATATTGACCCAGACACACTCAGCTACGCTGGAACGTATCCTGGATCGAATTACACCTGATGAAGTGTCACATCTCTGCATTCGCTTTCAAAATAGATACTGTTAAAGTCAATCTACCACTGTTGTGCCCTTGACAATGTTGAATCCAGAAATGTAGGAGATGACAAAGGCTTGCAAATGGCCTTAGGAAACGTGGACATCAACACAATGGCGAGGATAGATGACTTCAACCCAGACAAACCCACTTCACAGGTATCACATCATGATCAGTTAAATAAGACCTGATTATCAAAGTGAAGAGTTGCATTTAAAGCATAACAACTTCTCTAATGTTTGTTCAGAAGTCTAAACGCCGTAGTCGGTCCTGGAATGACTCACCAGCTCCCACTGGGCCTAGTATCTGGAGTGTAGGCTTCAAGCCGACCCCTGCTGCCCCGCCCTCTTCTGCTGAGTCTCCAGACAAGACTTCCTCCACCAGGGGGAAGGAGAGAGTCATCGGCTTACAAGGTCTGAGGCTGCCCTGCAGAGAGCTGCAGGTGAAGAGACCAAGAGAAGGTGAGCTGCTAACTATTGTTTCACTGCAACATACCATTTGTTGCAATATACAATCATAGTTGATCTACAGCTCGAAATCCATGTTGCTTGACAATCATTGTTGAAACCCAATCATTTGTGTCTACACATAAAAATTTGACTCGTCTAAGTCATGGACCAAAACATTAAAAAGTCGAAAATATGACTCCTGGTTTCTATGTACCTAGTTTGCTTGATTGATTCACCCAACTCAGCAGGTATAGACTAGTAGTATAGAGCCTATTATGACAGAGGAAAAAAGTATTAGTAATAGTATTAGTAGTATAACAGATTTTAATATCAGGATTGTACATTTTTTCTCCCTTAGACTCTGTAGTGTCAGACCAGGATGTGCTGCAGCAGTACTCCTCCTCCAGTCAGAAACGATCCAAGACAGACCAACAGCCTGACAAGCCCAAACTAACAAGTCAGTCACAGCCACGCAACCGCTTCGCCACGCTGCTGCAGAGGAGGAACCAGGAAGCTGCGGAGGATGGCCAGGCCACATGCAGCAGGTGACATCATATGGCCTTAACCACATCTAATCATCTCTTTTATTGAGACTACAGTTTATTAACAGAGGAAGTTAGTCTAAGTAACACAAATAGTTTAACTGTACAGCTGTGTGCATTAACAATGCAGGGATGTGTTGCCTTTAAATACATTTGATCCTTTTCAAAAAGAGTAAAAGAACTATGTTGTAAAAGAATTACAACATAGAACACATGATTTCAGGAAAATGCTGGAGATACATTGTTGAAGAAGGCATCAGAGAGATTACTGGATCAAATCCTGAAAGCAGTGTTTTGTAAGAATGATTTATCTGAAATTTGAAGATTTTGTTATTAAAGAAATTCTTTAAAGGTTCAGTGTGTAGAATTTAGTGACGTCTAGTAGTGAAGTTGCATGTTGCAGCTGAATACCCCTCACATCAACATCCCTTTCCGAACATGAAAGAGAACCTGTGGTAGCCTTCACCGGTCATAAAGAAACTCAAAGGGGGTTTCGGTTGTCCAGTCTGGACTACTGTAAAAATCATGGCGGCCTCCATAAAGAAGACCTACTCCCGATATAAAACTCAAATATTTAAATATAAAGGGTCTATTCTAGGGTAAAGAAATGAACAATTCATACAATTTGGATAAAACACATCAGTGATAACATAACTAGGATTAGTTTATATTCCATTTCTGCCAATAGATCCCTTTCACCTAAATCTTACACACTGAACCTTTTAAGAAAGATGTAGCTGCACCTCATGTAAAACAATAGTAGAGAGTCTCAATTAGATAAGGGAAGCTGCTCTGACACACGATGCACGTAAAAATATGTCATGGATCAAACCTATTAAAATCAACGTGTTAACCTAAGTACAGTTTTAGATTAGACAGAATGAGCGTACTCACTCATTCTCAGAGTGTATAAGATGATCCATGAGCTCATGCCAGTGCATTGAGTTGGGGACATGTAATCAGGGTGTGGTTAGCTTAGCTCAGCATAAAATTGGAAGCATTGGGCCATAAACTAACATGAGTCTGACAAAATGCAGGTTGACATAGTGACTGATCACCTGGCTAGTTGCTGTCAAGCTTTGCTACATCTGGTCAAAATAGCTCTCAAGGCTAGCTATGTTGCTATCGGTTAGTTCGCTACGTGGTTGAAAACAGGTAGAACTATTACTCCGTTTCTCGCAGCCCTTTAAATTCCGGCAGAGTGCAGTAATTTAATAATAATAAAAGAAAGTTAAAATATATATAGGTGCTCCAAAATGCTGCTTTGGGTGATTTCACACTACTTTTATAACTTTTGTCATCACCTGTAGCCAGAGATGCAGCCTGGCAGTATTCTGTGATTAGTTTGAGCATTTAATTCTCCAGGAAAGCACAAGTTACTGTTTTTACATTTCTTTGTGTACAGATTAAACAAATAAGATTGTTAATTATACGATAGAGATGTGTAATTTTACAGATTTAGAGGTGGTGTTTATTTGGAGTCTTGTTTATTTTTGTAAAGCTGATTTCCAGCCGGTATCCCACCTGTTGATGGTTTTACATACCTCGGCCATTTTTTGGGATTTTCATACTTTGTGTGGACTGTGTGTAATTTCATTTTGACTAACACCAAATGGGTATATTCCCAAAAATGTCTTAACTGTCCCTTTAAGCAAGTAGCTGTACGTGTGAATATTATGACGATGTTGCGTTTATTCCCGCACACAGATTCTTCAGCAGTTCCAGCTCCACAGTCAGTCTCAGCACCCAGGAGTCTGCTCGGGGGGGTTTACCTCATGGTGTGGAGCCCACAGCTGTAACTCCCACTGACGACAAGTCCTCTCCCAGCGACCAAACCAATGACAGCGACGGTCCCGATGTTCCATCTGTGGACACCCCGAGCCCACCTCCATCACCAGGCACCTCACCCCCCAGTTCATCCAGTCAAGGCCTCCGGCTGTTTAACTGGTCGGGCAGCTCCTCCTCCATGGACAAATCAAAAAGCCCTAATTCCACCTCTGGCCTGGCTGCCCTTCAGCAATTTCAGTTTAAGAGGGAGAGTTTTTCCTCCTCTCCAAAGACCCAACATCCCTGTAAAGACACGTCGTCCTTGTGTCCGTCCCCCACTGACGGAAACCCAGAGGATAACCCCCCGGACTGCCCTCCGTCCCAGGACAGTGCCTACTTCTCCCAGTCTCAGCCTGACCACACAGCCTGCCACAAAGAGGAAGTCCCCATCCACAGCATCCAGAATGACGACACATCTGTATGTTCACACAAATCTCCATTATACTTATAAACCTAATTATATATCCCATGTAGTTGGGCCCGCCTTCACAAATACATTATCATCATCATCATAGATTGATGAGTGGGTGTGCAGAAAGCTATTTTAGTCGCTTGGCATTGTGTTCTTACATGTGTTTTTCACGTGCTTCCTCAGGAAATGAATCTGCACAGAGATCCCGAGGTGGAACAGAGTCCAACACACTCAAATAAGAAATCTGGCATTCTGGGGTCAAAGGTGGGTTTGAGCATCCAGCAGACTTTGGGTACTATCTTAGTTTTAAGTCTTGTGTATTTAGAAAATAATATAATAATTATGATACATTTCCAGACAAATGTGTAACTGAATAATGAAATGATGACTTTTTATATCCATAAGGTCAAAGGCCAACTTCACTTTGACATCATAATGTTCTGCAATAACACTGATCCTGCTGTTATTTAACACCATACGTCTTGATGACCACTAAATTCACTTGACCGTACAGTTTATTCAACCATTCACACACATTCAATCAGTGCATATATCACCTAACACTCTATCACCTGAGCCACAGCCGCCCTTAACTCTGCAGGAGGGCTCCGACTTCCTGCAACTTTATCATAACTTAAGCTGCTGAAAATCAGGTGTTCAGAAGTGTGAAATCAGCACCAGTTATAAATGGTCAATTAATTCGCAATCGTTCAGATTTAACACGATTTAATAAGTGATATTTAGTTGTAAATTTACATTATATCTTTTAACTTGACATCGACATCAGTTTTCTGCATATAAAAGCTTTTGTAACAACAAACTTATGACAGTGTAATAAGAACTACATAAATTGACAGAAACTATGTTATCTAATAATTATTTAATGTGTACTTTGAGTTGTTACTTTGCTCCATGTCCCATCCACTAACATGAGGGAGGCAGGGTTTATGACCAATACTACAGCCAGCCACCAGTGGAAGGTCCAGAGGATTTTGCCATTTGTATTATAGGGCTTAACAAGATGTGACATATTCTGTCTTTAACCCTCAACAAGAATAGTAGAGTTAAAACTACCAAAAAAACTATTAAAAGCAGAAAAAGAAACATAGAAACAAGAGAGAGACACATGTGAGGGATCCCTCTCCCAGGACGGACAGAAGTGCAATAGATGCTGTAGTTTTCATCTATATCTTCTTTATAAAGTCAATGATGTGTATACTGTCCAATGGTAGTGATCAGAGCTTTTAGAAATTGATAACATAATCCAAACAAATGTCTCTTTATCTGAAGCATCTAGAAGAAACACACACAGCAGATTATTAAATTCACAATTTAAAAGTAATAACATTTAAGACATTTCTGTTACAGTTCAGTTCAACACCGTTTTTTTTCTTTGTAGTTTAATCTTGTCTTTATGTCTGTAGGTTTCAGGTCTGTCAAAACTGAAGTCCATCAACCACAGTCCAGCAGCAAAAGTGCCGTCGTTGGGCCCAGCCAGGGCCAGTGGGCTGAGGAAGAAGTCTGTGGCATCTGGGAAGAAAGTATCCTCCCCCAATAATGAGAACAGCCCTGGAGTCCAGGCCACCATCAGCAGCCTGTGGAAGAACTTCAGCTTCAAAAAGTAAATAAGGAATACTCAATTACTTTGTAGATCATCAGAATATAATATTTGGGTCATAAGTTCAGTTTACAAGACCATATCCAAAGGTATTGGCTCTTTGCTCTTCACAGTTGATCGTTTAAAACAAATTGCCATTGAGGGAAAGAGTAAGTGTTTTGAGGCATGGACTCAGACCTGTAACGTTATGTAAACTCACTGGCATTGTTGAATCATGGCTGTTAAACCAGAATGTTTTATTATCAGTAGTTAGTTTATATAGTTCCTAATGGAAGAGCTCTGAGACCATGCTGCTTTTGTTTTACAGAGACACCCAGAAGCTGACTTCCTGTATTGAGGGAAAGCCGAAGCCCATGTCTCCAGTCAAAGACAACGTGCTGACCAGCTCGTCTCACACAGACAGCGGCTTAATCACCAGCTTCTGAAAGATGCTTCGAATGTTTCACACAACTCTGTGTGGGAGGGACGTTTTTTAAACATACCATGTATGTCAATTATATTCTCATCAACTTGTATTTCTTAATGTAGTTTTAAATAAAGCAACTGTCTTATGATCAAAGTGTATCCTTGGTTAAGTTTTGAGTAAACTCTACATTGAAATGACTATATTATACTCCAGAGTGTTTGCGTAACATCTTTCAGGAACTGTGTGTTTACCTTCAGCACAGCAGTCAAAGAATGTAACATGTAGTAAGGTGGCTCTAAGAATGCACAATGCATACTTGAGTGTTTCCTGAAAACCTCCTACCTGCATGCAAGCCAAAGAATGTGGCGAGAAGACTGCTGGCTTGTTACGTCTTCAAAAGCGTGTTGAGTATCTGCACTTGTCCAACTGAGCTGAGACTTTTCTGTTGACTGTTAAGAATTGTATGAGCTCTGTTAAACAATAATAATAATGATGGTGGTGGTGATGTCAAAGGCTCTTACGTTCATCTATAGTTGTGTCACTTGACAGAATAAAACCCCTGATAAGGCTGGTTCTTGTAATCCTGCTTGCACTTTTCATTTCTGACAAAGTGCAAGTACTTCTGAGGAGGATGTAATGGCTCTGTGTCTATAAATTATCAGATTTACATGTACCACCCAGTTTATTCAGAAATTCCTGAATTGAAACGTCCCCCGGGCTGATTTAAGGTGACAATTTTACCCCCAATTATTTGTCCCCAGAGTCAGGCCTTGAGGCCTCCTGACCCCAAGGGATTCACTTTTAATTTACAATTTTACCGATTTGTTGAAACTTGACATCAGCTGTGTACACACACACACACACACACATCTACTTTATAAACTATATATGTATAAAGTTTTCCAAAACACAAGACGGGTTCAGTTCACCTTCCGATCCAAAGTCCTAATCCCAAAGTGGATTTGCTGACACCTGTTGCTGCATCACTTTACTGATAGGTTTCTTACATCTGGTGACATTCCTTTTTTATATTTTATATTCATTAATTATATCTAATGAAATAAAAATTCTACCCAGAACATTTTATTGTAACTTCAGAATCAGAAAGGATTTATTGCCAAGTAGGTTTACACCTACCTGGAATTTTCTTTGGTAAAAAGGTGCATACATTTAACATAAAGCATAAAAACACAATAAGTACTTCACATAAGAAAGAAATAACTGTATATAAAACAAATATATATACAAGACCTAAAAATTTAAATAAAGAGTAAAATGCAAAAACAGATATATTTCTTCATTACATTTGTAACATTACATAAATGTCCTCCAGGACATTTTAAAGCCAAGATTTCCCCCATGCCCACTGCTATTTTTACATATGCTTTTGACTCACATAAAATTAAAAACAGACTTACATTGAAGAAAACACACTCTTTTTCATCTTTCCTTTTTCGTTTTAGTTTAGCCAGATAAAGCTTCTGGCCCCTGCACATAGGAAGCAGAGCAGTGGTGTTTGTATGAAGCAAAGTGACGCACACGTTTTATTTGTTTCATGATTTTCAAAAGTATTATCACTTGACTTTTAGGGACTAAAACCTTTCAGGTGTAAAGTCGGGGCCCCTCTTCACAGTTCAAGTTCGGGTTAAGTTGGGAGTTATTAGCAGCTCAATGAAAGGACGACTCCCCTCTAGTTGGGAACCACTGAAATAAAGAAGTAGCTACAACATGAAATGCTGTAACAGTATATCTGATAATACTATCGTACTTACTTCAGTTGGTATTTTAGTCAGTAAGTGGTGTGAATAGTTCTTCCATGACTAAGGAGGGAGACCTTCCCATCTCTATGAGCTTTATCTGTCATAGTTAGCATAGTCTATACGTGTTGTCACAGAAGGTGAGTGTGTATGAAGGGAAGTTTATTACTTTAATCATTGCTCAATGTTGCTGTGGGCCAGAATACCAGAGCTAACCCAGATACCAGGCATACTTCAGTCGCTTTTCAACCAGCCTGACTTATTGTTGTTCAGGGGCCATTGGAATAAATCACTGCTTTAGCCTTGACTCAAGTGCCTCCTAGTTACAGGACAGCTAAAGAGACAACAACAGCTCATATGATGTAATTGTCTGTATCCCACTTATTTGAACTGTTTTTTTGAGGTGTGATCTTGTATATCTTGTTGTTTATGTTGCCTTTTCACAATCTCGTGAAAAGAAATGGTGTTTCAAAGGGAAATGGGACAAATTAGAAAAATTAGGTGCAAAGGGACATTTAACACGGTTAATGAAACAATACGAAGCTGCTGGACCAGTTGAAGAGAAATGTTTCATACTTGAAGACTCAACTGTTAGTTTTGGCAGAATGCTACCGGCTGTGCTCCACCTTGTTACGAAGCAATTAAAGCAGGAGTTGCTCAGAATGTGAATGAGAAGTCATCAAATCACAGGAGTAAGGTGCACCACTCAGGTCACACGTATCCCAATCACAAAACCACAGTTAAGCATTTGTGTTATTTACAAGTGTTGAAATAGGATTCCTCATGTGCATGGTGACATGGTTACTTTCCAAGTATTCATTTCCTAATACAGGGTTAGTTAGATAATATTACCTGTACAAACTTGTGCAGATGTTGATGTACAATTATCCTGCTTTGGTAGAATGCTCGTGGAAGTAAACCTGCAGAATGTTTGGAATGTCTGTGGTACTGGATACCAGCAGAGAAGATGTAATTGTTTCACTCATCACATGTACCTATAGGATATAACGTTTTTTATCTACAATGAATAGATGCGGATGTGTTGTTGAAGCTTTAAAGAGTCAGAAATGAAATATGTGCTCTGCACATCCCTGTGCCAGGAATGCAGTGTCACAGCATTCCCTTCTGAACACATGACACGAGCAGGTCCATGTAAAATACACTTTTTTGTTAAAACAAATCTAAGTAAAACAAACCTAAATCAATTACACAGTGACGGTCATTATATTTCACCTTGTGGCTCAACAATTCAAGGGGCTGCGCATACAAAGTGTCACAGTCATCAAATTGTATTAATATAGCCCAAATTTACAAATCACAATTTGCCTCATGGGGCTTAACAGGTGCAACTTTGGAAAAGGGGTGAACCCCCCCTGAAACCCTAGAGTCTCATGTGAGGAATCCCTCTGCCAGGACGGACTGAAGATCAATGTCACAGGTGTGAGTGAGTGTAACGTTCAAGATGAGTAGATGAGTGCATACCACAGCTTCTTCAAACCCATAGTTAATGCATTTCACATACAGTATATGGTCAGTACTAGCACTATATCAAGGACCGATACCATGGAAACCTGTTGCTATGACAGCTTGATCCGGTTCACAGGTTTTTAATGGGAGGCTTTAATAAAAAAGACAGGCCTGTCTCAACACGTTCCTTTCACACATGATCACATTAAGCTGTGTATGAAACATTTATCATCCAGCACCTGTTGTCTTCTGTGTATCTGGTAAACTAACGTGTTGTACTGGAGCTTCAGTGTTGGACCAGAGTTCGTTCCTTAAAATAACAATGGTTTTAAAAGTGTAACTGTAAAGCCTATTTCCTTTCCTTCAGCTGACCATGGGGGATTATTCAAAGTTAGTTTAAAATAAAACATATACTTAAGAATACATTACATAATTTGACCATGATAGTTCAAACACTTAGCATTCTTTCCATCTTCTAATGATGCCTTGTGAGGATGGAACGTTTCTTACCACCTATTAACCACATCCTCAGACAGAGCGGGGGAGGGGAGGCACTCACATATCGTATCTTTACCCACTGTTATATTTGTGATGGAGTGTATGCACAAGCTTGAATCCTTTATGCTGTACTACTTTTACTTCATATCGTGTAACTTGAAAAATATGACATATTAAATGCAATTTAAAGATTTGTGTTACTATTTTTGTAATCTAGAAATCATTGAATCAAATTAGTTGAAGGAAACAAGCGATTTCCATAATCAGGAAACGGTGGTGACCACGACATCCGGCTTCCATATCTGCCGCTCTCACCAAGCAGTTGAAGAACTGATTGAGGATATTAAAGAAATACCTTCAACATTTACCAGCCTGGTAAACACCGCTGTTACACTGGGACCAGATATAACTGTATTCTTTTTATCAATTTATATTTTTATTTAACAATGTATGACAAGAAACAGTGAGTACAGACCAGCTAACAGATTGGGATGACAAAGCAGATAGCAGAGTGTGTGTGTGTGTGTGTGTTTGGTTTTCTATATAAAAAAGGACAATAATAATAGTGGACCTATTAAATAACAAATATTATGTAATATAATATAATAATGTTGGTATAGTATTTGACCTATTTTTGTTTATTTCATTATTTCAGTTTGTTTGCTTTGTGTTATTTTTGCCTTTGACCATAGCTTTATTTACTATACATGAGGTCCGCATACAGCTGATGCTATGTAGTAAGTTTACATGAATATACATATGTGACATTGTCAAGATCATATTTCTGGAGGCAAACCTAACCCATCTAATTATACAAAAACCCCAAAGGAATATATCTCAGATCGTGCATCTCTTCTTTGAACGATTGAGCCCTTATGCAGCAGAGCCATCTACGCCGTTACAAAGCCTTATGTTGTTGTTCCAAGAATAAGTTATTCTGTTCAAAATAAAAAGAATGACACAAAATGAATCTTTAATGAATTCTATGAATATGAACCCTATTTAATTTGACATTCTGGAATGCTCAAAGGTATCATTTTCTTTCTTGCCCTTAAACTAATATTCTCAAACAGACAGGTTTACAACGGCCACTGCACTTGTCTACTTTAATGAATAATAATTAGCCATTGTGCAGTTACACTTTAATGGAGTAATTATTAACTAATATCTTGGCGATGGCTGGGACCTGCTGAAGAATCGGGCCCGGCACTAACTGATGGATGCCCTAGCTCGAGCTTGTTATCAGCTATTTGAAACTGATGGCTCAGGTTAAACAGGATGTCTCTGCTGGAGAGGACAACAAGATTTGACTCCCCCTCCCCCCTCTGCTATTCCATAAAACAGCTTCCAGAAATTTTCTGAGATAGCTTTTACAGTGAGGTTGACCTTTGACCTTTGTCAGGCAAATTGTCATCACATCATCATTTTTATCCAACCGGACATTTGACTTGTGGTCAAAAACATGAGGTCACAGTGATCTTTGACAACCAAAATCAAATCTGTTCATCCTCTGAGAAGTGCACGTTGTGGAAAATATGGAAATTCCCTCCAAGTGTTCCTGAGACATCATATTCATGTGACTGACGGAGGCCGCAGCAGCATTACTTTTGGAATGAGCATGTTCACTCTTTGTGTGTCTCGATGAAACAAAGCAGTGATTCTGGGTTAGCCCCTGGCTCTCTGTGTGCGTTGCAGTGACACTGAAACATCTTGCAAGTGTCTTCAGGGTGAATGAAAGCGTGTAAGAGAAGCAACAAGTCTTTCTGCCGGCTGGTTTCCTAACGAGCTGCTAGCGACCTAAACACGAGGTATGTAACCCTTGGCACACTTCAGGGCCGGGATGAATGAGCCTGTGTCAGTTTCAGTGTTAACTTGTAGCGCTGCAGAAAGCTCACTTTCCTCCACGTGCTCCACATGCCTTTCCCCACTGTGGCTACCACTGCTATACGCAATAACCGGAATGACAATGTCTGTGCACTCACCCATCAACAACAGAGACAAGTGCACGTGTCGGCACTGCAAGTCTACAGCTAACGAGAGGCCATCGGGCTGAAACTAAGAATTTTACTTTGCCTTTACTATGAGGAGGCCGCTGCTCAATAGCTGGACAAAGAAATCAAAACCTCTGCTGCAGAACCCACAACCTACCAGTTAGTTTGACTCATGCAAACAACATTCGTGCTGTTGTACCAGTGTGTGTGTTTGTGTGTATGTCTGTGTTTGTGTGTGCATCTTTGTTTCACAGAACTCGATGCTCCTCCACAAGTATTCATTAAATGGAGCAAGTTTAGACCTGAAGTGGAGACAGTGAATGAAACATGAATCAAGGAGCCTTTATTTTCTTTCTTCACCTCTCTCTCTCTCTCTCTCTTTCTCTCTGATTCTAAAAGAAGCAGCCCTCGGCTAAGAGACATGTATGAACAAAATCAGCTGCAGCTCAACACCTGGTTGATATCAAGGTGCTGTTGCCTTCTGGTCATTCACAGGGACGCCACACACACACAGAGCCACGCAGATGGTCTGTGTGTGGTGTGTTTAACAGTCGGAAGACAGACTCACAGCCCCTCCTGCTTTCATCAGATATCATCATGCATTTATTTACAGGCTGCACTCTCAGATGCTTTCAGACTGACATTCTGCATTGGGGCTGTATGTGAGAGCGCACATGTCCGAGTGAGAGGCTCCAGACTTTCTTTGGAGTTTCTCCAGCCAGCCCCGGAGAATATCGGAACGAGAGAACTGCAGGAGATCCTCTGCAGGATTAACCTTGAGCCAGTGGAGGTGTTGATAATGTGTCTAACACGAAACAGAAGCCAAATTGAAAAGACACTAAAATATATATATATATCTTTGGAGAAAAAGTGGAGGCACAAATGTAGAAGACACAGACGAAGGTGTTAGGAGAGTTTGGGGTGATCAGGGCCGACACTAGTATCTAAAACATGTGATCTCTGCAGCAGAGTTGATATGTCATGTCCTGTCTCTCCCGGCTGCTCCGCCCCTCACCTGAATCCAGATTTCTGTGTTGTTGTGAACCCGTCTGAGCGGAGAATGTCGTTGTTCAGCCGAAAAGTTCATGTCAGAGAGCGGCTTCAGTGCCTTCATATTGGGATTGGTGAACAGTATTACTGTGGGCAGTCTAGTGAAATCACATACAGGCATCCCCTTTGAAAATATATTTGATTCAGAAATGAAAGGAAATGTCCGGCTGTTTTTGAGGGTTAAATTTCCTTCTACTGATTCCTCCCTTTATTTCTCACCCTTCTGTCACTAACACGTCTGCAAGTTTAGTAATGACAGATCTTTGTGATCAAATTAAATTAAAAATTTGAACTAATTTACAATAGGGTCTTAAAATCTGATGGGAAAGTGGTCTCCTACTGATGGTTCAAGTGTGGGTGGGGGTTAATGAACAACTAATATAGCAAGTCTTTGCTCTCTCCCCCCAGGAGACTTGAGGAGCTGTTTTTAACCAACTCAGATTTATGTATCGCCAACGATAAAACCACTCAGACCAAGCCAGTCTCATTTCAAGGCCAGACAAATGCGAAGCCTCTCCCTACATTGACTGAAGTGCACTCCCTCCCTGTTCCTTCACACTCACGGCTCTGCCTGTGGCCTCCCAGCTACGTCTCCACATCCTGTTCAAAGCCCTGGTAAAAGTGAAGGAAGGATTCAGACGCTTGAGTTAATGTAGAAGGTGGAATAACCTATGTTCAAAATCAAATTCATTATTTTTGAGGAAGTGAAAAAAACACTTAAAATTCAATCATTTGAAATCCTGTCTTGTGCTGCCCTCAGTGTATAGGCTAAATTACGGGAACTGTCAACTACATTTGGTTCAGTTATGGGGTCAGTAAAGTTGGGTCAGGACTCAACTTTCACAATTTAATTTCTTCTGTATACTTGAGACACATTTGAGATGTGAAGGGTGCACTGGAAATCAACCTGCTGCCACAACAAAGTTCCTTGCATTGGTGTCTGTGGCTGCCTGGGTTCTGAAGAAGGGTGTGGGAATGCAACAGATGCATAGGGACCATATTCTTGTGCAACACCTCTGGGTGTGGCTGCAGTTTTGGCAAAAAAAAAGGAAAAAACACAAATGTATAGTTGGGTTATCCAAAAAAAGCGTGCAGGCCACAAATGTGACATAATCACACCTTAAGAGTCCTCGAGGAGCTTCCTCAGAGGTGTCTCATTCAGATCAGTACAGTTTATGTCGCAGATCTCTTTCCTACGTACAATCAATCCTCACAATCTGCACGCTGAGCTATGGTGTTCAGCCTGCGATGGTACATTCCTCCCACCTGTACTATAGCCATCGGCCTGGGGCACTGGGAGGACAGAAACCCACAAATAGCTGAAATTCATTTCCGTATCAAAGGTCATGTGGACATATGCATACAAATAGGAGTCTCACAGAGTTCGGACTGTGCTGCGGGGGTGGGAGCAGCCTGGAGGATGGGGGTTGGTCTGGGGTGCAGGTTGCACTTTGTAAGCTTCAGCAGAGATTGAGCAGCTTTACCTCAGAATTTATGATCATCTTTTTTTGTCAGATGATTTTATCCAATGCAACTTCTGTAAGAGTGAAAACTGTTAAATAATGCAAAGTGCAGGGGATTGGGTAAGGAGGTCACAGGCAGGTCTAGATAGATCCTGTACACACAGCTCTTAGTACAGATGTGAACGCATTTAGATCAGATAGCAATCCAATCACACCTGACCACATTCGGAGGTGGTCTGGGTCACATGTGTCTAGGGTTGGGTACCGAGAACCGGTTCCAATATGGAACCGGTTCCAATACAACCGGTACCTACCCGGACCGAAATGCAACGGAGATTTCGGTGCCTCATTTCGGTGCCTGAGCCAATCGAAGACTGAGGTCTCCGCTCGTCCCGCCTCCTCACACTTCCGCTCCTTCCTTCATGGGAAGCGGCGCCTCCCGCCGGGCCCCCGCGAGCTCAGCTGCCGGTGGACAGACTCCTGACAGGACAGGCTCCCGTGCCGGGCGCATTTCCTCCTTGGCGGTGCTCCGGGACCGGCTCCGGGACCGGCTCCGGGACCGGCTCCGGGACCGGCTCCGGGACCGGCTCCGGGACCGGCTCCGGGACCGGCTTGGAAAGGCTCGGGCTGGAGGAACGAAGACCACGCCGAGAAATGTTTCATAAAAGGGGGACGAAGGCGGGGGGCCGAAGTCTGCCTGCGACAGCCCCAGCCGCGGAGACACGGGGGTCTCTGAGTGATGGAAAAGAAACCCTCAGTCTTCAGTTGGCTCAGGCACCAAAGTCAGAGTCACGAGTCAGAGTGTGTATAATAAAGTATAGTGTAAACTTTTGTTAACAGTTCGTATGTTATTCATAGTTTTAAGTTCAAAAGGGTTTTGTATTTATTCATATTTATAATCTACTTTATACAGTTAATATATTTGGCAATAAAAAAGCCTTTCTCAGTCAAGTATCGTTTTGTGCACTTTTTTGAAAAAAGTATCGGTTCAGGCACCGTTTAGGCACCGGTATCGTTTTAAAAGTATCGGTTAGGAACCGGTATCGGATAAAAACCAAACGATACCCATCCCTACATGTGTCCACATTCAGCAGTTTGACCGCGAATGCGACCTGGTTCACATATGAAGGACACCGAAATCTTGACTGATACTTTTCTTAAATTGGTAAAATCTTTCTTCACTGCAGCTGCACAAGATTTATTCAGCGCCTCGTGACTGCTCTCTCTCTCTCTCACACGCCGACACACGAACACACACAAACAGTGAGATCGGACACGTCTGTGAGCTCAAAACAAACATATGGTTCTTGTGGAGTAAAGAGTTCTGAATGACTGGTTGTTCACTGGTTGCATTCCGTTTTTACAGATTACAATTTCACAATAACTATAGTAACTAAATGAGAGCAAGTGTCCGCTTCATTGTCTTTTATTAGAGGTAGAACGTGTGATGAAGAACTATTAAGGCAGTTAATCACAGCTGTTTCCTAATAGTCTGTGACTCACTCCTCTTCTCCTAATTAACAGTGGTTAGGTCTAGTTCATTCTTGAGCTATTGTCTTGCCCTGGCAACAACACCCATCTTAATCTCTCCCATATACAACCATCGCCTTGTATTGATTTGATGGATGGGTTGGGTAGTGACTCATCGCTCGGTATGCTACTTGGTAAGGACAATGTTCAAACGAAAATACCCTCCAAAAAAACTGAAAGGCCTGATAACAGAAAGCTAAAATCCAGTTCAAAGACACTTAAAATGTACTACAGGGTTAAAGCAACACTTCTTCCACATAGAGAAAACACCACAAAGGTGGTATTTATTGCATTACTGGCATATTGCATTCCATTTCATATTTTATCCCCCATATATATTCCTGTTTATGTGAAAATGAAACAGTGACCACATAATCAGGTGCTTTCCTTTGATCAGCTAAGTAAGAATGAGAGTGCAGAAGTATCACGTGGTGGCTGGTGGAGCTCGTTATAACAACAGGTTGAACGTTTTATTCTTTACTTTATCTTGACGTCTAAAACAACGTGAAAGGGAAACTGCCCGATGAATGTAGCTGGAATAGAAAGTACAATAGTCACGGAAGTCTCAAAATACTACAGTACTAGTGGTAGATGTGCTTAGTTCCCACCACTGCTAATGTAAATATAATAATAATAATAAGTAATTAATAATGCATCAAGGTGTCCATTATACAGTAGCTCTTATAGCACAGCTACATCCCAAATTCAAGAAGAGAGCCAGTGTTTAAACCTTCATTTATAGCTTCATCACTGACCGAGTTGTGTTTGTTCAACCTTTAGACTTTGCTGCTGCTTCCAGGCTTCACTTTGAGCTGAGTTAACTGGCTGTTTCTAATGTAGGGTGAATTTGGGTAATCTGGGACATTGGGTAATGTGGGAAATCAAAAGTATGGACATCATCTGACTGAAATCACATGACTTCCTTGGGAGGATGTCACAGAAAGGGGCGAGGCAAATGTGAATCAGAAGCCCGCACCTCTGGAATTTCATGACAAGATTCATGACAAGATCACTGGCATCACAAGATGTGAAGGATATAAACACGTCATTAATAAGACAATGTTTGTAATTGTTATCAAATTATGTTTCTGGTGTATTCAAGTTACAAAATTTATATTGAGTCGTTGAAAATGTGTTTGTCCCACTTTATCAAACATGATTGATAATTTGGGACAGCATACTTTGGGTAATCTGGGATAGTCACTTAAATTCTCCATATTGGGAAATGTGCATTAATGGCCTTCCTGAAGTAAAACAATGATAAACTAAAGAGATTTAGCATGATGTCTGGAGTTGTTAGACAGGAGTTAATGTTAAATACAGTCTCTCCCTGTGTGTTTAAACTGATGTGTGGTTTGTTAACTAGCTAATAATCAGTTTGCTCTGTAGGACAGAGATGATCCAAAAAGAGTCTGTCCCGTGGTCTGCAGCCACTGGTTTCATGAAACATGTGCAGAAGACAATGGGCTGATCGATGATGACAATGGTCTCTCACCTGTACGGACTGTTTGTTTCCTGAGTAGCCCAAATAGAATGGTGAATTACTGAATGAATAAACATTAAATGTTATTAACGCTTGCTGTTGATTGAATTATAATAGTTTTTTTTAAATGTGAAGCACCTTCGTTTTAAATACATTTTATGCTTTCTTTATTTAGGCTAGGGTTCTTCATTAGATAAATATGACATTTACATGTAAATATAACTGTGTATATATGATATATATATACGTACATTTTTTCATAATGCTTTAAAAAAAGGTTCCATTGAGCTTGACTAGCATAAAGCAAGGTGATTCAGGCTTTTTTTTAGGCCTAATAAATGAATGAGCCAATGCCCTGCTTTATAACAAACAGGAAACAGGAAACCAACTGTGTTGTTGCATTCATGCAAGTGACAGCTTGGGCATGTGTAGTAAAAGTATAACTTGTACGTTTAAAACCTTGACTTGGGGCAAAGTCACCGAAAGGGACATTTAGCAGATATGACTGTGGATTCTATACATACTGTTTCTATGTACCTGACCTTTGGAATGCAGTTGCGTTCCGTTCATATAGACAGGAGCCTAGTCTCAATAGTCTAAAATAAAAACCAAGATGGCTGCTGAGCATTGAGACTTTCTTATAAGGACCTTAAAAACAGTTTGGCTTTAACGTATGTCTAGTTTGTGTTTACTGGTGAGCCCTTGCTTTGCTAACTGCAGCTTGCTTGTATTAAAGTTTTGGTTTATCATACATCCATCACTCGATTAGAAACTAGAATCTGAGTAAGATATGAAAGTCCCTCAATGTAGACACTACAATGTACTGTTGGTTGGTCCTCTATCTATAACCAGTCCTGCTTAGAGAGAGAAGGGAGTATCTGTGGAATTAGACAGGCTCTATTCTTCTGTACAGATATAATGTAATATACAAAACATACAGAATATAAAGTGACATATACACTGATGTGTGAGAATGGTCAAAAGTTCCTCAACAATATTTATTTTTGAGAAACACCAATCTCTTTGCAGGATGCAGCCTTGATTTCACACCTCTGTGTGTTTGAGTGTGACACTGATTACATTTTCATATTGTATTGAACGCCACCCTCCAGACAGCCGTTGATTGACACCTGTGGAATGAAAATCTCAGGGTAGAGACACAAACCATTGTCAAGTCAGCTTTTACTGCTGTTATCTAAGTGTGGTGTTGACTGATTTCCAACGTCCGTACACAACAATAACAGTTCAAGCTATAAAAGCAGTCCGGAAGCTCTACAAATTGATTGGAATCATGGGATCATATGACTAAAAACTAGTGAAACCAGGAATATAGAAAATACACATCAATAAATCATTTATTAGGGAATTTATAAATTACTTAAATAGGCAAATTATGGAAGACAATTGGAATCCAAGGTGATAAAATGACTCGAAGTTGGTATTCTGTGGCCTGTCATATGAAGATGATGTACATGTGCTAGTGAAGTGTTGTTGTGTGCTCGACAGTGTTGCTACGTATTTGTTACTTTGTAAACCTGGTTAGTCCTGTTAATAAGGAGTGGTGTGTCTCTCGCTGCTATGTCCCTCTCTCCTTTGCTTTCTAGCCCGGTTTCGGCTGCTCTGCTCTGTGACACATTTCGAAGTCAAGGTGTGTGCATATGTGTGTGTGTGTGTGTGTGTGTGTGTGTGTGTGTGGGTGTGTGTGTGCGTGTACTTTGCATGGAGGAAAGGGGGTACTAGGAGAGGCGGTTCTGAGGTGGCCTAACCTGTTCTCCTGGCTGGCTTTAAGCTTATAGGCATTTAACAGGCAGATCCCTCTCGTCCTACCTGACAGAGCAGAAGGGATTCACCGAGGAGGAGACGTCTCTCCTTGGCAGCACCACACGGTGAGACCTTTAAAATTAATATGAGAAAACTAATAACATCCTCTATTGTGTTAAATGTAATTGGGCAGAGAAAATAATATAATACTAATCAGATTAAGATTTTAGCTCCTTGTTCTTCAGTTATACTGAGTTGTGAGGAAAAGATTTGATTTGAATATGAAGCTTCAAATTAAACTTTTTCCCAGTTCTGGTGATTGAATACGCACAGACAGCTTTTTCAACAGCTGTTTGAAACTTTAGGTGCATATTCTTGACATTCACTGGAATTAGGTAATCTCATAATATATTCTGCTTTTATTTATAAGTCAAGGTTTTTACAATGCATTTTGAATATGTCACGAACCAGCTGCATGACCCAGACCTATTTGACAAGTGATGTTTCAAACTAAAAATAATTAAACTGTAGATACAAATATATATTGTTTGATACGCTGATTGCTAATGAATAGTGCCGTCTGTGCGACTGTAAGGGAAATGTAACATTTTGACCACAATATGATCAGGTTAATTTCCCCTTTGATTGATCATGAATGAATCTCATACAATGTAACCTTGATCATGCTGTATCCTGTGAATGAATCTTGGCCTGATGCTTTAACTAAGGCACTGTTGCCTGGATCTCATCAGAAGATCCTGACCTTTGACTTTGTAACAACCCCAACCACAGTGGGAGGGATGAGCCAAATGTATAAAGACAAATAACTGTTTCCCATATGTGACTATACTGTAAGAGAATTGTGTCTCGTTCCGCGTTGTCAAAGTGGGATTGTGGACATTGCCACGATGGCGACATACTGCTTTCCTAACTGGGACATGCCGCCCAAACAGTCATCAGACTCACACCCTGCAGTTTTGCTCAGTGGTTGGTATCAGTCTTGATGTTGACACCCTGATTAAAACAACACACCTATTATCAGAGCAAAGCTCTAATAATTTTTTGAGAAATCGCTTGTGACTTAACTGCCTTTCCTATTTTCCTGGACTCAATGCTAGTTTCTGGTTTGCTGTCGCATGCACAGAGCCTGAAGCCACCAAGCAGTTATGCCATATGTCCTTATTTCCATCTGTTATTTCTTTGAGAATTAAGGATGTTTGTGCAAGAACAGTGACATCAGCTCCTCTGATCAGTGCTGATAGCTTTCACTTTATATATATTCTTTAAAATTGTATAACGCACACATTTCTTTCCATTTGGCGTCTCATTGCGAACTCATTGTTTGCCTTGTTGTTCATCCACTTGAAGATATAATTACTTTTAGCAGTCTGTTCAGGGCTGTTGCCTTAGCACAGATGACGTGTTGACTGATTCACATTAGGTTTGTTTTGTAGCATTAGGACACAGTTTGATTCTTAATTTCTTTCTCCTGCTGTTTTTGACAACCCAGCACTGAGCAGCTTAAAGTCTGCTCCGTCTTAGTCTATATGCGACTATGTTACAAGTGGAATACATTAGCATTTACATGTGATGATGTTGGGGTGTGGCTGCAGGCTGGGCTGCGTGTGTGTTCAGAATGCACCCAATCGGACTGGTTTGGATGCCTACATTCCCCTGCACAAACCTAGCAGAAGTTTTAAATTCCTGAAGGGTGACAAGATATATGTGTGGGCGTCGTTGTTTCTCTGTCAGCTAGGGTCAGAAAATCAGGGAGCAGGTGAGCACAGACAGTGATGTGCACACAGAGTAATGAGTGACAGCTACATAGTGTTGGTTTGAAGGATTTCTAGAATCTATATAAAAGAAAAGGTCATGCTCTTTTCAAGAATTGACTTTTGACAGACTTGTTGTATTGCCATCTTCTCCTCTGTCCAGGTCATTTCTAGTATTCTATGTTATGTTATCATCTGGGATGAATTATCAGGAATTGCCAGACCTTAGGTGGAGTAACTTATTTGGCATAACAGGTTACATTAGGCATCAAAACAACCTGAAGAGTCATGTTCATAGTAAAGGGTTTTTGGGCAGTGGTTCAATACTTAATAAGACCACAGAATAAATCATGACCTGTCAACATTCACCACAGTCATATCCACTTTGGACATTTTTAAAATTCATAACATACCGTGTTTTATTGGAAGGAAAATCCTGCTGCTGGCAGTATTCGTGTTGTGGACGTAGGCAGGTTAATAAAAGAGGGAACTTTTTTTCACAAACAGTGATAATTACACAAGACTTTCAGTTTGGAAAAAATGCTCATTTGTTAAAAATGCCACACTGGCTTTCTTCATCTTGCTCGAGGTATAGCACATTGTATTTTCATGTCTCTGATCAAACTTATACTAATATAATCCTAAACCAATGTTACTTTTCTCTGGCGTTTACAGGAAGCCTTGCAGTCGTTGTGAGTTTCCATGGTTTCTTGTACTTCAATATAAATTCCATGATATGTGGATATAAACACCCACAAAATGATGGTGAGTAAGACAAACAAATAGTTCCGAAATATACTCTGCATTTATTTGATAGCAACTTTCACAATGGATTCTTGATTCTAATGGACAATAGATCAACCATCATTTATGAAAATATGAATGATCACAAAACTAATGTTGTACATGTGTGAAAATGTTTCTGACCTGTCTTATTTTGTGTAAAACCACTTTTAATTACAGAACGGGAACAGCAAGACTACTAGTTTTTTAGAAAACCTGGTCCTAGATGACTCAGACAAAGGAGTCATCGTTACAGGAGTCAGAGATGAATCAATCGCCACAAAGAGTGGCCTGAAAGCAGGTAAGACAGAACCCGGTGACTCTTTAACAGCAGTTTTAAGAACAGCAGCTGCAGATAAAGGATTTGAGGAAAAGACATTGATTTGCTGGAATGATTTTGGTGAATTGTGTCTGTTTGTTGCAGGGGATGAGATTGTTGCAGCCACTATCCACCTGGACCACCTCAACAAAGACGAAGTGCTTAGCATCCTGAAGGTCTTGGAGCCGTATGATAACAACATGAAGGTTCTGACAAAGAAGGACCTGAGTGCAACTGCTGGGCTTGGCTCCTTGGGATTCGGTCTCAATAACTCTGCAGAGGTAGATGTCTCTGTTATGGCTAAAATGATATGTAATCACTTAATTCCCCCAAAGTTTGGTCTTGTTTGGCAAAATTTTGGATGCCAACCCAGTGCAAATTGGTGAATTGGACTGCATTGCGGTGCTCATAGCATTCAGAAAACTTAGATCTGAAATGCTTTGTTTAAGCAGCAGAACAAAGTTAGAGTTTGGAGTAAATATATATTAATATATCTTTAACTCCCTGTTGGAGACTACAGGCGGTATCTGGGGTGGTGGAGGGGCTGTATTGACAGGCAGCAGAGGCATTGACAAGCAAAGCGACAGATGGGAAATCTTACATTTTGAAGCGACCACCAAATTGTGACGAGTGTGTATTCTGAAGGGTTGTGTAGAGTGAAGAATGTCACATTATTGGAGCAGCGCAGCTCAGGTTGGCTGTCTGAACTAGCTGATAAGCGTCACTCCAATTGTCCCTCTGATTACATTTTTTATGTCTAACATTGGGCACATGGTTTCCAGCAAGATTATCGCTAGATTACACAGGACTGTCTTAAAATATATTTTTTCTTATGTTAAAGTGTGTATATTCACCTGCTTTGCTTATCACTTCCTTCCCAACAGATTCCCAACCTTAACAAGGATCTGTCATTGGATGCATCTGCTAAGGCCCCAGTTCTTTCCCTTGATGGCCTGAGGGGAAAGCTGAATACTTCCAAAGGGTTGGGGGGGGGATTAAGGAGTCCCACTGTGAATGGAGACCTTCCCAGTCTCAGTCTAAATACGCCTTCAGCTGATGCTGGCACCAACTTCTCAATGCCCTCTCTAGGACTGACGGGACCAAAGGTAAACGGAGATCTAGATGGCACCCTCAAAGCACCCAATGTCAGTGTCTCGACTCCCAATGTTGAAGTTACGAAACCAGAAATCAAGACAGGCAACTTAAAATACAATTCCCCAAAATTCTCAATGCCCCATTTCGATCTACCTCAGCTCAGTCCACCACATGCGTCTGGAGACATAGATGTACCTGCCTTTGGAACACCAGACCCAAACTTCAATCTTAAAGGTCTAGATATGGATCTGAATGGGCCAAAATTGAATCTGAATGGGCCAGATCTAAATTTAGGAAAAACTGACATTGAGCCACCCTCAGGCAAAATTAAATGGCCGCATCAAAAATGGAAAGGTGCCAAGATCAAAGGGCCAGATGGTAACTTGAATGCTGACTTGTCTGCACCTGGTGTCAGCCTCTCCACACCAAAGTTTGATGGGGATCTAGAAGCACCAGATGTTGATTTTAACTTACCCAAAGCTTCGATCGAAGCCCCTGAGGTAGGTGCTCAGATCCCAAATATTGACATTGATGGCCCATCTGGTAAAATCAACTGGCCTCACAAGAAGTGGAAGAAACCAAATTTCCATGGCTCAAATGGTGATCTGGACCTAGATGCAAACCTGAACACACCAGATGTTGATCTCTCTCTTCCAAAAGTGGAAGGTGGGATAAATGCCCCAGATGTTGACCTTAATTTGCCAAAGGCAGACCTTGAAGTCCCTAATTTAGATGCAGATGCATCTATTGGTAAAATCAACTGGCCTCACAAGAAGTGGAAGAAACCAAATTTCCATGGCTCAAATGGTGATCTGGACCTAGATGCAAACCTGAACACACCAGATGTTGATCTCTCTCTTCCAAAAGTGGAAGGTGGGATAAATGCCCCAGATGTTGACCTTAATTTGCCAAAGGCAGACCTTGAAGTCCCTAATTTAGATGCAGATGCATCTATTGGTAAAATCAACTGGCCTCATCGGAAATGGAAGAAACCCAAATTTCATGGCCCAAAAGCAGACTTAGACATAGATGCCGACCTAAACACACCTGATGTACAACTCTCATCTCCAAACATTACTCTACCAAATGCTGAGCTGAATGGCCCAGATATAAATGCACCAGATGTTGACTTTGATGCTCCATCAGGGAAAATCAACTGGCCTCACAAGAAGTGGAAAAAACCCAAATTTCATGGCCCCAAAGCTGACATGGACCTTAATGCAGATCTGAACACCCCAGATGTCGGTCTGTCAGTTCCAAATTTTGAGAGTGACATAAGTACACCAGATATTGATCTGAATTTACCCAAAGCAGATCTCAACATTGACCAACCCTCTGGCAAAGTCAAGTTCCCAACACTCAAAAAGCCCAAGTTCATGCTTTCTGGACCAAAGGTGAAATCACCAGATGTTGACATTCATGCTGATACACCTGGCCTCAATCTGGATCCTGATATTGATTTGAATTTACCCAGTGTTAAAGCACCAGACGCAAACATTGAAGCTCCATCTGGGAAGATCAAGTGGCCCACTTTTAAAGGACCCAAATTTGGCACACTAAAGGGTCCAAAGGCTGACCTTAACGCAGATTTGAGTGCACCAGATGTCAATCTTTCTGCACCGAACATCAAGGGTGGGCTAGATACTCCAGATCTAGATTTAAGCCTGCCTAATGCTGATGTCAAAGGTCTGGATGTGGATCTTAATGGTCCAGATCTTGACACACCTGAAGGAAAACTGAGGTTTCCAACATTTAAAATGCCAAAATTTAAAGGGCTAAATGCCAAGGGTCCCGAATTGGATGCTGATTTAAAAGCACCGGTCATTGAAGCACAGGATCTCTCTTTGTCCGCACCAAAAATTGAAGGGGGTATTGATGCACTAGATTGTGACATTAGTTTACCAAAAGCTGATCTCAAAAGTCCTAATATAGACCTTCAAGCTCCAGAGGTTGATGCCTCAGCTGGAAAAATGAAGATGCCAAAAATAAAATTTCCAACGTTTGGCTTATCTGGGCCAAGGGTCAAAGGACCTAACATTGATGTGGATGCTGACCTCAGAAGTCCAGATCTGGATTTGTCTCTTCCTGATGTAGATGCTGACCTACCTAAAGCAGATCTAACAGCCCCAGACTTGAATCTTGAAGCCCCCAAAATCAAAGGTGGCATTTCTGCCCCAGATTGGAACCTGAAAGCACCAGATGTAGACGTTAAAACACCAGATGTTGACATTGAGGCTCCTGGAAAATTAAAAATGCCTTCATTCAGCCTGCCAAAATGGAACATCGGAGGACCAAAGGCTCAGTTACCTGATGCAGCGCTAACGACTCCAGGTGTCTCTGTTCCTGATGTAGATGTTAATTTGCCATCAGCTGATGTCAAAGCACCAAAGTGGAACCTTTCTGCCCCCACAATCAAAGGAGATCTGGATGCTGATCTTAAGACAGATTTACCAGATTTAAAGCTTTCTACCCCGAACATTAATGCAAAGGGAGACCTCGGTTTGCCCAAAGCTGGACTGAAAGTACCAGATCTCAGCCTTTCTTCACCAAACATAGACACCAAGCTACCAAAAGCGCAACTGGAAGCACCTGATGTGGATATCAACCTACCCGAAGCGAACCTCAATGGGCCTGATGCAAAGTTCAATAAACCAGCTTTTAATTCTCCTTTGGGTGACTTTAAATTGCCTTTCAAGATGCCAAAATTTGGCTTTTCAAAATCTGAAGTAGAAGTTCCCAGTGTTCATCCTTCAGCTGAGGTTGGGATAGATGCACCCAAGGTGAACATAGGCAATATTACAGCGGATGCCAACATGTCTGCTCCAAATTTAGACACAAGCCTTAACACCGAAACTGATGAGTCAGGTGATGAGATGGAGATTCCTGCATTCCGATCCCACAGACTACCAAGACACAGCATTGACGGCATTGAATCCACTGATATGTTTGGCTTATCAACACCTGGCTCATCAAAACCTGTCACAGAGGATTATGTTGTCAGCAAAGGGATCCGCTTGCCAATACTAAATGCAAAATCTGCAGGGGGAGAGAAGATTGACATTATGGAGAGATTGAAGATGGCAATGCAAAAAACACCCTCAACTAATGTCACACCAACTGAAGTGAAAACGGATATTGATCTGAAACTTGCCACCCCAAGTCTAAATGCCAGTGCATCTACAGAAGCAGCGGATTCCTCCTTGGTCAGAGGAGGTACCTTTAAATTAGAAAATAAATCAGATGAAAATGACAAAATGTCATTCGGCCTCTCCAATATGCTCGGCCTTAATGTCAAGGATTAAGATGCTGACTAATTCCTGCTGCATTAACCTGATACATACAGCTTCAGTTTGCTAATATTGTAAATACATACAAATAAATAAGTTTAACTCACTCTTACCACAGTTTTCACCAGATGAAGCCGGCTCCAGTATCTCTCTTGTGTAACAAATTACCTGGTTGCCAAAGGATGGAGCTTGTTTTTATAAACTATGTGTATATTCCTGTTATTTATATGAGCTTTATTTTCTAAACATTTTTGATTTGGAAATATGTTACTTATTATTATTCAATATCTCCCTAAGCATTGCATGTGATCAAATGTAGCTGTTAAGGCTTTTGATAATTGCATTACTTAACCATAACATTTTAAATGCTTAGTCAATTGTGTGAGTGAAAGTAATTGTTGATTTTTTGTTCATTAAATAACTCAAAATATGAATTATGCTTGTAAGCCTTTCCTAATATAAAAAAGGAAAATAATGAAACTGATGCCTTGTTGGTTTGTATCTGAAGTAAATAGATGTATGAAAATGAATAAGGAGCTTTACAACACTTCATTGTAAATATCTGTAATTTCCCCATACATTCCTAAAAATTTCCTTCTGCAAAATATGGAATAATTAGGAAATCTTGTTGAATAAAAGCTGAATTCAAAGCCAAGCGGGTATCCATTTGTTCACTTGACATAACAGGAATTCTACCATTCTGCCTATAATTGTTGTGATGCATTGGGCAGTTGAACATGTTTACTAAGTGAACACTCACTGTTGTTGCTATAATTCTAGAATTGAAGTTTCTCTAAGACCTTCTCAGGAATTATTAAGTGAAGCTGATAAAAAAAGATTAAAGTTTTATCAGATTCCATCTGAAAAAGATGTGCATATGAAAAGTTTTTCACAGAAACGTCCTTTAAGTTTGATGTTGCAGCTTAATTTCTTTTTAAGATGATAAAGGCATTCACAGAATTTTGACATTTATTTCATAGTGAAAGAACAAGTACAATACAGATATTTAATATCTTCAAAATAAAAAAGAGCATTAAAAGTTCAAACTGTAGTTTTTGTTTTATCAAATTCAACAAAAATTATATTTTTGTAGATTATTTTCAAGATTCTGAGATCTATGAAAGAAATATTTCACTTCCTGATCTATCATATGTTCTCCATCCCACTGGAGACAATAATAGCACAACAGTAAATGAGACAAAACCAGAGCAGTTATTAGTCATGGTTGTGAAGCACATCCTGCTGTAGGTTGTATGGGTGTATCACAAAATATTCCATAAAAAAATTAATACTCTGCCATTGTTTTGAGCTTTGTTTGTTATACACACAGATTCACATTAAAAAGACTAAGGGCCCGATGTTAACCGTCAAGGGCCACCAGCACAGGGCAGTAGGTCGCAGACCTCAGTCTCTAAGTGCACCTGCAATGTAGGTTCAGCAGCGCAGAGTCAAAGGGCTGCTTGAAGTGACGTACACTGAAAATCAGAAGATTTGGTGTTTAATAAAAACAGCTCTTGGCCAGTCATAATGTGAACAGGCAACAGCTAAAATCTGCATGTGCCGTTGGTTTGGATTTTAATCTATACAATGATGATGATATAAATAAATAATAAACGATGAAACATATCTATCGGACATTGTTTCATTGGGCTGCAATGATTTTGAAAGTGAGTCTGAATCTGTGATACAAACGTACAGGAGCCTGTTGCCCCTCAATATTTTACAAATGTTACAAAAATCCTTTTTTTTTCATTTCCCAATTAACATTAAATCCCCAAAATTTGTTTCCATATTTTGATATCTAAGGTAAGGGCTGGAATTTAACTGTTTTACAGACTTCATGCATGTGTCATACAATTCTTTTGGTCCAATCTTTTGGTCTTCTTTAATGCCTAATTTAGACAGCTGAAATTCACCTTGGATATCAGTACAAAGCTTGACGACACTATTCACTAGTGGATAAATGTCAGTCGGACAGACAGGCTGCGACTTGAGGTCAGGTGCTTTACTTTCTACTGAGATTTTCAGTTTCCAGTTGAGGATCAAAGTTTCCACTATTTTCTTTCGACCACAAGCCAAATTGACAAAAAATGGGGTAACATGTATCAAAGCGGCTTAAGAAGAAATTCCTAAACCCTGACAGAATAAAAAACAGATACAGCACAAATAAACAGAGTCAAACTGGTTAATGCGTCTGTTGCCACCTTGACGGCCAGTCCTTCTCTATCCAGCTCTGCAGCAGTCGCAGTACATCATTGCGCTGGTAGATGCGGCAAAGTTCAGTGAGCTCAGTGACTGTTTTCTGGTTGTAGCGCAGCAGGAACTCCTGGGTGGGGCTGTGGGACAAGGAGCCCTGGGTCCGGTACTCCAGGAGGGTCAGTTCATCGTAGCTCATTCCCCAGCGACTGGCAAAGTTTTTCCAGTTTTTGACGGTGCAGTGGTTTGGATCCAGTTTGAGCCGCAGCAAGTCCAGGAGGTCTTTGTCATTCATGAGGTCACTGATCTTGGGAGGAGGTGCTGGGCAGCAGCACTTTTCACAGTGGCTGTCTAGCAACTGCAGTTCTTTGGGGTAGTCTGAGCTCAGAAGGACAAAGAGGGGGGAGTCAGGGTAAGACATTTTTTAATCACCAATGACAGCATACAAAATATACATTTAAAAGCTGGTAAATCTAAGATTAGAGTCCACAGGTACATGTAATGTGGCTTTAAATAGTCTAAAGCCACATTAGACTATCTAAAGCCACATTACATGTCCCTGTGGACTAATGGTTTATGGAAGAACTTCCCCCTTTCCTCTCTGTGACCACTGCAGGAGCTGTCACATCAATAACACTATGTTCCTGTTGCTGTGACACAATCATTTCTTCAAAATAAATCTTGTGTTGCCTTGACAAGGCCAATATTTTGGGGAAATATTTCACCTAAACAATCCAGAAACTATGCACCCTTCATGCAGTGTAAGAATTGATTTACCTGGTGAAGTAGATGTTGAGCAAGAGCATTCTTCAACATCTTCAACTGGCTGCAACACAGAAAAAACAGTTAACCCCATTAAATACATCCATAGTAGTCACCAGCCTCACGTTTCACAGTAAAAAGTAGTCTTTCCAACACCAGCAAATTACATGTAATTTTAAACAATGATACACTAGTATATATATCATGTTACAGCTAATTTTCGGGAAAATTAGTTCAAAATGTAAATCAATTTCATAAACAACACTTTTTTATTATATAACAAGCCAACAAGTTAGCTTTTTGGAGATAACTGAACGATAAACACAAAGTTCAGCTGACTATGATGATAGTTTTGGGTATTTGGACATAAAGCAAAGTGCTGACCAACATTTTAATTTAATTGACAATGCCACTTTTATTCATTGATTATTTACTATGTATTATCCTAGTAAGTAAACAAATGATATGACGCTACTATAAGGGGGATCTGAGCACGCATTCCTCTGCCAAGGCTAATGCTCAATTCCACCATGTCACAGCACTGTTTCCCATTAATAATCTAGACTGTAGCGGCCATATTCTAATTTGTCTAAGACTAACGTCTAATGAACCAAATTTGTTTTAGACTTTTCAGAATAACAGAGATCTCTAACTTGGGCCGTTGCTCCGTTGCTGCATTTTATTATTTTTTACGTATAAGCAAGTTGTGTGCAATGTAGCTCATATTTCACTCTTTGGTCTTTTTACCTGTTACTTTGAATCTGTCATGCACATGCAAGTGTAGCCCCACTACAAACATAGATTTAATTAGTTCTTTGGGAATTGCCACAGAGAAAGTGAATCAGAATTCCTGGATGCCCTATTTATTCAGATCTGCTACAAAATGTAATGTAAGTTCAGTCCGTCAGTCCTGCTAACTGACAAACATCTGTTATTGTCAACAAATGGCACGGCCCATTCAGTCATTATCCATATGAACTCAGCAAAACGTGTGACTGCTTGTGACATAATTTGTATATACAGACAGTATTTTGGGGTAAAAAACGGTGGCCAGCGAACAAACGATATGGATCATAAGCTTCATAATAAAATCAGAGTGAAAACAGGATGGGGCATGAAAATGCTAAAGGATCTTCAGCGTTGAGCAGACACGATTCGTGTCTTGACAACTTGCCATATGCACAGTTAATCATGTGATCACATGGATTCACCTGAATCTCTGAATTCTACCCAAAAAGATTTTATTATGATCATTAGGCCAGTCACCCTCCCCTCTCCTACACACTGGTGCATTCTGAGGACAGTGTGGTCAATCCATTCAGGAGTTTGTCCGACCTTTTACTACAAACTACAAAGTGAACCTCATAGTGACACTAGAGGTAAATCATAGGGTTCATCCTCTGTGGACCATAAATGTCTTTAATAAATGGTATGGCTGTTGACATATAAAAGACATTTATTCACTGGAACAGCTCTTCCTTTCAGTTCTCCACCCGAATCAATCGTTGTTGCAGTTGTGCTGAAAAAGCAGCAATTTCACTTCCGTTGATGATTCCCTGTCTCCGCTGCTAGAGAGTGCTGGTCGCCTGTTTATTCAAAGTTTATTAATATTGAACGTATCCTATGTCTAGATCACACCAAATTTGACTCTGCACTTTTTTTCCACCCTTAACAATGCACATGCCCAGTGTGAAGCCAACAGGATGAATGGCTCTCAAGATATGTGAGCCACATTCAGTGGATCATGACGATGGATGTGGATTATGGTGGCGTCTGACTCTGCTGGTGGATCATGATCGTGGTGGCTACTGAACGTGGACTATGATTACAACAAGACTGCTTGATATACAATATGTCTCCTCAGAAACTCAACCAGTAGCGATCATAATCCATCAATTAATTTACCTTCCATTATGCTACAAACTGTTAATTCTAATCAATGTTGTAAATATTCATATTTTTCTGATGTTCTCCATTACACGTGGCATTTATTGCACTTCTGTCCGTCCTGGGAGAGGGATCCCTCACATGTGGCTCTCTCTGAGGCTACTACGTTCTTTTTACCCTGTTAAAAGTTGTTTAAGCAGTTTTTCCTGACTCTTGCTGAGGGTTAAGGACAGAGGATGTCTCACCTTGTTACGCCCTATGAGACAAATTGTGATTAGTGAATATGGGCTACACAAATAAAATTTGTTAAATTAAAGACTTGATTTGATAGATGTTAAAGGTCAATCTGCTGGATAAATTCATTGCTGCCCGTCCTTCTGTTAATGACCAGGCTTGATAAATTATCTTTCCCTACATGTGTGAAGCACAATCCAGATGTACGCTAATGTAACAGTAGTTGGCTGCAGTGATATTATATTGTACATATCCTGAACCTCAGCTGTGCCTTTCTCTGGTTTGTTCTTCAGTAGTTTGCCTGTGGCAGGTGCAGTCTCCTCCGTCTCACACTGTGTGATGTTTTTTTGCTGGTGCATGTGAAACGTGTCTCAGCAAAAACTGCTTTAAATACAGAAGATCAAGACCAGGCATATAATCCAGTAAGTCGCCCTGCAGGGATGTATACATTCTACTGATGGTGATGAGTAAGACTGCTATCTTCCTCCTCAGTTCCAAATGCTGCATGTTCTTCACACTGTATGTTTATTCTTCTACAGTGTTGTCTTTTAGAACGCTGCATGACGTTTACACACTTTCTACCCCTACGTTCCTGCTCTGTTATTAGCAACGCTCACAGCTGTGCCTTCCAGTTCAGTGGGATGAAACCACATCCTGTACGCTCACTGCTCAAATTAGAAAGCACTCAGAGGGTGTACCTCTGCCAAGGTAGATTATAATTCTGTACATTTGTCAGTTTTCATAATAGAAAATGCTGAGGATTTTTAATCTGCATGTACGCCCAAATCAATCATCAAGACACTCAACACTGATGGTGAGTGTTTGATGCTGGACAATTCTGTCCATAAACATTTTCAAATGATTGTTTAAATTCATGATGTTGCTGCTTCATCTCTGGATAAAAGGCCATACGTGTTTGATTGATTTCTTTTTTTGACAATGACAGTTTATGAAAAACAGGCCAAGACTGGCAACTAATTATATGTGGAGGATATAAGGTCAATTCAATTTAACATGAAAGATTTGGACCAATCTTTCCCTTTCCGTGACTGTTCCACATCAGAGCCGTAAAAAATTGTGGAAAATAGTAACAGCACAAGATGGAAATAAACAACCAATGTAAAAACATTTATTGGTTCCTCCGTGATTCTTCAGAAAGACATTTATTTCTATCCAGAATGTCACTCAGCGCATACCTCATCCAAGGTCCAATATTCCCCTTTAACTACATCAAGTCACACCAACTGACACACACCCATAGATATCATTCTCCTGAATATGTCCGATACGTTACATCAAGACCCATGATTCTCTGGGAAAACTGTACAAATGTCAAAAACCCCCTTTGCAACATGTTGCTATGTTAAAGTGAGACAACTCCGGGGTCTGTCCCTTTGTCCAGGTCTGCGTTACAATGTTACAAACATTTATTGCTAAGAACTTATTCGAGACACTAAAAGGTTCATGCAGAGACTATTGTTCACCTGCATTTCAAACACAGTGTTAAAACCAGGGAAGCCTAAATGAGCCTGAATGACATATGAACAACCGGCCACTACAAAACTATACAACAGCGATGATGCTTTATGAATCAATCAACACTATTACAACATCACTAAACATAGAGATCTTAATCGAATTGAAAAGTTGAAGTTAAAGCTGTGGGCTGTGACGGAGGAAATAAGTGAGGAGCCCCCTTAATACACTGTAGTCACTTTCCAACAACACTTTAAGAGCCATTGCAGATTTATAAAATATACATATTGCCTGACATATTTTCTCTCTCTCCCTCTCCTGGCTGACAGTGCTTTATTCCAGATGGTTTCAATTTGGATCTTTGTTCCTTCCTTGACGTCCTCTCAGATCATGTTCTTCAAGTATATTTAAAAACGAGCAATAATTTTGCCTTCCTGATTGTCCATCCTGTACATTTCTGAACGCACATTCATTCCACGTCTGTCTTGGAAAAGGGAACCCTCCTCACTTACTTCACATCATATGTGATATGTGTTAATATAAACCATATTGATATTATATATCATTTTATACAATAATATTGTCTTTTGCATATTTGTGCGTATATTATATTATCTATTGTATGGTCAAATACTTATATTTATACCTCTACTATATATCATATCATATTATATCATACTCTCTGTTTATTCTTTGTATATATAAGTCTATATACACATATTTATACATGTGTACATGTTATTATTATTATTATTATATTTACTATTATTATTATATATACTGTTGCTGCCATTATTACTATATACTGCTATTATATTGGTATAATTACTATCATATATAAATATATATTATATTATGTTATATTATATACTATATATACTGTACTATTTTTATATACTGTCTAACAATAACATTACCATCATATCAGCAGTACTATTACCATCATCTTGCCACTGCACCTTATCTACCTATTTATCTTGTGTTTCTGTTTTTATTCTTTCTACCTCAATATTTTTTATTTTATTCTATTGTATTGTATTTTATTGTATTCAAATATACCGGCTGCTATGATGACTTAATTTCCCTTCGGGATGAATAAAGTAATCTATCTATCTATCTATCTATCTATCTATCTATCTATCTATCTATCTATCTATCTATCTATCTATCTATCTATCTATCTATCTATCTATCTATCTATCTATCTATCTATCTATCTATCTATCTATCTATCTATCTATCTATCTATCTATCTATCTATCTATCTATCTATCTATCTATCTATCTATCTATATCTCAGCTGCTCTTCCTAAGCTTTCTTCAATTTCTTCCAATTCCAGGGTCTAAAGACAGAGTGGTTTATGCTGTAGGAGTGGAAGGCCTTCTAAGGCAAATTTGAAATATTGGGATATAGAAACAATTATCTTGACAGTTTTTTGTATTGTCAATAATTTTGGTATAACGTACAGATTCCAGTGACAGAGGCGACTGTCAGACTGGTTTGGAGGTGTATAACTATCTAGACACAGATGTGTGACTTTTGGGGGAAGTTCTACATTGTGCTCACATCCTGCAGGTGACACTCATACTCAAATTCAAATTTGATTTGTCCCTTACACCAACCAGATAGTTGTGGTGTTCAGCAGTTAATAAATATGATAGAAAGAAGATGGGAGAGAAGGAAATTAGCGGGCACCAGCTGGCAAGTGAGAAAGTGTGGAAAGACTTGAAACTGAAACAAATCTTATGTGTAAATCTTCACTGATGATGAATACAACAGGCTAATGTTTCAAACAAGCGTAGTGCATGGGCAGAGGTTAATACTGACCTGTCTTATTCTGTCTGGGGAGGGACTCAGGTATCCAGAGGGCATTGAGCTCAGGTGAAGTGTCACAGCATCTGCTGGAGACATATTATTGTATTATTGTATTTTGATTTAAAAAGAAACTGCAGATGCACATTTATCACTGTAAATAGTCAGGCCTTATGACAATGTACCGTTTGCCTGTTGTTTTTTGATACAATCAAGCTTAAATTCAAGCTGCATGTAAGGATATGCCTGGGATATGTTTCTGTACAGCTTTCTTGTGGGTTGTATGTTTATATTTGTTTTCATCTCTGTTTGAATCAACCAATCATCTTGCTTGATGTGCAGTTCATGTCGGCTCCTCCGTGAGCGTCCACCGCCTAGAGGCTACCCAAAATACCCTTCTCTGTGTGGGTCTATGTGTATCTTCAGGGAAGCATAATTCTTATAAGCTATGCTCATACTGGATGTTTTCACAGCAGGAATTTCAGCCAATGTCATCAGTACAATATGTCATCAGTCTACTTATCAGTCTGTACTTTTATTTTTAATTTCGATTTGAGTTACTTTATCTGATTTATTTCATCTGGTTGCAAAACTTCCATCCTTAGTTCATTTTGCTTCCATTCAGCCAGCTTTTTAGTTTGCCGTGAGGCTATACTCAACAAACCACACTTCCTTCACAAAGGTTTCACAGGAAAAGCCTGTGGAGAATCACAAAACCCCCTCCTGACGCCTGTGCTACAAAACAGGATTTGTCATTATCGAGGTAACTTCTTGTCTAACTCTGGTTTTTCAGTCCTACAAAGCTGCTTCACTTCTTAGCGGATGAGACTTCTTGTCAGGATCCTGTTGATCGATGACTCTGGTTTCCTAGTAATGCGACTAATGAGAAGTTCACTCGTTGAGAGATTTTGATCTCTTATCTCACCCGCATAAGCTACCATGGGATTAACTCATGAGAACTGAATCCACCTTGTAGGGCTGTAAACTCTGCTGTTACCTCAATAACAACAAATCTAGCTTCCAGCATTCAGACCTTCCTCCTGCCAGATCCTCAAAGATCAGATTGCATGAGAAATATCTGTGAACTGACATCTTCAGGTCTCTCCACAGATCTTCTAGGGTTTACATGTGGACTTTGTCTGGGCCAATCAGGGACAGTGGAAGACACGCCATCGTTGCCTTGTCTCTTTCTTTGAGTGGTGTCTGGTGTTTAGCAGGGTTCAGTTTTTGTCAGAAGTCGGAGCAAGAGTTCCTTGGACTTCATGGATTGACTTTGTGGTGTAAAGGTGTGTCCCGCTCTAAACTGTGTCCAGTCTATTCAGTTTGCTGCAGGTGGACATCTTGAGAAAAGTTTAAGGAAACAAGAGGCTTGTGACCACAGAGTGAAGCGTCACAGCAAATGATCTGAAAACTCTGGTGAATGGAAGATTATTGAAAAAAAAGGAAACACTACTGAAGTAACTGTAGCTTGGTCAGTTTATTGGTTGATTGATTATTGATCCACGCTGGCCCCTTATACCATTATTATTAATATTATGTAATATTTGAAAAAGGAAAACATGTGTTTTGTAAAATTGTATATGGATTACCATGAGGATCTGTCACTTGAACTGGATAATTGGCCTCCAATGACTGTGGGAGAGACAAGGGCAGACATGATAACATTAGAAAGTAAAATGAATAGAAGTAAAAGGAGAAACTCCAGAAAGAAAAGCTTGTTTTCTCTCAGAGCCTTCTTTGTGGGAGCTTTACATTCGGTCTGTTCCTGAGACTGAGTGTGTAATCGTGGAGGAAAATGACTCCCTTGTGTGCACAGACAGGGAGCAGCCTGCTACAACTTGTCCCTCAATAAGCCCCCAGGCTCTAGGAATCACAGCACAGTGTGTTCAGTTATGCTACATTTCTTAGCAGATTACTGCTGAGACTCTTTCTAAAGATGAACAATGAGAAATCAACACTCAGCGAACAGGATGGAAAGGTCAAGACAATGAGACAAGACAACATGCGACTGGAGGTAAGAATAAATGAAAGGTGCTCACAAATTCCGCCACAAAGCTGGTGGTGTCCGTGTCCTCCACAGGTCCAGAGCTGCTTCTGTCTGTTACAGACAAAAAGGAAGAGGCTTTAGTGCTCTGAGCATGCCGTCACCTCTAGTCATTTCATCCACTTCCCACTTATCAGAAATTCACTGAAGGGACAAACAGAAAAAACCACATCCTCCAGACAGTGAGCACTTACTGGTGAGTATGACGTATTTTAAGTGTTTATGTAGGAGTTCACACACTTTTACAACCCTATTTGTGTTCAAGTTGCATTACTGAAAACTTGTGAGGTGTCATGTGCACGTCATCCCTGAATAAAGCAAGAGGAAAAGCTTTTCAGAGACAATGACAATACTGTTCAGAATACTCTTGAATCTAATGCCCTCAGCACTGATACATGCTGGTAGATCTTTAACAAGCAGGTTCACGGATGAGTGAGGAGAGCAGCACAAAGGCGGATTTTCAGAAATAGAAAATACCTGAGCGGGGAAACATTGGGCCTTCATCAGTTTACGTCACTGAACAGCCATTGTATCCAAAGTGCACTAAATAAAGAGCGGTCCCGGCCTTTCTTGTGTTATACTCTTCAACGATGAAACTTTAATTTGCATGGGAGAATTAGGATTTAGTGTTCAGGTGTTATCAGACCATCTAGTTCATGCTGCTTTGAATGTGCTGTTGAACTGGGAGAGAGCAGTCATGGATGCCAAGCAAAACCTTGTTTAAAGCCAAAGTGTCTTTACACAAGACAAAGTGCAATTCAGATACAATTTTCACATCATCATTCACAATATGACATGAATAATTACCTTTTCTTCTTTAGATGTCTCTCTATCTTTTGTTATGTTGGTTTGTCAATTCTGAACTGTGTATTCCATGGGATACCTTTAAAGGTCAAGTCTGCTTATATGTATTTTATGCTTCAACGCTTCAGCGGTTGCCATGACAATCAATGTCCAAATAGCCCACAAAATAAGGGAAATTAATCCAACATTATTCAATAATAATCAAGACAAGGAAATTCAATCTTAGTGATAGTTGTGTGTGCTGGTCATCTTGTGTGCTTGTCATGTCACATTACGTTAATATAAAATAAATCACAAATTTGTTAAAGATTACCCCCAAAAGACAAGTGGCAGATAAGCCTGAGGAAATAGACATGTCACAAATCTTAGACGAGCTTTGACAAACAACCTGAGAACTGTAAGTAATGGCTAAGAGGTATTGCAACTGCTACTGATATTAGCATGGCCTGCAAGTTAAACTTGGAAGTCCCAATTTTTGTTCACAGATGAAAACCGTTGTCGGATAAGTCAAAAACAGAAGCTTGACATTTTTTATAGGAGAAACTAAAATCCTTAAACCCTTTGTTTTAGTCAAGAAATGCAGATTCACAATGGCAAACAGGCAAACGTTAACATTATCGAACAATCCAATAATCCTGATCAAACTATCCGCTGCGTTTCCCTGGTTAGAGATGACTCACATGTTCTACTCAAGTGAACCTGAATCCACCTTCAGCATCTAAACAGTTGAAGGTCAAAATGTGTTGGTTATCATTATATGTATAATGCTTATCTTTTTTCAGAGTTTCCAGAGACGCCTACATCAGCACCCGACGTGACTGAGACACTGAACTGTGTCTCTTTCTTGCACACGCACAATCACATGCACAAACACACACACACAAACAAACACATTAACAAACACACACACAAACAATTACAAACACACACACACACACACATTAACAAACACACACACACAAACAAACACATTAACAAACACACACACACACACAAAAACAAAAACACAAACAATTACAAACACACACACACACACATAAACAAACACTCACACACTTTTTTAAAAAAAGGTCACAGACAGTGATGATCCATTTGAGAAGAAATGAATGGTAAATCCCCTTTACCACAGCTTCTGGAAACAAGCCCACACAACTCTACTAGGAAATGTTGACATGTTGCACTTTGACCCCTATTTTCTTTCAAGAAACTAAGTAGTTATTCTGTATTTGAGCAGAGAATAAATAATTCACGTGTAAAAACAACACGCTGAACATCCTGCTAACTTGTCAACACTTCCAATGTTTGTTTAATCCTGCTACAGCTTTCATTTAACCCTAGAACAATACCGTACAATTAGTAACACCATCACTAACTTTGTCGGGTACATAATACACAATATAATATTCCCGATAAAAATCAATGTACAACAATGCATGGCAATTTGAAGTACTCTTCTTTAATTTTCCCCTATACAACATCTCATAAAAACAAACAAAGGTATAATGGGGGGGATTTAGTGAAAAATTTGGGAATTGTTAAAGAAAAATTCCCCAAAAAATAAATAATGGGGAACTAGTTCTTCGGTCCAGCCATTCCTGGGACATGTCTGGTGAAGGCACAGTCTCCTTGCATAATTTACAACTTATATTGTATAGAACAAATATTTTACCCTCAATCACTAACGTCGGGTGAAAATTACCCGAACACGTGCCTATTGAAAAAAACAGGGATGGGAGCAGGCTTCTATGAAGTCAGTGAGCAGACTGAAGCTGCCCAAGGACCCACGTCACTCAGACAGCAGCAACACAATGAAAATCCCATGACCACACTCACGTGGGTGAAAATCACCCGACGTAAGTGTTCTAGGGTTAAACCAACAACATTTTGTCTGTCTGTCTGTCTGTCTGTCTGTCTGTCTGTCTGTCTGTATCTGGAACACCTGTGTCATGAACCATTCACCTTCAATATTATTAATATTTTGAAAAGTCATTGGGGGCTGGGCAGTGTGCTTTCAGTCTGTGGACCGGGTGGAACATGTTTTCTTCTCCCAGCAAACAGTTGGGGTCAAATTGCAGGTCAACATCTCTAAATATTTATATTTCACCATATTAGACTGAGAAATAGACATTCACGGGAGCAGATCTCCGTCATTTAGATTAATTTGCACACAAATAAGGTACTGGTCTCATGTTTTTTAATTAATCAATTATATGCAAATAATACTAATGCAGATAAACAAATGTTCAAGTGATAAGGTTTTTCGGAAATATTGCACAGCCCTGTACTTTCCATAATGGTTATCACCACATTATCCCTGAAACAGAAAAACACACTTTAGCTGTAGACTGTTTAGCTGCTTTTCAGACATCCAGAGGAACTCCACACCTCCTCTGGACTTTTTTCCAGAGGAGGTGCATGAACCCAAATGTCCGCAAGAGAGGCTCGAAAGTTTCCACAGACTGCAGCTGGATTCAAAGCGAGTGAGCAGGGGGATTGATGAAGCTTCTAACAAATAACTACTGGTGAAAAATGTTATGATTAATTACTTGGTCATTGCAGTTGTATTACACATCAAACATTTTTGTAAATATGCTAACTGTAGCATCCTAGAGCTCAAGGTAATGTTTGGAAATCTTTTGCTTTGTCTGAACAGTTTATTTTGTGCAGTGAAAAGCAGCAGACTAAAGCTTGCAACTGTACCACCGCATTCAAAAAATGTTGAGGCAAGTAGGCATGCTTGGGTTACCTCTATCATACTTTTGAAATGAATGCAAAGTTAAGGCTGGCCTGGAAGGTAGAAGTCTACCTGAAAAAACCTACAGTTTTGTAAAATATAGATACGTTTCTAATCACAGATAATCTGGTCAAACATGAAAAACTACCAGTACATAAGTTCCCAATGCAACCCTGGGTGGTATTCCCCTTCAAATACGGTGCATTAAGTATTTGGACTAACAGCCAGTCACCCAATTATGAAGCGTAAGTCGAACCCCAGATCAGTTGAGCATTGTTTCTCCCTCTCTGGGAATGCAGGGACATGTAACTACATGCTCTGGATAAAGTTCAAGAGATGAAATATAAACCACATCATAATACACTGCTTAGGGCCATAATTCCATGCAGGTGAACCCAGCTTCTCTCCATTTTGACCACCCATGAAAAGATAAAGCACAGTTTCTCAGCAGCCTGTTTAGCAGCACGTTTGCTTTGTCATGGGTTTGTTTCTACACATAAATGGAGGTGAATGGCATGTCAATACCTGACTCAGGCCACAATGAAGTCTAGACTGAGAGCAGCCACATACACACACTTTTAACAATATCTCTACTACAGGTGTATCAAATGTCTTTCACGGCGTGAGTGCATACTCATTAGCTGCACAGGATTCATCTGATCTCAGAGTGTCTTATGTACTGAATACCAGTGGAACTTGTTCTTAAAGATCTCCCTCGCTCTCTTTCTAAGAGCTAGATAAGAAGTTTGATACCAATCTTATCTCTGTGTGAAACGTTGGTAGCAGCAGTCCTGATGTGGTGAGACTGGAAGCTGGGGGTAACAGCTAGCCTGGCACTGACCAAATATGGAAAATATGCTCAACAACAACACATCTAAACCATCTTTATGAATACAATGCAGTTGGTTTGTTCAACCTTTACTTTAACACAAATGTAACGCAATGGTTTGTGGTTTTAGTGACAGCTGGAAGTATTTCTTGACAAACAGGAGCCAGCTGCAGTAACTAGGTCGAGGTTTCTAAACCTGTGTTCCTGGTGACCTTTGCTTTTAGTGAATATGGTCACGCTGGTGCATTGCAGGTCAGTGTGTGTGTGTGTGTGTGTTTTTGTGTGTACGTGTGTCTACATGTGTGGTTTATTTGATATGGCGTGTATGTGTGAAACCGTTCTACTCCTTGTGTGACATCACACCCTTTAAATATATGGGTGGTTCAAAATGAAGACAATTCATTTATTTGTCCGTATAGATGTGTGGTGCCTGTTCCACCTGCCCTTGACCCCGAAAGGCCCCGCCCACACCTACCATCCTCTGTCCACCCACCTGTCTCTGATAAGATCAGTGGTGGAAGACGTCATCAAATCCTTTGCTAAAGTTCAAGTACCAACACAATTCTTTAAAAACACTCCAGTAAAAGTAAAAGTCCTCCATTCAAAATCTGACTTAAGTACAATGAAAGAATTGGCAGTGAAATGTAATTAAAGTACTAAAGTAAAAGTACAGTGCTTGATGACTGGGGCATATTATATTATATTTAACAGTGTGTTGCATTTAAAAAAACATGGTATCCAGTGTGTAAACTGTTTGCCTTCAAAGTAAATACTAACTAAAGCAGGCCAATAAATACATAAAGAGTTGAAAGTACAATATTTCCCTCTCATGTAATGGGGTGGAAATATTAAGTAGCATTACATGGAAATACCCAAAGTTCAAGTATCAGATCTTGCGTGCCACAAATGAAATTCCATTTCCTTCTACTGATTTGGGATAGAGACAGAAATATGAACGAACAATTTCTCCCAACCAATACTTTTATTTGTGTGTTCTTTGTGTGAACAGATGCACCTGTAGAAACATGAGGTTTACACCAAACACATCTCTTCCATTACCTGCAGGCACAACCATATTTCAGTCTAGTTCACCACTGCAGCTGGAAGTGTGAAGGTAGAATCATGAGTGTAGAGTTCAAAGGGGCTGGATGGGGAAGGATTGCGGATTGAAGGATTAATTTAATAATTCTAACTTATCACAATTTCTGGTTCAAACACTGACCTGTGACTGACACAGTTGCAAACCGACACTGTGAAAACGTCAGTGTGTGTTATGACCAATATTCATATCCGTGGTCTCATTCAGTTCTGACATTGTTCAGCTTTGATACAGAAGAAAAACTTATAGAAATGATAAAAATCCACCACAAGTAAAATATAAGTTTACAATATATGAGCAGTTGTTGTTGGTGGTGGTACCCTTGCCTACTCTGCTCTCTGTACAAGTTGCTTTTCTATAAGGACAGAGTCTGTCTGGCTGCATTCAGCTTGTCATGCTTTCCGAAAAAAACCCATTTACAAGTTACAGCTGAAGCATCTTGAACCAAACAATGTGAACACTGCTGTGACCTTTGTTATTCACCAACTGAAGGAAACCTTCACATCCTGCCTAAGCTTACAGACTTACTCAAGATCTGCCATAAATTACAGTTTGGTGATGGTAAAGGGAACTACACTGTATTCTTGGATCACATAGGATTGCAGACAAACAGCCATTAACCTACAGTGTGACTAAACACATGTTCATTATCCTGTGTCAAACACTGTGTGTGTGTGTGAAAGTGGTTCAGACAGGAAACACAAAGCTGGTTTCAGATAAATGTGAAGGAAATGAAAGGCAACAGAGGTGTGATATACGCTATACACACCACAATCAGTCAAATTGTCACAATGATGTCATTTGTTTTCTTAGGAAGACAAACAACTTGTAACACTGAAGCCGTTCTCATACATGACCTCCAGAGGGTTTGCAGAGAAATGGCTCTGGACTTTCTGCAGAGGTTTCCGTTTACACATGTACAGCGCAGACAGAGATTCTCCATTTAGAAGCAGAGGAGGTAACATATTCATTCGGTTGTGGTGATCATATGTTTTTTGTTTATAGTATTTTCTTTTCATTTTAGCGTGTGTTGCATGCTAGACCCTTCACCAACACGACCACTCGCTCAATGTGAATGCTGTGGGGGATCTCCTGCTATTTCCTCACATCGGCTCCTGGAACTGTCAGGAGAAACTCCACACAATGTCAGCAGGCTCTCACTTGGACGTTTGCGTTCTGAGTGATGAGGGATCTCTAGCGTTTAATGCATGTCTGAAAGCAGCTTAAATAAGTTGTATTTCTTGCCCCTAGTGTGACTGGTTGCAAAAGTGAATGCATCAGTACACTACATGACATCATTATCTGACTTCCCTGTGATGCCATGATGATATCATTCCTTCCAAATTCTTATTAATAGTTTTTTTGATCTATTTAAGTCCTCTCGACCTTTGACGAATCAGCTCCACAACGCTCCAAAAGGGATAGATAGTCTCTCAAGTAATGTTCCCAGCAAGTTGGTGAAAATCTTTCCATGTTTTGTTGAGCTATACTGTTCATAGTTGTGCTACCTTCAACATCTTACTAAATTAATGTTCTTACAGCACAAAATGTCACAGTGGAGCATTTTCCACCACCCAAGAGTTCTTTTTAATAACTGAGTGGAAAGAATAGAAACTGGTTAATTAACCATCAACAAGGCCATTAGTTACAGCTTCTGGAAGCTGAGGAATTATGATGTGTTGTATTTAACCGTTCAGAGGTTGTTTTATAGGTGGTTGAAAGTAAAAGGGCAGTTATAACTCAAACACTATGAAAACTAAAGAAACACTGTCTACTGCTGCAGACGTGAATGAGCCAAAAGACAAGGGCACTGTATTTCACTGTTAATATTCATTTCCAGGACATGAAGGACACACAGTTTAAGGTATTCTGGACACTAAACATCACTGGATCTAACAGGAAACTCTTTTTGTTTTCCTCCAAACTAACGGAGCAGAACTGATTTAAGCAAATGTCAGTGAAATGCTCTATTTACCTAAATCCCAGTTGGTTAAATAGAACATTTAAATTGTGAAACGTGTGTTTGGCTTTAGGAGATGCCAGAGTTCTATTCATACAACTGCACAGACACAAGCATGACGGGAACGGGACTCACCAAATGTTTCCTTACACGTCCGCAGACTGCTCATGTTGGAGGCTGTGACGTCTCCCATACCGAGAACTGATCCGATCAGACTGAGAGAGACGGTAGGAGTCCACAGTGAGGAGAGAAGGAGCTGATCGCAGCCCACTGAGCCCGGCGGCGGACACACACCAATGAGACACCTCACACACCGCGGACAGGTTCCTGGAGCTGTGCTGCCTTCACGACACACGCGTAAAGTCAAGCTTCCGCGAACTCACTGGTGGTGGGTGACGCACTGGGTGTGATTGTGATGAGATTGAGTTAAATTCTGTTTGTCATTGACAGCAGCACAGAGTATATTAAGATTAAGACTAGTCAAATCACATTTAAAGCAAGATACATTTAGTTGAGTTAAGATTATATTATATTAGTCCCACAAGGATATTAAGATTAAGAAGTTAAATTAATTTACCTTAGGTCAAGTTAAATTGAGTTGAGTTAAAGGGGACATATAATGAAAATCCCACTTTTGTAGTGCTTCTACAAGTTAATTTGGGTGTCTGGCATGTCTACCCCCCGAAAAACTCTGGAAAAAAACTACTCCCGCGATTTCTATATATCATATATTATATCATACTCTCTGTGTATTCTTTGTATATATAAGTCTATATACACATATTTATACATGTGTACATGTTATTATTATTATATTTACTTTTTTTATTATATATACGGTTGCTGCCATTATTACTATATACTGCTATTATATTGGTATAATTACTATCATATATAAATATATATTATGTTATATTATATACTGTATATACTGTACTATTTTTATATACTGTCTAACAATAACATTACCATCATATCATCAGTACTATTACCATCATCTTGTCACTGCACCTTATCTACCTATTTATCTTGTGTTTCTGTTTTTATTCTTTCTACCTCAATATTTTTTATTTTATTCTATTCTATTGTATTGTATTTTATTGTATTCAAATATACCGGCTGCTATGACGACCTAATTTCCCTTCGGGGATGAATAAAGTAATCTATCTATCTATCTATCTATCTATCTTGTTATGGTTCAATAGCTTTTAAAGGAACAGGCACTCAAAACAGGTCAATCGAGGAGGGGTTTTTAAGACAGGATAAAAAAGGTGCTGTTTCAAATTATGCTTGTGGTATTTTGACCAAAATATATTACAGATATTTCGTTAAGACCCCCAAGAACCATATCAACTTGTGGTAAAATGGGCATAATATTACCCCGTTAAGATTATATTATATTAGTCCCACAACAGGGACATTTACACCAGCACAGATAATAGTAAGATTGAGAAGTTAATTTATTTAAGTAAAATTGCCTTTAATCAAGTTAAATTGAGTTGAGCTAAGTCCCACAACAGGGAAATTTACAGCAGCAGAGTATACTTAGATTAAGAAGCATCAGTAAAAATAGTAATATAATAGTAATAGTAAGTCAACATGCTACATAAACGTAAATAGAAAATACAGACGATATAAATATGACAGCAAAAATAATATTGCAATGATGAAATGAAAACAGGACATTTGCAATGTCAACAGGATTGCATATAAAAAGGTATCGAAGTTGGAAATGAGCACTAAAGGCTACTTTCTATCAGTTTATAAAGATATAATGTGACAAGTTATTTTGATTGAAAGGTGTGAGCATGTTCTGATGGATCCAAAGTGAAAGTTACCAAAATGTAAAAGGCATTACGCATAATGATGCATGTACATGTTTATATGGCATCTTACAGGCAATTATAGACAGAAAAAAAACTACAAACATGACATGTTATTACTTTTACACATAGCATGCTTTCAAATATTTGCAAAGAGCTGAGGGGTGCCACACTCTTTTGGTGATGACTTTAATACAATGGCTGAACACACTGTTCTATTTGTAGCTCAAGACAGGGAGGATAATCATCTAGATATTGTGTGCACTGGTTACTCAGCTTCCCCCTCCTCCCCCATCAAACCCAAATTTCTGATTGCAATTCTGTGTAACCAGCCACACCTGCTGTGTGGTTTCCTTTATCATCATACGTCAGAGACGGCCCAGTGGAACAAATATTTGGAACCAGCAGGTGTTTGTTCGCTGTTTTCTTTTCCTGGTAAAACTAAGTCTATCCAATTCTGTTGAAGCCATGATTGCTGAATTGACAAAATGAGAGAACAGAATAGCCTACAAACTACTGTATGTAAAACACAAAACACAAAACAAAAATGTTAGGGCAAAACCTCTGCTTTGGATAAATCTATGTCCAAAGAACTGAATCTGCCATTACTGGAATCTGTTTTAGTTTGCCTATTGCCTCACCTGATACACAGTGCATTCAGGCAAAAATATGCAAGTGGAAGAGATAAGGAGAGACAGGGAGGAAAATGATGTGATATGTAAGGGACTAGATGGTGTGTGTGGGGACACCCTGTTGAACTGAGACCAAGTCTTAACCTTCAAACACTGCTTAAAAGGTGATAGGACAAAGACAAGGATGACTGATATACAGTACATACATTAAATGGTAAGTAATGTTATCATAAAGAAAGTGAATAAAAGTTTAATTTTGTTTTAATTAGTAAAACACAACTATTTTGAAAGCTTCACCCATAATGCTATAGAAAGGCTCAGGTGCCTTCTTGAACCACCGTGCTCCGTGGCAACATCTGTCTGCCTTGTTAAACATAATGAAGCCCTGGAGCCACATCCAGGCCTTCTGCTGTACTAAGGACCTGAAAGGTGCAGCTGCTGAGACAGAACTAAAGCAGACTGATATGTTTGCACTGAGCAGGGACCTCTGGGGAAACTTGCTGAAACTTGCACACACATCAAAAAGATGTGCTCAGGCTCCAGGAAACCATCAAACGGTGAAGGACAAGGAGCAACAGTAGGAGAGGGGGAACTGAAACAAGGTATAATAGATACAAACCTGGGACCTCATTTCAGATGTCAACACATACGTGTCATAGATGGATACGTTTACCTTCAGAGGGTCAGATTCAGACCTGAATGTTTGGACTGCAAAATTACATCTTGGTATTGTCCTCTTTAAGCAGACAGATTATGACCTTCAAACATGGAGGCAACATTGTGAGTTTTTCTATTGCAGTTCTCTTAACAGGCAGGAAACAGAGCAACACGACGCTTTCACAACTTACCAGAGACAAGGGGCCTCAGCTTCAAGACGGGTAAAACAAGATTTAACTGGGGACCTCTGCTGGACTGTCAAGGAACCACAAGATCACGGAAAACGGTTGAGGCCAGAGAACAGCTGTAGCCAGGTCCCGGATGAATCGGTCATAATAACTCTGAATACTGGGACTAATTATTATCATATTTCTGCTATAATTATGATGATCAGACCATTCAGGCACCTTTGGAGCGTGAGCGCTCATCTCTCACCTCCAGTCGACCTATGTGAAATAGCTCCGTCTTTTCACATTTGCCCTTCCCTTAAAAGGTCTGTGTCTGTCACTGCTTCCAGATACAGAGTAGACAGTTATTGTATGTTAACGCTGAACTTCCTTATGCCCTGTTCTACTTGTTAATGGAAACATGCTTCCTGTATAATGCTCTTGCACAACATTTCTGCAGTAAGAGTGGTAATTATATTGTCACACTTACCTTTTGACTTTTGACGGCAGAAAACGAGGTGTCATTTTCCTGTAAGGTGACTGACATCCAGGCCTCAAGCTTCAGGCCTGCAATGGTTAGTATCTCCTGGTAAATGCTCGATCCGAGGTGTCATTTAGCACCAGACGGGGTGTGAGGTGACGTGACGTCTGCACAGGGCCCAGCATGGTGTTACCTGGCCTGTTAAATGTATTACTGCACGTCTGTGTTGTGCAGGGACACCGGAACCCACTCAAAGCAATTCACTGCAAATAGATAACCTATTAATAATATAAAACTCAGCATCACTTTGCTACATGGGATGTTTAAGATATTTTATTCAGATTTATAAAAGGAAAATTCAACGCTTAAACATCCCCTATACATGACAAGTTAGGATCAAATGTAATATCATGTAATACATGGTGCAAATAACTTTAGACTGCAAATCACATGAGACCGGTTGTAAACAGTGAATGCAGCCTCTGATTGCTGCTTTCATTTAAAGTTATATGATAACAACATAAAAACCTGAGGCAGTAAATTCAGAAAAATAAGATATAGGATCCTTCAGTTAAGTTAAGATATGAGTAATGAGATGAACATTTGTAATTTTTTGAATATATCATTATATAAGATGACAAGAAAAAACATGTGGTGACTTGAATTCTGATTTACTTGGTCATAAACAAGTGACTTAGACTGGTGTTTAACACGAATAGTAATCATATTTTGTGTCTTAACACACTTCATCACTTCAGTACTGGTGCTAAAAGACAGGGAGGCCTTGGATTTAATATAGTATATTACATATCATATCTGTACTGAAGAATAGTGTCTATCTAATTCAACAGATACTTCCTTCTCTCTCTAAGAAGCCCCCAAGGTTAGGTTATAGATGAAGGACCAACCAACAATGCATTGTAGTGTCTACGTTGAGGGACTTTCATATCTATCTCAGATGCACCAGACAGAGAGGCAACAACTTCAACTCTTACCAACTTCAACGCTTTTGCATATTTCACCAGTGGCAAGACGTAAGGACACACTGTGATGGGAGACATCTTCTGATTCCTGTTACTCGGTTAGCGTTTGTATATTGTTTCACCTTCTGGTCTCCTTGATGCATTAAGTCTACATGAAAACCTTCAGCCATAAGATGCTGCCTGAGTTCTCCTTTCACCAGATTTCAGAAAACTTCCAGAACACACACACTTGTATTGGGCCAACATCTCTTTTCATCAGTTTTTTTTATGAAGCATGTTTCACATAAGCAGATGATTCTTGTAAACGGTGAAGTCAAAGAGTTTGAGAAATTTGCATGAGTCAGAGTACTGTAGCTCTAGCACACACCGCTAATCTGCTGCCACTGACTTCTAACCCAGTCACAACTACAGTTTGAATGATGGATTCAATATAGACAACAACAACACAATGACAACACCTTTTTATATGCAACAGGATTGCATATAAAAAGGTATCGAAGTTGGAAATGAGCACTAAAGGCTACTTTCTATCAGTTTATAAAGATATAATGTGACAACAAGTTATTTTGATTGAAAGGTGTGAGCATGTTCTGATGGATCCAAACTGAAAGTTAACAGACAGTTAAGACCCCAAAGAACCATATCAACGTGTGGTAAAATGGGCATAATATTACCCCTTTAAGATTATATTATATTAGTCCCACAACAGGGACATTTACAGCAGCACAGATAATAGTAAGATTGAGAAGTTAATTTATTTTTTTAGTAATCTATCTATCTATCTATCTTTACATTGGGGCAAAGCGGTAAATCCGCCATAACTTGAACGCATCGATAGAGAAACACACTGAAGGCTGCGTCACTACGCGCAGGGACGTAAGCGGCTCGACCAATCAGGTGCGGGGAGCCAGGCTCAGGGAAGAAGCAGATGATATGGCAGCTTTGAGAGCGACCAGGTGGAACTTGCTTTGTTCATGCGTCTGAACCTCAGGACATGAACCCACCGTGACTCCGAGCCGGCGTCGGGAAGCAGCTGCTTCGAGATGATTTACCTGATCCTCATTTCCGTGTTCTCCGGGGCGGTCGCCACGTTGATAGTTCAGTTCCTGCTGATCTACCGGAGGAGCCCGGAGCCCGCAGGCAGGACGGTGCAGTACGTGAAAGTGCTGCCTGAAAACGCACTGAAGGATTACTTTAATGCCCATCATGCCGAGGCAGGACAGCAGCAGCAGCAGCAGCAGCAGGACGGCCCGGCAGCAGCTGCCACCGCCGCGGCTCACAGGCAGCAGGAGGCCGCCTCGGCGCGGCAGCAGGAAGCGGCAGGCACCGGAGGGAGCCCCAAGCAGCCGCCGGCCCGCAGCAGCGAGCCCGGTGGGGACGCCAACGCCAACAAACCCGAGACGTGCAATTTCCTCAACGCGATATTCCTGTTCCTGTTCAGGGAGCTGCGCGACACCCCGGTGATCCGACACTGGCTCACCAAGAAGATCAAGGTGGAGTTCGAGGAGCTGCTGCAGACCAAGACGGCGGGTCGCCTCCTGGAGGGGCTCAGCCTGCGAGACATCTCCCTGGGCAACTCTCTGCCCGTCTTCAAGAGCGCCACGCTGATGAAGCCGGTGCACCTGAACGAGGACGGCATGCCGGAGGAGCTCAACTTCGAGGTGGACATCGAGTACAATGGCGGCTTCCACCTCGCCATCGACGTGGAGCTGGTGTTCGGGAAGTCTGCCTACCTGTTCGTGAAGATGCGACGGGTGGTGGGCCGGCTGCGGCTGCAGTTCACCCGCATGCCCTTCTCCCACTGGTCCTTCTCCTTCCTGGAGGACCCGCTGGTGGACTTCGAGGTGAAGTCCCAGTTCGAGGGCAGACCGCTGCCCCAGCTCACCTCCATCATCGTCAACCAGCTGAAGAGGGTGATCAAGAAGAAACACACGCTGCCCAACTACAAAATCAGGTGGGTTCCCTGAGAGCAGCAGCTGAAGGAAGTCCACAACACACACACCAAGCTGCTACATGCATGTTGAGAATTATACCACACAAGAACATTGGACCACAAACAACACGTGATCTATACCAACACAATTCCATTGAATGATGGATTCAATATAGACAACAACACAATGATCTGTAGGTAATTAGTTTAACTAGATGGTATTTGTCCATTGTTGTTCCCCTCATGGATATCTTATCATATTTTAAGACAAATGTACACATAATGCAGTTAGTCTCCAAAGGGCTTCCCCGGTTTAATATGCCTCTATTTCTGTTTTCTTCATATCAACACACTTTCTCATTATCATAAGATCAATAACAATGAATGTTGAATGTGTGAAAGATCTCAAGCTTTTTTTAAATAGCTACAGAATATTATTTCATTCAAACTTTAACATTTAACTAAACTTGTTTAGGTTTCCTCCCTCACATTAGAATGGGACAACTCAAGAGTGTCAATAGTATCCAGCATATCAGTCTCTATCTACACAGACAGGTCCCTGAGAGAGAGCCACACACTGCTCGGCATGTCGAGCCTCAGAGAGCACCAGCTGAAGGAAGTCCACAACACACACCAAGCTGCTAAATGCATGTTGAGAATTATACCACACAAGAACATTGAACCACAAACAACACGTGATCTATACCAACACAATTCCACTGCTGATCGTGTGTCATACAGCAAAACTGAGCGAATTAACAGAGTACACTTCATCCGTCCATTCATGCATCTAAGATCTCCTCTGTTTCTCCTCTGAGGGCTGCCAGGGGAGCGAGAGCTAATCCCAGAGAGGCAGGGTTTACAAATAAGACATGCTCAATACCACCATCCATCCTGGCCGAACCGGGAGAATTAGACATATTTTTTTTGAAGTACTCTTCTATAAAAAAAAACATACCACTAGCTCAATCAACAACAACGTTATTATTAGGGCCCGAGCACTGACATCAAAGGTCAGGTGAGACCCTATTGAAATTGTAAGGATTATTATTATTCAGGCAAATTAATTGGCTTTTTAAGGGCTTTACCATGCTCAACTTCTTACCAAAATTTGTAGAAGGTTAGAAAGTGGTGAAGATTTACGTATTCTGAAGGAAAATCGCAAAATGGCTCAAAGGTGCCCCCCGAGACCCCTGGAACGTGTTCACATTGACCGGTCTTCACAAAAATTGATATTTATAACATGTTTCCCAATTTACAGAATGAGGGGTAAGCACTGTAAGGTCATAATTTGGAAAACATTCTTCCAAAACAAAAATCTAGAAATGTTCGTTACTACGATAGCCTATACGTGCTGTATTCTAGTGCTTTTTAAATATGATCATTCACTTTTGTCTCACTGGTAGTTCATCCAGGGAGAGAGCAGCTCAAATCATAAGACTGATGATCGCCTCAAGAATCTGAACTACTGCCAAAGTTGAATATTTAAAAAATGGCCAAGCAAGCTGTCAATAGAGATGCTGCTCTGCCTCCTAAATTATTTTCCATCCCTTCCAGGAGTTAAAGAACAGGATGTGAGGGTGGCTTCCTCGACACGTAGCTATGGAGGGAATTGTAATGATTATTGATTTGCATTTACAGTAGCCGGTAGCGTTTCATATGCGTCAAACTACTGAAACTAGCAGCCAAACATTAACAACAACAGGGAGGGAGCTGAAATTCCTATAAAGAATCAGCATTGGACGCAGAATGAGTAAACATGCTTAGGTGCAGGATGAGCAACTTTAGAGTTAAAACTGTTTTACAGGAAGAGAAAAGACAGATATTTAGAAGTTAAAATACTATGATATTGTATTTATGATTTGTATCTGGCAAGTAACATGAGTTAAATTAACAATTAACACATCATTTTAACTGGGAATTATTATTTCAGTGTTCTTTTATTGCTCCTTCATTTCCATTTGAGCTCAGTTGTAGAGTAGTTGGTTCAGGAATTTTAGTCTCAGTGACAGAACATGCAACTATTTAAATTGACTATTTATTCTTTGAAATGTTTCCTCTGCATGTCCCTCACACATTTAAATTCATAATTAGTTGATTATCAGTGGATTCACTTGAACTAGCTACTCTTCTGTAAGGATAATGACCTGAGTAATGGAATCAGTTCATGATCTAACGTGATGTTTCTTGAAAAAAACACTTTCACTATAATGCCCACTCAGTGGCTCTCTGGGAGCACAACAATCTTCCACAGCACATGAATTTTCACCGTTGTTATGGAAATTGATGTCAAATTTTCCCAGAACCTTTTAAGGATATCTTGTCTACGTTGTCTCTAAAATATATAACCGAGTGTTCATTGTTGTTCACAAGTTTGGTTCATTTATTGCCTATTTTTATTCAAATTTGTATATGACTTTCCACCACATCCCACATTCAGTCACTGGCAGATGTAGTTTTTCTCAGTTGTCATGGAGATAGTCTTTTTGCTTCGTTGTTGTCTCCATGACAACTAAGAAAACTCTTGAAGACTGTGAGATGCAGTTGAAAGCTCTGGAAAGAAGCCAGCAAAGCCCTTAAGTTAAAATCTGTTTGCCATTTAAAAGAAATACTGATTATATTTCCATTAGATGTGTCTGATGGTCATGTTACCTTTTTTCTGTAGCTTCCTTGTCTTTACAAATATGAGATACGAAAGCTTGTCTTTACACAACATGAAATCAGCCTGGTGTGTGGCTGGACTGAAACCGTAAGGCCAGCCGTTTAAATGTGAATGTCTCATACTCAGTTTTTAGAACCTAGTCACTTAAAAAAAAAATCAGTGTGTAACAAGTCCAGTGTCTTTTTGAACAAACCATAGGTAGCTTCTGGAGAAGAGTCACCACTACAGCCCTGTGAGTTTGGGCTTTTATTTGCGCAAGCACCCTGTGTGTGTCATTCAATCGGCCGCATGGCAGCTGACACAGATGTGAATGAACTTTCTCTCTGAGGAATAAATATATTGGAAATCACAGCACAGCCATTGTCTTGAACTCAGGCACGTGGAGTTTTTGTCAGATGATGTTGTGGTTTTAGCAGGTCAGCAGTTTGGAAATGACTTGTGAGTGATTCCTGTGTAACATGTTTCTGTCACAGTTTCATACTTGTTCCATTGTTTGACAACAGAGAGAGAAAAATGTGAATGAGAGCCACTTTATCGTGGATACATCTGTATTAAAATATATGAGCAGGAGAGAATCAGATGAAGGGCTGAAACCAACTGGTGGAATGTAAATGTGATGAAACAATGTCATGAATATGATCATTAGTGTATTTTATGACTTTTTAAAAACTGATACTACTTGTCATTGAAAGTAGTTCAAGCGATGCGACAACATGAATAACAACTATTACCGCAGATTGACTGCACACAGTAGTAACCTTGTAACCAGCTGTTTGGGAAAATAAATTCCTCACAACTCATCTAATGTAAATCTACTTCATCATGAGTCAGACGACTTCAGATTCTAGCTCCGTTTTTAATTTGTCCCAGCACAGTTTCATAATGAACCCAAATATTTTTCACACTTCTCTTAATAAAATAGATTGCTTCATTGTGGATCTATTTGCAGCACATGGATTCAGTATGACCTTCCGATCCCCGCTCTAGCTCACTTTCACTCTGTCTCTCTCTCCTCTCTCACAAACATATTTTCAATGGACCCATCAGTGATAGTCCAGACTGCCCATCTGGACTTTCACTGAAACTGTGAACTCATAAACTGTCAGAAATTCCCCAAAGGTTTACCGTCCTCCGCTGGCGGGGTGACCTGGACAAATCCCCGGCCCCCTCTGTGTACCTGTCTTTCAGTGTGTGGACGTGAGTGTGTGTGTGTGTGTGTGTGATCATGTGATCCTAAAAACAAGCTCCTACAGTTGCTGCATTTCACTTAAGTAGCTGAGTAACCTTCCAGCCCTCCATCCATTCACAGAGAGTGCTTTCACAGTTGCCTATTGAACTTCCAAACCAGTGTGTATGGTTCAAAAGGGGCTTCTACGTGCGAGTAGCATTCAGCTCACTGTGTATCTAAAAAGGAACAGCATAACTCTGAGATCTCACTTCACCATCCACATATACTTCTCTGTTGTAGATTCTGTTCACTGTTCAGTCCCCCTTTACTGGGGTGAATGAATTGTTTCAGCTCTATAATAGTGTATTTTGTGCTGGTGCATGCTGGTCGACTTCTGCCAAGCAGCATTGAGTGCAAGGACTTAAAAGCTCTCAGCAGAGCCTCCTTCCACTTTAATTCAGAGTTTCCCATATGCCTTCCAGCCATAGTCCAAATGTCATGCTAGAGTTTTTTTCAACAGTGGTTTCTGCCATAAAGCTTTGACTGGTGATGCACCCAGGCAACAGTTGCTCACACTTAACACTTTAGACACACACTACTCCATTTGTTGCCTGAATACTGTGGAGGATTTGCAGAAAACCTCATGTTGCATTGTGCGTGTGTAAAAGGGAAACTCCGGCGAAACTCCGTAACCAATTCTCCGGATTTTACCTGGAGGTCATGTCTGAAAATGGCTTAACACACAACCTGGTTTTGCCAGGAAGGCAGGCTGTTGCAGTTTTACAGCTGTACTGTATTATTTCTATATTTTAGATTAGCCATACTGTACTATAATTCAGTACCTTGGAAATGTTATCTTTGCTTTGATAACTACTGTGTCACTGTACCCTCCTCATTCAGGCATGGCTACGTTTTATTTTTATAATGCCAAATCACAACATGCATTATCTCAAGGCACTTTACATAGCAAGGGCAGGACCTAAAAAAACTTTGCCTGTTTACCTCCTGTAATTGTCTTTATAGACATCTGTATCTTTTTTTACTTAATGTTTTGGTAAGAGAATAAAATGCATTCGCTATGATTCAGAGTTACAGCACAAAAAAATATGTATATGTCCAAACGGGACAAATCAGCTCTGTTCCAAGCTGAGTGTGGGAAAGGGAATTTAGTTTGAAGAAGTGCGAGAAAGAGAAAGAGGGAAAAAAAGGAAGTAGAAAGTGAGCATGAGAGAGGGCAAATAAAAAAATAAAAAAGAGAGAAACTTGTATTATTAGGTTTTTATTTCACTATGTCTTACTTAAATAAAAGAAGGTACAGGTGGAACTAAGTAGCAATCGCGTAGTAGAAATATAGTGGTGACAGACACAGCTGAAATTCCATTGGCGAGAGTAACAGCAACGTGAGGCATCTTCCATAAGAGCATTTATTTTAAAGGCAGTCCTCACTAATGTCTCAGCAGTCCTCTTGGAAACAGAAGTGGTTTTCTCACAGCAGTATGCAAACAAGACCCACGTGCTATCCCGACTTGAGTCAACTTGAACCGGACTTGAGCCAGTTGAGTTAGTTTTCAGGGGGAACAATGGCTGATTATGTCATTTCCTGTCAGTTATCACAGCTCAGTATGTTCTGCCTGCTCTCATGCACAGTGTTTCACCCCTGTCTTTGTCCAAGACCTCAACACTTGTCGGTCCTGTCCAGACCTGGTTCAGACATGCAACTTGGGTGATCTGATCACCACGTGGTCAGGAGTGAGAGTCAGCTCACACATGGCATTAGTGTGTCCTGAATGTGTCTCCAGTGACCACTGGGATCGGATCTAACATCCCTGCCCTTAATGCAAATTCACATGTAAATCATTTCTGTTCACAAAGACCAAGTTATGTTGTTTGTGCTCAGTCTCACTATATGACAGAGGAGTCCATTGTCAGTGTGTGTGTTTCAGAGAGCGAGAGACAGAGCTGTGCAAGATGCTGAGTGTCAATGCACTAGTATTGTGGTGGTGGTGGCCATACATTCAATGGTTTTTGGGTTCAAAAACACATTGTTGCAGGTCAGAGGAAGTCAGCTGAGTAGGTGGTCCGTCCTGCAAATATTTGTGTCCTCACAGGCAAAAGAAGGTGGCCTCATCCGTCACAGACCACCACTAATTGTGATCTGAGTGATGGGATCGCAATGCATTTTGGGTTGGTACACACTGAGCAGTCCCCTTGTGATCGTCTCACTCACTCAGGATGTTAATACCAGGTCTGAACAGAGCCTTGGCTACAATCACAGGGTGGTGATTATATCATGGCATGTAGGAGTCAAATATGACTGTGATATGAATGGCAAACTCTACAGTATTTATTATATTTATTTTGTATTATTTATATACTGGGATCTGCCAAATTTTCGTAAATCTCAGATTCATATTGATAGTACATAATTGTGTTGTTATTGATTACAAAATAGAGAAAACTACTATATACTTTGCAGTGTTTTAGCATTTTTAGCTAAGAGGTTTGACTTTGAATGTTAAGCTGATTTTAGCTTCTTAATTGTGAGGATTTAATTCTATATTTTCTCGATACGATTGGAAATCAAACTGGGCCTCCGACTAGTGATCATTTTTATTATTGATTAATCTGCACCATTTTGTCTGTTTATCACCAAGTTACTTATAAATATCCAGTTGAAACTGATTTAAATGAAAAATACATATTGTCACAATTGAGAAACTGTAATGTCTCAATTTATAGTAATTCTATCTAAAAAACGAACTCCACTAATGAATGGCTTTGGGTGTTGAGCTGCTGGTCAGACAATTTAAGAGGACAGTACTGCCACAGTCTCGGTGCATAGAGTGGTGTGGGGGAGCACTGCAGCAAACAGTAGAACTCTGAACATGCGTGTGAATGTGTATCACCCACGATCATGCAGAGCGAGTGAATGTGATGGGATGATGTAATGAAGAGCAGCCTGAGAGAATAAAAGCTGGACTGGGATTTGGCACAGATGGTAGTTCTGTGAAAGGGGAGGGGCTGGGCCCACAGCCCACTGGAGGTAATCCAGGCATTACAGCACACATGTAGACTCAACTCCAGCTATGGGGGAATACTGTGTTCAAAGCCAAATCTAAAATAAAGGTCCCTGTTTTTGTTTTGTGGACATCCTGAAGTTGCAATCGCGGAAGCTTAAAGGAGAGGAAGACACAGCCAGGTTATTTGATCGAGTACGGATGGTCGAAGCTCTTTTGGGGTTATATGCATAATTCGACGGTATGATTAAAAACTACACCTGGTCAATGTACTGACCGTTTCTAGAGATTTGCATCATATCACATCATCTTCAGAGGATGGAGCAGCCACGGAGATGGATCAGTTAATGTTTAGGTTTAATAGCTGATGTTATGTTGGAATGAGTTGGCTGTCGTACTTTGAAAGACATCAATTCAGATCAACCCTCACGTGTAAGTAGCTTATGGAATTTATGAGGTCAACATTCTTCATCATAATCCGATCTTTTTCTGCTTCTGACAAGTTTTGAAGGTCCTTCAGTACTTTGTGCAAGCCCGTATTCAGATCACAGAAACCCTTAATGACTGAGTGAAAGTGAGACAAGACGTCGTTCAAATTAGAACCCAAGTCTAAAGATTAGAGAAGTGATTGATAATATTTTGTTAGATTTGCCTCCAGGTATTAAATTAAAGTTTTGTTTCACTACCCTCCGCAAATACGTCATTGTTACCTCACATTTTATCCATCTTAATATCAGGAATGTGTATCTAATACAGTCACTGGGCCTCTGGATGCTAAAAGAAAAGATTCTCATTCACAGAAGAATATAATAACAGCAGTAGCTTTGTTAACTTAGTTCTGATTTAAACTAGTAAAGCATTTTCATATTTAACTTGTCATGTATTGAGAGTGTTGATTATGGCCAGGTTACCCTAATGTATATAGGATATGCATACAGTAACTGTTGACACCCTCACTGCCTCATTGTCTTCTTTTTGAGGGGAATTATTTATTATGTCTTGATACATATATTTCAATCAAACACATTTTATTCGTATAGCCCATATTCAAAAATCACAATTTGTCGCATAGGGCTTTAACAAGGGGTGACATCCTCTGTTCTTAACCCTCAACAAGAGTTAGGAAAAATACAAAAAAAACTTTTAACAGGGAAAAAAAGTAGAAACCTCAAAGAGAGCCAAATTGTAATTGAGAACATCAGTAAAATGAGAGTATTTACAACATTAAACAGAAGAAACATTTGTAACATAAAGGAATGTAAATGAATTGATGAGATATTGTCAGTAATGGTGAGTATAGCATATTGTTTATCAAGCAGACTTGTTGAAAATAATAGTCCACGATCAGCTGCTACCACAATCTGATGCCACCATAATCCACAATCCATCACCACGATCCATCAGGATATTTGAAAAAGAGTTGATGAGCGTGTGTGTATATATGTTAAGCTCCTCTTCAGGCCAACTGTCAACATGTAGCTCAAGTCAATGTCTGCATGCCTATTTAAATAGAGAGACTGTAGAGTGGAGGGATAATTTGGCCCTGAGCTGCTGATCACTCATCTTTTTAATGTACAGTGGTCAGTCAAAGCATTGGCATCTAAAAGACTATTGAAAGTCAAGTACTTAAATGTTCTTTTCATTTGTTTCTTTGTACGCCACATGCCAACTATAGAACATTGAATACTGAAATGTGTAATAGTTAATAATTATAATAATACATTTATTTATAGGCGCCTTTCACAGCACTCAAGGTCTCACCCTACATGGAGGAGATCAAAACAGAACAAAAAACAATGCAACCACAGGTCAATAAAATGAACAGTGACAGTTGGGGTTAGGGCAAATGGAAACAGTCTACCAGATTATGCCAGTTTAAAAAGATGGGTTTTGAGACAGATTTGTAAATGGAGAGAGGGTCAATGTTACAGATGTTCTGGAAAGGATGTGAGCAGCACACTTGAAAATTTACATACACACACAAGCACACACACACACACACACAAATAGTTGGCACGGCAAAAAACATGTGTTTTAAATTGTTGTGTGACAAGAGGAGATGAGAGCAGGTGTACAATTACAACTGGGCTTGACAGGAACAATCACACATACATCATTGGTGTCAAGCTTCCGTAGTTGTTTGTTGTGTTGTTGTGCTGTAGATTTCTGTTGTTCCTCTTTAACCTCTTTCCTCCTGTCATTTCCGGTCCGATGGGAAAGATGATAGCACTGATGCAAAGAGTTGGCCATTTTAAGAGAGGGAGCCCAGTTCCCTTTTAGCTCAGCCTCCTCTCAGTTTGTACCACAGACAGGAGGAGACATAAGCATTGATTGCACCATCTCTGCAGTTCAGCTGTTGTCTTGTTGGCTAAGGTTCTGTAAAGCAAAACAACTGCGCATGCCTACAGAGGAAGTGTCACTGTAATAGTCATGTTGCAATTGTCCAAAAGAAATGGGCATTAGTAAAGTTGTTTGCAAATTAATTAATAATTTATAAATAAATGGACCACATTTCAAAGTAAGGGATTGTTATGATAATGGACTATAAAAGGAAGAATTCTAAAAATAATTTTAAATACAATTTTTATCATTTACAAAAAGCTACATACAACTATGAAAAAGTACTTTAAGTAGTTGTTCAATAATTAAGTAAATAAAATAAATACAAAATCTTTAGGAAATGCAGTTTTGCAAGAGGAATAAATCACTATTTTCACAATGTCACAGCAAATAAATGGTGCAGCAGTGTCTGTCTTTTTTAGAAAAAATATCCCCCAGTAATATTGATTACTGATTATTGGTTTGGGGCTGATGGTAAAAGATTAACATATAATGTGTAAGATGCATGTTGATGTGTAAAGTCTAATGTGATTGGAATATTGAGCCAATGAATAAAAGGTTACATTATGTGAATTTTGAAAATGTATAGATCAGGACAAAATGATAGAAGGTTACTTTTGGACCAACAGAGGACACATTGTCCCTCATGACATATCACACCCCAATGCATTTAAACAAGACGATACACCAGTGGTGCTCTTAATATGCTTCACTGTCTCAAAAAGAATACAAGACATCCCTCTGTTGGTAAGATGAACTACCTAATTCACATGTGGTATATTGTATGCTATCTCACAAACTCTGATTTATTATGGGATGATGATTATTGATGCTACTTTAGCTGCTGAGCCAATCATATAGTTTTAGAGACTGATAGACATTAAAGTGATTAGTTTGAAATATTGATGTGATGTGCATAGCTGAACGTTCCAGTGGGAGATGCTGACTGCTGTTAGCCAGCTAATAACCCTTCTTTGGATCCATGCTTAGTTGTGAACTGGGCTACCTAGCAAGCTGCTAACAATTCTGGTCAATATTGGTGTCTTATAATGAGTGCACGTAACTGACACCATGCTAGCTGAGAGAGTTTAAGGTTACCAAGATCCATTTTGTAGTTTGGATAGTTTACCACATGAATTTATTAGCTACAGCTCATAAAGTGAGACATCAGTCATGTCAGGTTTAAAGGCTTAAACTGAAGAGGCCGATGATGTGACGCTTCTTATGGTAAACTGCTCTTAGGAACATAACACCACAGGTAGATTCAGGATAAAGCTGATGATTATTTGTAGATAAACAGTGGATGGATTAACAATGTGTAGTTTAAAATTAATTGCTTGGCATGGTGAACCCACAGAGAAGTATCACCCTTAGCTCTGCAGGGTTTTCTTAGTTTGCAGATATTTAGAGACCACCTCCAATGAAAATCAATGTTCAACCTTTTTAACATGCCTGTGTGGTTATTACATGATACATGACATATCATGAGTGAAATAATCATTCAACTTCATCACTGAGTGTTTTCACCTGGGAACTGCAGGACCTGTTAACAGATTCAGACATTAGGATTATCATAGCCGTTTCCCGACATGACCTCTGGGTAAAATCCGGAGAACTGGGTCCGGAGTTTACCCAGAGCCTGTCTTTCACACATGCACAGCTCAGTGGAGGTTCTCTGCCCAGAAGCGTTCACACAGCAACAAATCCCTCCACATTATTAAGTCGAGACGTGGAACAGCCGGGTGCAGCAGACAGAGACAGGAAGTGACGTATTAACTCCGCTGCATTGATCACATGATTTCACTGAACCTTTTAAAAATTCTTCTTCAGTAAATCATGTTCAGAAAGCAACAACATACTTGGTGTTATTGATTGAAATACAAGAAATAGGAGACATTGTCAAAGTTCTCTGCATGATCCACAGTCGGGCTCAGACCAATTAGCTATCATCTGATGACGAATTAGTGTCTGGGGGCAACTGCCAATATTTTTTGGCTTCTATGTTGCCAAAGCCCTGCTGAAAACTTTCTCTCATTAAATGAGTTGAACATTTCTCCAGACAAAACACAAACAGTTATACCTTTGTTGGTATTTTAGGTCCAGGCGGCATTTTGGTAAATCTTTACTAACAGCTATCTGCGTATGAATAGGTATAAATTACTAAGCCGACAGCCAATAAGCTTCTGTCGATGTGTTTCACGTCGCTTGCTCTTTACGAGGACTGCGGGCAACCCAGTCCTGCTCAAAATGTGATCCATACACGAGTGTCAAATTACTTTTGGTACAATACACAGACTGTATAAAGATGGATGATATGACCGCTCTCCAAAAGTGAACCCAATGTGTCTTGATGTCCCCTGGAGGATGGTTAGAATGAGGCATAAGCAAGGTTTCATCCATCTTTATTTACAGTCTATGGTTCATTATGAAACTGAAGCATGTAAGAGGTCGACAGCTGAGCACAGGTGGTTCTTCGAGGTTAACCGGGAGACATTTGTTTTCATACAGCTAAGAGAATGTGACCCCATGACTCAGACCACCTCAGATGTGATCTCAGTGACCGGACAGTACTAAGAGCGGTCCAAGGGTTCACTATGGACGTAAATATCAGGTTTGAACAGTGACTCTGAATCACAGCTAACAGCTGTTTACTAGCTGTTGTTGTCAGGGGCCAAAGGCACTGTGATCTGACTGGAGGCCTGCCCACTCTGCTGCAGCCAAATGTTGTTTTATTATAGGAGTTTCAGTTTCAATTTAAATTGTAGTATCCTGGCAGCTTCACTAATGAATTGGGAAAAGGGGCCAACAGACTCGACTTGAAAGTTCTCTGACTTGTTATGTGTCTTCACTCGAGCACCCAAAAGGGAATTTACCTCCTTTCCAGTGCACTCGATCAGTGCCAGTTCAACACATGCTTGTTACTTCATTAATAGTGCAGTATTGTATTCAATCAGCCAATCATCATTATCTAATTTCCATTAATATCATGGCTGTGCTATGATATTAATAATAACTATAGACCCTCTTTATCAGATCAGAAGATGCAAATTCAAAAGGACTGCCGTGACACATACGCTCCCCTGCCACAGATGAAACTGATGAAGTTCAACACAACTGTAAGGCCTGTAATGCCTTTGCTTCAAGTGACCTTGCATAGTTATCGTACTGCTGGGATAAGCCATTTCCAATTTGCAGAGCTTAGGCCTAAAATACACACACACTCCAGAGGTTTTGAAGCTGCAGCTTGCTTTGAGCAGTCACAGCCATCTTTGCGACGTGCAGCTGTAATCGATGATGTCATTTAGGTGGATGTGTCGTCCCAAGCCTAACCGCATATCATTTAATGTTTCTTTTTTTAATAATTTGAGACAACCGCTCATCCAAAGAACTTCAACATCCACACTGGTCTTCTTTATTTCGGATTCCTCGTGTGGATCATGTGAGCGGCTGTCAAGAAGATCGGAGGACAGAATGAAAGAAGGAGACCGATTTCAGTAGGACGAAGGCATGAATCACATCAGCAGTCTGTGCTCCTAAAGCTCACACACATGCCTAATATCCAGTCCACTTCCTATAAGGGACTAACTGTTATTGTGTACTTGTACCTGACTGTCATGGTCAATTTACAGCTCTTTTGTAATGTGTGAATGTCTTTTACATCCTTTACTTCCAGTGAAAAGATAATCACAAAGAATCTATTTTCAATGAGCCCAAAACCACCACCAAGCTAAGAAGTCACTTTTTAATGGCCCTCATTTAAATAATTTTTAATCATTTTGTTTTATCCCTTAGGGTCTATTCTGTTTAGCTTTTTTCCGGTTCACTGGGATTTTATTAAGACTGTGTGACCATTTAGCAGCTCCTTCTTCTAAGGAGTAAAATCAATTAATCAATCAAATTAGTTTGTATAGCCCACATTCACAAATCACAGTTTGTCTCATAGGGCTTGAACACAGTGTGACATCATCTGTCCTTAACTCAACAAGAATAAAGAAAAACTACAAAAAAAACTTTGAACAGGGTAAAGAGAACTTAGAAACCTCAGAGACACACATGTGAGGGATCCTTCTCACAGGACGGATAGAATTGCTATAGATGCCAAGTGTAATGGAGAACATCAGAAAAATAAGTAGTAATAAATGCATATTGTAATAGTAAATAGTAAATTAATTGATGGATTATTTTCAGAAAGGCAAAGTCCAGTGCTAACAAACCACAATTCTGGCTTTTTATTAGTGAACTCATTGACATTGTCTTATTAATTCTTCACGTTTTGTTCCTGGTGGGATATTGATAATATACAATTAGTTGGTATCATTATCTTTCTGAGCTTGATTATCATAGTCATTATTATTGGAATAAGTATTGTTTGTCAGGTTATGGACATGAAGGCTACTCCCTAAACAAAACTTCAACACTGTTCAAGCTACAGTTTTCCTGAACCTCATTGTGTAAATTGTCCGTTCACCAAATCCTGACTGTCACTTGGAACTGTACGCAAGTGACTGTTTCATCAGTAAAGTGTGAGACTTGTCTGAACATACTCCACTATTTAGAGCAGCTGGAGCCTCAGGCTAATAACACCAGGAGCCCAAAATAGAAAAGGACGGGTGTGTGCTCTCGTGCTTTAACATTACAATGATTGTTTTTATGAAGACTCCTTGCTGCAGTTCTCAAGGAGTCACTTCTCCGAGCACCACACCCAAGAGAAGTCATGGCACTGACCGCGGCTCTGACTACTTCTGGTTACGTTCTTCACACCATGCGTCAGTTCATTCCTGTTAAAGCTGGAGGACAGGTTCTGATCTGACTATCTCTTGTTTTGTCAACAGTATTCTTTAAAGGTACACTGGAAGATTTGGGTAAAAGGGATCCACTGGCAGATATAAAATATTAAATAATCCTAGTGATGTTTTCACTAGTGTTTCATCTAAATTGTACTTATAGTTGTTTTCTTTACCCTAAAATGAATCCTTTATATTTAGATACTTTACATTAACATCAGGAGTGGCTCCTCTCTACGGAGGCCTCCATGTTTTAGTCGTCCAAACCAGACAAACTAGACACCTTCTGATTTGTTATAACAACTGCCGCAGGTGCTCTTTCGTGTTGGAAGGTGAGAGGGTATTCAGCTGCAACTTGACACATCACCACTAGATGTCTAAATTCTACACACTGAACCTATGTGTATTTCTGTCATGTAATAGTCTGTTTGTTTAGGTTTGGCTGCATAACTTTGGCACTGTCAGAAGATTAGCATCAGCAAAGGTCCTCAATTAAAACTGAGTTTGGATGTTTCCTGTTTTCCTTTCTCCAGATACAAGCCCTTCTTCCCGTTCCAAGTGCAGCCTTCGCTGGGTTCAGCCTGTGATTTGGACCTGTTGGTGCAGGAGAGCAAGCTGGGGGAAGGCAGACTCAAAGTCACCCTCATTGAATGTAGCAGGTGAAACACTTTAAATCCTGAATTCAAAGTTTTGTGATTGATTTTTTATCAAGCAAGGTATTTGTGTGACTATGACATCAGATTGTATCTTCAGATTATTTACTTTTGGAGCTGATCAGACTTAAGATCAAGTCCCAAAACATTCCGTCCACGTGTCCAAGACTTCACTGCAAATAACAGAGATAATCTTAAGTTTTCACTGATCAGAAAATTATTCCCTATTAAATGATGCCAGCCTCTCACCCAGCTGATCGTCTCAAGCCCCTTCAAACAATATGCAACCTTCAAACAATATACAATATAGATAAGCGATTGAATATGATCCCATATGATAAGTGAAGTGATGATCTACAGTTTATATAGATTAACTCAAACTCATTTGTCATCATTTGCTATAAATTATGTATTTTTAGCTTCACTATGCATGCAACAGCTGCCTCTAGGAACTTATCAAGTTTATATGTCATGAATGACTCGTAACCTTCTAAACCTAATGACATTAAATTGTGTCCTAGTCAACAGGTACAGTTTTTGCTTATTTTGTGATCCAGATTATCAGAAGTATGGAACACAATTGAAAACCTCATCACATTTTGTAAGGACTCACCAGCAAGTCACTGAGAATTCCTTATTTTTGCAACTCATTTTGCAGTAGGTGATGAACCTTGGCTTCATTGCAGTGTGGTAAATTATGAATGCCACAATTTGCAAGATCAAGTAGTTCTCACAAATGGATTCACAAATTGTTTCAACTCCAAATGAAGTCCAAATGTTCTAAAAAGTCTTTACATTTGTTCAAATAAATGAAAACTTCGTGAGAATAAATGTTTTAATGTAATATGTGCTGCGCAAACTACATTTACCAAATATTTGATTGACTTCATGAAAGTCTGAATTTGTTTTCTCTCGTTTGGTGAATATTAGAACTTAATTGCTCCTCTGTGGCACAAGCCCCAGTGACTTGTTGGGTGTGTGTTTAAGGCATAAGAGGCTGATAATTAATTCACATTTTTCCTAACTCACTATGGCTAATGTCAGTTATGCAGGTCATTAGGTTATTCAATCTTACTGACTTCAGTGCTGTATTTTATTGATGTAAATGTTAAGTGTCCTTTCCTGTCAGCTTAAAGCTATCTTATCTTGTCCACTGCTGTGGCCACAGGCCCTGTGACTGCAAGCTCTCTGGTTTGACCCAGCTCGGCCATTTAACGTCCTCCATTTTTGAGACACACTAGTTGACTTTTATAGTGTGTATGTCAAAGAATGTGTTGGATAAAACATCCAACACATTGTGGATCTCTTGTGTATCTTTGTTGTGGGGTTTGGGGGGCTGGTTTTCTTTGTTCCTTTTGGAGGCTTAGTTAAACTTTCCTTCCAGTGCCACTGTAGGACTTCCTTAAAATGGCCCTTTGTACATATTTTTCATCTGTTCATTGTGATCAGCTTCGCCACTTAGACCTTTCACTTCCATCTATACAAACTGACTATTTAACTTTTGCTTATATAGTTGTTCTTTGCAAAGTAGCTTATATTTGATTTTACTGCTCAAACAAAGAACATAGTTTTTGTTCAGCTGTTGCAACCTTGTGCCTCACAAACCGTTCATCTAAACAGCTTCACACTTGACACATTTTCCAAATGCCCCAGGGAAGTGCAGTGTCAAATGCGGTGGGATTTGGACCCACGATACATTTAATATTAATACAAATTGAATAAAGAGACAAACAGTACTCTGGACTTTACATTAGTGAGATGTCACAATGCTTTATATGAACATTGTGGGGATTGCTGTTATGAAGTAAATTCAGTTTTATTTTATGAAAAGCATTGACTATTAGGATTAAATCGGATAAACCAGGTAGGATGAACAAATTGTTTTCTAACTTCACTCTGCAACATAAACTTCCAGCATACAAAAAAAAAAAGTGACAGCATATTGTAGAACTGTTTGAGGAGTAATAATGACAAGGAATAATTCAGAAGCAGCTCCAGAGCATTAACACAATCCTTTTCAAACTTCCATTTTGCAACAGGCACTGCATTAGTATTTTACTAAGATAAAACTAGTGCTTATAAATAAGCAGTATCTAATAGAACTGGCCACGAATATGCAAATTGAATCTGAAGGAAACACTGATCGTGTTGGAAATATTAACCTTAACTTGAACTGTTTCTCATCTCCTCTGTGACTCTGGCAGCTGCTATTACATAACATCTTCAACCCCTTTAGCATCTACAGTATAAAGCTCCTTCACAATGGAAGGTGCACTCTCCTTCTCTGCAGTCTCCTCTTTCTGAGACAAATATCCTCCCTCTTTGTCCAAAGCTGGCTATGTTTAAATTTTAATTGGCCAATGAGTCGAATCAATTAGCACAGGGTCGTCCCGGTAGAGAGGTCTATCCTTTGTTGCCTTAGAGACCGGTTGTGTGTGTTTTGAACCATGCTTTGATGTGGGTAGACCACAAGATGATCAGATCAGGCTCATCGATGAATAATTCATGTCCTGCCCATTATAATCATAGTCTCTCCTCTTCCCTCTTTCATCACCTTGTTCTATACAGGCAGGTTTGGAGGCTGCTCTCCCAGTCCTACTAATTTAAATATTAAACTAGATCGTTTCACAGGATCACTTCTTTAAAACTGCTAGTTAGACGTTTGCTGTGTTACAGATAGCAGGTGTTCTGTGCTGAAAGTGTCCAGCAGAGGGATCTGTCCACCCATTTAACATTTTCTGTGGAATCTGAGAGGAAAGCAGTTAAAACTTATTCTTTGACAACATGCATCTCAACATGGCCATGCTGGTCATGTTATTCCTGAAATGTTTAGTTACGCATAGTTTCAGTGAGTATAAGATAACTATATCTGCTCGTCAGTGTTACGGTAGGAAAGTAGCCTCATGCATTTATCTCCTCAGCACAGTAGGGGGCAGCATTCACCCCCCAAAAAAGTACACAACCATTTTCAGTGGTGGAAAATGGAAGAGAGTGATACATTATATAGAATTGGATATGTCTGAGTTTTGAATAGTTTAAATTTTTCATGTGGGAACTCATGAGTTAAACGTTCACGATTTTCTGAAAGTATCTATAGTAAAAATGACCCAAAACAAAGTAATTTCTGAAATGACGACTTACTCCGAAAGGTTGTTCTTTGTTCTCTGACATGGTGAGAAGAAATCCATCTCCACTGTAAGAGGAACTACTGCATCTCTTTGTGTTCAGAGAAAACCAGGCATTATCACAGCAGTGTTCACAGTATACTTGGAAGATCATTAAATGAATGAACAAACAATTTAAAAGGGCACGTGTGGTTGTGATTCGGTCAGATTGGACAACCTAAGAAGTTGATCCTAATGTTTATGAATTGTGATTGCTCCACAGCAATGACAGTTTTATAAGAACCCCTTTAAATTCAATGACGGTCACAGTGATCAGAAATCACCTAACATGGACACATGCCACTAGCTTTCTGCCAAAGCTTAAATGTGTGTGTTTACTGTATTATCTTTGTGTGTACACATCATTTTGATCATAGAGGATCTTTTGAACCATTCAGTTCAATATAAGGCCCCCTAGCAAGTCCATTTTGCCAGGGCCCCCTCAAAGTCCCTTGAAATGCTCTTATGTGCCATATGATGCTTTTTAAAATTTTTATATCAAAAGTGTCCCCGCTTTGAGAGAACTTTTTATTGGTCAATTGGGATGTTATAACTGGGCATGTGCCTGATTGAGAGACATTTTTTCAGGCTTACAAGATTTTGTTACATTGTGAATCTCACACCTCTAGTTCATGTAGTTCTAATGTGTCTTTCGTCATGACCCTGCAGACTGTTCATCTTGGGCTCCTATGATAGAGAAACCTATGTCCACTGTACTCTGGAGCTGAGCAGCCACCAGTGGAAGGAGAAGACTCGCAGCTCCATCAAACAGGTGGGTTTCCCTCTTTTTTAACTTCTAAACTAAATCCTCCCTCCTCTGGTTTACTAAGGCAATGCATCATGCCTTAAGAGGGAGAAAACTAAAAGGTATCTTGTCATATTTTATTTACTATGTAAAGCATGTACAATTACAAAGAAATTCAGTTAAATTAGGTTGTTACAAATCACTGGTATCTACTTTCTGGTAAGGTGTGTTGATTAAAATGAAGACAGCACAAATGCAGGTGGCTTGAGGCAACATTTTGGTTGTTGCATCCCATTGTATTGTAAAACACAATAGAAATCCCAATCTCGAACCTAGAAAACACGTCAAAATGTGTCCTGTCCTCCTGCAAATCTGTGTGATAACATTTTCCCCAGCCCGCATTTCTTATAATTATGGAAGTCAATGAAAGGTTATGAGTGTTTGCTCACATCAATACGTGTTGAAGTGTGTTAATGAGTTACTGGTTTCCATGGTAACCAGCATTGCAGTCTTTTCTATGGAGTTTTAGAACTGTTAAAACAGAGAAAGCTGGAAACCCTGCTGGTAATGTTTTAGTTTGAAATCTTTAAAACTGCATTTTAGTATAGATGGGCAGAAACTGAGATGTCTGCCCACGTAGACGCACGCATCAGGAAGATACACACAACTGCTCACAACTTTCTGATTCGTCAGGCTCCTATCTTTTCATAAATTGCTGATGGGTCTGACCCTGTTGCCTCTTCTTACAGTTGTTGAGCAGTTGTATTCTGCATTTTACAGTGATTCAACTGTTTCCGTGCATAGGAGACAAACTATTATTCAAGCAATCTTGAACAACAGTCAAGTGATATGAATTTTGTGGCGTTTAAGTGAGGACTGATATAAAACTGATATTGAGCCAAAATGTGCAGACAGACTAACTAGTGATATTGTTTTATAATAGGTAACAAGTCTGACCCCAAACTCTATTTCTTATTAATATAACTTCTAACTGCATGATCACACACAATACAATTAAATTTTCAAACACAAAAACAGAATTACTGTCACATCCCATATTAAATTATTTAATATACCTGTAACCCATTATATTGTTACTAGGCTGAAATTATTGTTGCAATTGGCAAAATATTGAATCTGCTTTCATATTTATCGAGGATAACCTTTATTGTAGTTACAATATACAGAGTATTGTTTGGTTTGGGAGTATCTTAGAGAGTTAGAGTGATCTGTGAGACACAGCGGAAGATAAAACAAATAGAGGATGATGACAGAGAATTAGATTAAATATGTTTAACAGTAGATGGAATTTATTAATGAAAAAATTAAGATATCCCTAAACCCAAAATTTTCAATGAAAGGAAAACATTAAACCGTGGCCCTGCTGAAAAAGGCCCGTCCTCTAGTGAAGCTACCTCCTGGGTCTTATTGACACATTAATGAAAGCTTATTTTCATCTTCCTAGCACTGATGAGATTTCCTATCGCTGACATTTTGAGAGGCTAGAAAATGTTCAGGACCCTTCGGCAAACCTTTTTTAATTGCCGCAATTTCGAGATATTACTGTTATCACATCAGGCTTGTTTGGATGTGAATAATGACCGTTTTAGAGTGAAATGTCATGCCTAATGACTGGCTCTGCTGCGGCTGTTCCTGCCACACACTTCTAAATGACATTTACAGTGGCTCAGATTCTGTTGAGCAGTAATTGCCCTGTACTGTTTCCTGATGTTGTGTTTAATGTCTTTGGACGATTTGAGTCCTCCACCAGCAGGTGGCAGTGAAACATCAAGTCTTTAGTTTAGCTCTAAGCACATTATCTTCATGTTATTTCTCTCCTTCAGAAGCAGCAGGTTATTGTACTGTAATAAAAAAGATCATTCAATGATTCAGTTTTATTCGCAGACTCAAGAAAATTTAGTGTGTGAATTGAAGTTGTTGGAAATCAACTGAGACTTTACAATGTACGATGGTGCGTTTCTTCCTTTCCGAACATCACTGGAGTATATAATGGCATTTATGAAAAGAATAAATATATAAAATGAACGAATGAATCAGATACATGAGATCAAGCATAGACATGTCAAAATGTCAACACATAAAATAGAGAAAACTCACATAAGCAGGATGTTGGATGAACACTTTCTATTTATAACACAATAGAACAATATTAAAAGAACAATTTCAAATTAAAATCTGAATACAATATTGATGAGATGTTAAAAGATTAGACAATATTTATATCATGGACTCTGTTTAAATCAGCAGTAACGTTACAGATCATGTTTCATGAGATCTGCTTGCTTTTCCATGTTGTCTCATTGTCCTGGTAAAACCATCTTATCCCAGCAAGCCACTGGCTCTTGCTGTTGTGCAGGATCCTGTGAAATATAATGAGTGCACAGGAAGAGAAATGTGCAGCACAGCCAGATGGAAAGGTAATGACACTTAAAAAAAAACGGTTTTGTAACTTTTTTTTTTTTTTTTTAAATCAATGAAAATATTGAATTTGGTTAAGTTTAATTTTTAGACTGCATTTTCTCATGTCTTTTATCGACATCGAATGCAGACATGCCCTTAGTGCATTTGTTACAGTCTTAAATAAATGCCAATAAAGTGCTAGAATATGTGCAACAGCAAACAGCATTTATCGACAACATATTGTCGACTTGCACATGTGACACAAACACATTTGCAGACCTTCCTCCAGGACTGATTGAACACCATGGTCAGTTAGAGGTGCAGCCAGCAATCCAATAAGTAATGAATGTGTGAACTGATCCACCCCAACACTTGACCAGTGCAGCCATCCGCACAGCCCCCTCCAAGTGGACCCACTTCAAAGCACTTGTTTCCCTTTTTAGTTAATATAGGCATAGAGATGCAGATTCACAGTGGCATTTGAGCCTTATTTATCAGACCTCCCCAGTCTGCATGTCCCCAGCAGGACTCCGTAGTCAGGATTAAAGGCTATAGCATCTGGTAAAGGTCAATTCGCCATCGACTTCTCCCCTGATGATTGCAAGATATGAGCTTCCCTTGGCTCCCTTATGATAACAGCAGCTTGTCTCGTGTATGTTAATGCTTTTCATGCCATTTGAACATCCTCTCATTTTAACCAGTGTGAGCCACTTGCTGCTGCTTCTCACTGCACCATGTGTCTTTATTCCCAAGGGGGGAGCCGCTCTCATCAGGAGGGGTCCCTGGACTGTTTTCAACATGGCTTTCAGGGCTTGGTTCAAATTTCTATCTTCCAGCTGCATATCACTGTTTAGTTTCTGCTTGCACACACAATGGAGAGTCACAATACCAGTTATGAATGGGCCTGGGAGACACTGGCTTGTTTTTAATGAGCTATTCACAGGCAATCTGCTGCTCTGTGTTGTTTTCAGTTGACAAATATTAATTCTCCACCTTACGTGTTATTAACTGCTGCTGATATGTTTGACTTTATCCAGCTCTGGTTTTGTCATCGTCATTGCTTTGCCAGCAGTGTTATGAACAGTAGCTCTTCGGTCACACACTAATCATACCAATGCTGCCTTAAATGTTCGTCAGTGGAGCTTTGTTTTGTATTTGGGGTGAAGTTGTTGGCAGTTAATTATTTTATTATTTCATTAATTTAGCAAATTACAAAATATTTGCCATTTACAGGTTTGCAGGTTATTTCAGCATTCATGCTCATTCATATCACTTGATACCAAACACCCTTTGAATAGTTATGAATTGCGAAAAACAAAACAAGTGATTTGAAGGTGTAATTAAAAATGCTAGTTTCAGCCCTGAAAATACCAAATCATTTAAGTACTGTGGATTATTTCTGATATTAGAGATTCGTACAAGTATAGGCGTCAATGTGGACATTATGTGAAATGTCTGTATTTTTAAGAATAAATGTTTGAGATTATATTATCAGTACTCATACATTTCTAGTCTGGACCTTGTGTATTTTGGGTTTTGAGGTGAAAATAAAACCTAGTAGTTCTGAATGGATTCTTATTGTACAGAGAAAGAAGTAATGCTGCGTCCCATTGGTCCACGCATCTGCACAATGGGGTAAATGAAAGCCAGTGTGATTGCAGTGTGAGGCTGGGCGGCTGTTTTTGTTTTTTTATTACTCGTTTATGGTGTGTTGAGGGTTGGGGGCGGGGGTGGGGATCTGTCAGGCGTGTTTGCACATCTGCCCAGTCAATTCCATCGTCTGCACTGAGAGCTGATGCTTGCTGACAGCTTGACCGAAGGGACTTTCAATATGTGTGTTTGTGTGTCTGTGTGCACAAACACTACAGCTCCATGCCTTGTTGTGTAAAGGTGGTTACACTTGTGGGTGGTTTTGTCTTGTGTAAAAAGATGTGTGTGTGTGTGTGTGTGTGTGTCAGTCATACGGCTGTGTTCCACTGGATGTTGTGTGTGTGTGGTCAGGGTCGTGGCCCAGGGCCCAAAATGATCCAGTTTCCCAGACTTGAAGCCACTGTAATTTATTATCAGTGAACATGGAACATCTGTTATTAGAGGTCAGATTAGACAAAATATGTCCGGCTTCTCATCACACATAAGTTTAGGCTTAGAACAATTTAACAGCCACTCATTTCCCTTCAGGTCTTAAACATCTGATTAACATGTTTCAGTTTGATGAGTTTCTTACTGCTCTTGTCACTTTTAACCCTTTTCTAAATCAGGGGCCTTCTTTACTGTTAGCTCTGAGCAAAGCCAGATATCAATGAATATATTCTGAAAATGGTCCCCTATTCAAACACACTGTGTATCCTGGCCCCGCCCCTGACTTCAAGTAAACCTAATTAAATTAGATTATAATTTCTTTAACGTTCATTCATTTAAAATGGAGTTCATTCATTTATTTGCAAACATGTATTTGTATTTTATTAGTTTTATATTTTACAACTTGTTTTGTATTTTACAACTGCACTGGCCCAGTTTCAATTTGAAGAACTATTAAAACAATTATAGCTGTCATTAGGTAATATGATAAAAATTGTGGGGAACCAGTGAAACAATTCCTATTGAAGTAGCTACTAGAGAGAATGAGTTTCTTAATCTTTAATTTAAATGGTAATGAACCGTCAATAGACTCTTTGGGGCGTCACAAACAGTGAGTGGACAGAATCTTCAAGTGTCTCGAGCTTGCTGGTCCCCAGTCTGCTGCAGTCTTGTTGATTTTGTCTTTTAACCTTTCTTTTAACCTTAAAGAAGAGCAAATGTATCATGCTAAGTTGTACCTGAATTTTAGGTAGAGACTTTCTGATACCAGCACCAGAAATACCTGTGATACTGCCGAGAATGTGTGGTCAGGCATCAGTGAGTACACACGTCTGTCCCGTTCCGATTCCACCTTCTTCAAACTGCAAACTTTTCTTAGAGTCGGCCAAAGCTTAACTTTCAGCAGCTGGGAATATTTCACGCTGGAATGTCCCATAGGTAAAAAGGCAACAATAACTTTTTGCAGGTGTAATCTTTGCCATTTACAACAGTTATAATTTCATAATGCTTTTGAAGAACCATAGCATGAAAGAGAACGAGGAATTCATATTAATTTTAAAAGTAATTCAGGCTGTCAGCTAATAGATTAGAAAAAAAAAGGTTCCCTCTGAAATGTATCAGAGTGGAAGTATGTAGTAGCACAAAATGGAGATACGTACTTGCACATTATGAAAAGAAGAAATATTTGAGATTGTTAAAAATATGAATTTATTAGTTTACTCTGTTCTGTATCCTCCACAGTGTTTATATTCAAGTCACCAAATTGTGTACATTTCACTTATAATCTAAACTAATTTAAGTTACAGTAAAACCGAAGTGTTGCATATTTTATTGAATACTATGAGCATTCTGAGAATACAATGCAGTGTTTTGCACACTATGCCTCAGGACAGAGTTTTGTGGTGTTTTTGTTCAGTCATGTAATGAAAACATACGAGAGTCTGGTCCACAGCTGGTACCCAAGATCAGCCAGGCCACTATTTCTTATTCCTCACTTCGCACACACACACACACGCACACGCACGCACACACGCACACGCAGAGCCACACCAGTCATCAGGCTTGAAGAGGGTGAACAGGGAATTTTATGCAGGTGATTTCAGCGTCTGTGACGCACCCCCTACACAAACTCATAGACACGTACACAACCCTCCCCATCACAGTGATTGTTTGATGTTCCACTCAGGGTGTCTTTGTGTCTTTAATCAGACCCGGACCCGATGAAAGACAGTTGGTTGATGAGACAACACACTCGTGCATGCACACAAACACACAAGCACATGTGACACACACACAGACAAACACACACAGACACACAGACACACAGACACACACACACACACACACACACACACACACACACACACACACACACACACACACACACACTATGTAACAATGAGTCATCTGAAGCACCACACAGACCACCGCTTCACTTTCCAATCTGAATTTTTGGGGAGTGGAGAATATGGGTGAAATAATCGATCCTAGTATTTGCAGCCTTATAGCAACATATTTTTTACAGTGTAGAATGATTTCAGGGAAATAATTAATAAACTGCTAATTGACAAAGATACATTTTATAAAGAACGCGGGCTGGGTGTTGTAATGATCTCTTTACAATACCTTACCTTGGAGATGGTAAACATGACTCTCAGTCAAAACACATGTCTCCTGACACTTTAAATGTATGATTGTGTCTGTCTTTAAATATGCAAACTACACAGTGTGATCACTCTTGTTTGTCGTCAAAATCGAACAGCAGCAAAGGGAGCATATCACCGTTGTCATTTTTCCGTAACGCACACATTGACTCGGAGCGAGTGACGCATTCATCATCTGCTTCCGCCTCGCTGTGGCCCGTTCTAATTCTGTTTGACAACCGCTGTCCGTGTGGCGGAAAGCAGATTAAAGGCATGAGAGGTTGGTCCTACAAGCTGTTTGTTTCTAATCGCTTCTTCCACTGATCAATTCACTTCAGGGGAAACTCAATACACAGGCCGCTATGTGCATGACAGACGGAGCAAAGGCTTTATTACAGATTTCTTGCTATTTTCATTTGAAATGTTTTTTTTCAAATTCTGTAGACTTGGTTCACTCAATAGAACAGACATGACCTGCCGCTGCTGAGTGTCAAAATTGGTTCTCACAACTCCAAATAATGCTGATTTGTAATAAAGTCTCGATCAATGAAGCTATCAAATTCCAATGTTGCCCACTATCTGTAAATAATGTATCAAAATAAATCTGCTCTCTGAATATGGTCCCTGTTATGTGTATTTTGAAGCGTATGAGGTACATTCATGTCACAACCATGACATTAAACAGGAATAGAATAACATGTACTGACTATTAACCTCTAAACATTGCTCTTTTAAAATGACCAGTCTGTAATTTCCACAAATTATTGCTAAAAAATAAATGGGAGATGATCAGGTCCAAAAACATCAATATTTCGGTGTTGCAAAGATTTAGATATGCTTGTGGTTTCTCTTTGTGATGATGTTGCTCGGATCACATCCGGCAGCGTAGGCAACAAGTTGATGTTGGTTTATTAACTCCCTCTTATCTTTGAGTAAAGCTGAGATAATACAGACTCTTAAATTTATAAAATTACTCTGAATGGCCTTTCTTTCCATCTACAAGGATCTGACAACTGACATGACGTAGGCCTGTCTGTTTTTCTTCGTCTGTGTCAGTTTTATTCAGAGTGATGGTAACCACAGAGTATATTTGCGGTTTCTACTTCTGCTTAACAAAAATGACATTATATCCGACGTATTGGGCAGCAGCAGAGCCAAATGTAATGAAAGCATTTATTTTTGTTGCTCTCTTCCTTCCAGACTAGGAGTGGAATGACGTGCGAATCGGCTATTTGTTATAGTTGTGTTTCGAATAGGAGATCAAAGGGCCGGCTGAGATCAGACGCTAATAACTGGTAGCCTGTTTACGTACAGGCTGGAATTAGGTGTGAAACCGTGCAAATGTTAAATGAATGATAAGTAAATGTCTTGTGGTCAAGTGGTCACATCGTTTCTTAAAGTCACCAGACAGCAAAAAGACACTTTGGCAATCCCAGCATCTAAAGCAGCTGGTGGGGAGGGAGATACGCCGAGTGCGTGCATGACAGACGAGCACTGGTGTTCAAAGAACTGAAATGCCAAATTGATAACGAGGGAAATGGTGTCTTCTTCCCTTTCTGAACCAGTGCTAGTTCTTCAGAATGTAGTTGTCATTTAATGAACTGGAATGATGTAACAGTCATGACAGATCATTATTTTTCAATGGCAGGACAATGACAGTGCTACAGAAAGGGAGTGTGTGGGCGACCGAACCACCGCTGCTGTCGATACAAGTGCAAATTAGGCTGGGCACCTTTTTTGTTGGTCCATGTCTCCATAACAACTCCTTTGTTCTTAACGCTTTTGAAACCTGCTCGCCATGATGAAAAAAAAAAAGGCAGCTTGAAAATTCAGATAAAGCCACACGGTAAACAAGTGTGAAGCTAAACTCCATGGTGGTTTTGCCCAAGAAAGACGCGTCATCCACTGCTTAATTGTACGTGATTGTGTTGAATTAGGTCGTGAGAATATCTGCCCCATTATTCTGTGTGTGGGTCCAGATCGTAATCTTTTATATATTGACATTGGTTTACAGTTGGTCTGTGGTCAGCGTATGTGACAAACATATTAATCGTAAATGAAGAAAGGAACATCTGTGAGTTGTGATAGTGTCATTCACGGATGGCTTCACACTGACTTAAAACCAACCTATTCCATGTAGGTGAGTTTCCTGCTTCTTTAAAAGAGACAGTGAAGTGCAACAATGACCAATGGTTGTAATTGTCCAGATAAAAATCTAGGTCAAAATCTGTTCTTTTAGCAGGTTTCTTATTTATCATTTATCAATAGAGCCTAAATGCAGTAAAACCCAACAACGAGCTGTTGATTGTTCAATTACCCCCAAAAAAAATCTGTATTTATAATCATTATTCAATATTTCAAAAACATTTAATAAAAATAGTATCTATTGTTTTTCTAAAAGAGTCGTGAATTTACCTGTATCTGTCTGTACAGATTAGTTTCCACAAGATCAGATTTTTACCACATGATCTTCAAAGCCCAAATAATGTGATTGCTAAATTATCGCAGAGTTAACAGAATGTTTGCAAAAAATAATAATAATAACACCAGTCAAATTCTTATTTTTGTTTATTTGACCTCTTGTCTCTCCTCAGCTTTATCATGTGTATTAAAAACATGATATCAATATTCATATCAGAGTAATTATCTTTAACAGAATATTGTGACACTAGTATGTCCTCTAACTCTGCAGTAGATCAGTAGCCCTACCTGACAACCAATGGTAGTGGATGGTAATAACCAGTGGAAATTCCTCTTTTAAACTTTTCATCAAATCACAACAGTACTTTAACTACCTTCACAAGGAATAGTAACATATCATCTTGATCTGTTTTCTTTGAAAATAGTACGGTTCAGCCCATTCCAACCACATGGTAATGCAAGGAACTTTTATTTTTATTTTCTGTTCCTCCCCAATAAACAACATTATGAAAGGCTAAAGAGTGAATGATTTGCGTCCTGCTCACGGGTGTGGTTTAAAGCTTGCTGTTATAGAGACAAGGGAGATGCAAATTGTTTAAAAACAGATGTCCATATCTGATGTTTAACATAAATTAGCTTTTAAAAGTGTTAGCTAATGGAAACAGAAGAGAGCTAGAGAAAGTAGGACAGAGCCTGGCTCTTGTCTGACCTCCGCACAGCTACACAATCACACCGTGAAGCAGCTTGGAAGTCAGTTTTTATAAGTTATGGTCGGATACAGGACCATCTATCCAATGAAGGATATTGTTTTTATGACTTCTTTTACCATTTTCAACACATCTTCAATACAAATTTATGTATCATTTCATATTATATTCTCTAGCTCTTACTATATTTACAATTTTTCAATTAATGTTTATTGCCTCCCTTTGGCAAGAGCAGTGACTTTTGGAAGTAAACTAATTAGTTCAGTTGAACGTATCAAGAGGAGATTGAGCCAAACACTGTTGTGATAACATCATATTCCATGGAAACATTCAGTTGATGTCTTAACAACACTGCTCTGGGATAGCGTACTAAATAGAATGGAAATGCTCCAATGCAGATTTCATACTGTAATTCAACACGCGTCTGTGATATTGTGTCTCAGAACATGTAGCACACAATATGCGTCACTGTTAACCCGCCTAATAAGTACCTACGTAAACACCCAGGCAGTCACTGGCCGTGCACACCACCCCTTAGCCCGCTCCACCCCCATCACCACCGGGGCTACTAATTGGATGTGGCAGGGAATTGCGGCGCACTTGCCTCGCAGCGACTTGTACCCTATAACCATACACAAATCGATCTGACATGTGGTATTAGATTAAATTACCAAGCAGCGCAGTGACAAGGAAAAGGATTTGTTCAACCCTCACCTCTCCGTCTCACACGCACCCTCCCAGACCTGCTGCAGAACAGAGGGATGTTCAGCCAAGCAACAGCAGACGCTGCTCTGTCCAAGATATCCATCAAACCAGGGTTTCAGGCCAACCCGCAGCCAGCCACCTCTCCCTGCAGACCTGTATTAGTACTCATAATCTCCTCATAACTTATTCAATGGTGTCTAGTATAAAACATTTTACATAAATGGTAAATGGTCTGAATTTTATTGAGCTTGATGACCACAAAAAGCGCTTTACATTACATCTTTCACCCATTCACACACACATTCACACAGTGCATCTATGGGCAACAGTTTTCTACCAGCAATCAACATGTACTGCTTCAAATGCCTTAAAATCTGTTAATAGTCAAATGAGAACAATAGTCTGTTGTTTAATAGTAAATATAACTGTCTTTAATAATTTACTGTTCAGGTATCAGTCTTACATTTCATTCTGCATTCATCCTCAAGACTGTATATAAAAAAGGACGACATGACATAGTTATTTGATGCTATTAAAACTGGATTCAATGTCACGATTGACTTTGGGATTGGTTAAGCATGTATATTGGCGATACCATGACTCCCTTCTCCGATTGCAACTGCATAGACTCCAAAATACTTCAGATGGTAGCGTTTTGAATATTGTTTTATTCAAATATTCAAATATTATTTGATATTATGGCTTCATTTCTGGATGGTGGCAGAAATTGAAGATGCTTTGTCCATCTGGATACACAGTGCATGTTTTATGCTTTTACCTTTGGGTGGAATCATCAATAAATACCAGTGTCAGTTTGAGTTGGGTCTTACACGCCAAAACAATAAATGTCTCATAGAGCCAAGACTCTGGCAGGTATGGCCGTAGACATCATGCCATCATGAGTTTTTAAAAGTTATGAATTTGTCTTTATCGTCAGAAAATCTCATGAAAATTGTATTCAATACAATAAATAAATTCCATGTTACAAAGGCTCAGTAATTTCCTAAAATAGCTTGTCTCAGCAGGTTTTTAGCGAATGTTTGTTGAACAGGATTTGTAAGGGACTATATTTAGTTGAGTATTAGTCCACATGTTTGTGCTGTTGTAATTATTTCTGGCCGGTGGATTGGGTCAAAATATAACATGTCATCCAGTGCTGATGTGTTGGAAATATGTTTTTGGACAACAATGGAGCAACAGAGAAGTTGGATGCATCAGCTATTGTTGGTATACGTCTGAAAAATATACAATATCACCCTAGTGAACATTTTACAGACTGTCACTCCTAATTTCTTCTTATTCCAACACACCTACTCATTTTATATCGGGATCAATCCACATTCACAAGAAAATGTAACATTAGATGGACAGATAAAAAGTGTAAACTGCTGAGGAGTTTTGAGGAGTGACTGAATTTTGCATATATGACAAAAAAGCATTAGGTTTAGTTTTGTGAGGTGGTGACTCTTTTTGTGGGAGCAAGCCCTTGATATGTCTGAGTGTATGAAAAGGTGTAACAGAGGTCTTTTATCACACTGCTTGTTTGTTTCCTGGGATCAAAAGAGAACTTGTCTGGATGTGTGTCCTGGAGCGACATATTAACCTTTCCCTTGTTCTCCGTGGCAGTGCAGATAAAAGTGAGGCTGGCTCTGCTGAAATAGATGGTAAATTGCTCCATTTACATCTGGCCAGTTTGGGCTTGCTATGTTCTTTGTTTGTCGACTGCTCAGAGAAAAAGGAGCCGAGAGCTGCTTGTTGTCTTAGTCGATGTTAACAAGGTTAGTGAAGCCACTGCTGCTCAGGCCCCAAGAGAAAGCTGCACTGCGCGACAATTAAACTTCACATTTAGAGAAACACCAAACAGCACCCAACAAGTCGTTGGAGAAAGGATTTATATTCATTAAATGTTTTATTGAAGTGTCATAATAAACAATAGCTGTAGTGAGAGGAGTGTTTCATCCACTCCTGCATTTCGTTTAGCAAATACTTACCGTTAGAGACAATTCAAACAAACAACTGTATTCTGGTTTGAGAAGTGTTTCACTGGCTCACATCCAGTTTGACTCTAGTGGGCTCTTTAATTCTGGAGCGATTATGATGTTGCCGTGTATGAAACCTATTAAAATGATGAAGTCTTTTACAATGTGTTGAATGTTTCTGAGAGCAGAACTGTCCTAGATTTAAGCTGGTTTTTCTAATAGAAATGATGTCCAAAAGTATGTATAGAAAACCAAGGTTCTTTTTACAGAGAATATTCCTAAGTGGTGTAATTCTGTACAATTGGATACAACTATATTTCTTATGCTCTATTCTGGCTTGGGCAAGTGTGTAATAATTGCACAACTAAGTGCGTACCCTGGAAGTAGACGCCTCCATCTTTAGATCTGCTGCTGCAGAGCAGTGGTCTTATCACTGGAGTTTTGTGTGCTGTGCTACATAATTAGGTGCATATGAGGGTCTGTGACTGTGCATATATTGGTGCTGTAAGTGTGTGTAAAAGGTAGATTGCAGCTATTTGCACTTCAGCAGAATAAACTCGTATGACCTCCTTTGTAAATCTATTGAAGGCACAATGGCTGCACAGTGGTACAGCTGTACACACACAGCTACAGAGCTCCTTCAATTTGTGATGCTCTGCACCTTTCAGTGTTTTTTAACCTGAAATATCACTGTCCTGAATGTCTCTGTGTGAATCGTAAGTAAATGGTCTGTACTCAAAGCACTTTACACAGTACAGCTTTTGATATTCACCCATCCACACACATTCATACAGAGCATCTGCTGTATGTGCAACACCTTTCTCTATGAGAAGGGCCAGTTTTGGGCTTCAGCATCTTGCCCAAGGACACTTCGGCATGCAGAATGGGGAAGACTGGGATTGAAACCGTTGACCTTCTGGTCAGAGGACAACCGCTCTTCCCCCCCACTCATTACTGGCATCAGCTGCCAAATGTCTGCATAAAAAACTAGACCTCACCATCAGGCACTTTGTTTAACAACAGTAGCATATTTTTTAATTCCTCCATGTCATTGAAAATAGAATGCAAAAATTCTTCCTATCTATAATTTTAATGACAGTATGGCAAATGTTTTTTTTTTTTACTATAGTCTTTAATAATGCTAAACTCTTCACTACTCAACTCTTTAAAGCTGAGAATTTCCCCTCAACCATCAGAAATAAAGTATTTATATTAAAACTTTCTATTAAAGGGACTCTTACCTTTGTTGCATTTGAGAATTACAGCACATTCAAATCATCCTGCCTTCCTCCAATGCCCCACCCCCTCGTTCCCATCCGCGGTGTTTTTTTGAAGAAACTTTATTTACAAGCAGACTTACAATTACTGCCTCCGCGCACGCACGTGAGTTTTTGTTTACCAAAGCAATGGATTCGGTAAGTTATATACATTTACATTCACATATGATGACGGGCCTGAATGCGCCACAAGAAGCAGACGGAAAACCTGCATGTCCATGCAGCAAACAGACAGGTCTGTCGGCCAATAAGGTCCTTCGGTCCGAAGAATTTTATTGGTTGAAGTTTTCACTAAATATTATGAGAGTGAAATAATTGTTTGTTTTTACTCCTGGTGGGTCTGTCTTGCATTTTAGAGTGTCATTACCTTATTAATACCAATTTAACCTTATCCAAAAAAAGTGTAAAAATGCAACAAAGGTAAGAGTCCCTTTTAAACTATGAAAATTATTTCATTTTTAATGTCTGTGTGGCCACATAACTGTGATCAGATCAGAGATGGACTGGACTGTCAGTTGCGTATTGTGGATACATGTGCTATTGTTAACAACTTTAGGTCTCAGAGCGTTTTCCCACAGAGCCGAGCTGCTCACTAACTAATGGTCATTGTGTGATGTGAAGCCGAATGGGCCTTTAGAGTCTACATTCTCCCTACAGCAACGTGCCTTTCTCTGCAACGTCGTTAGCCTTCATGGAAGAGCTGTAACATGGCCTGATCAGATTAAAGTCAGACACACACACACACACACACTTACACACACACACACACACACACACACACACACACACACACACACACACGTTGTCATAGGTCACCTTTGGGGACTTTAAATAGATTTTACATTAATTTCTGAATGACTTATTCTAACCATAAATACTATTTCTCTAACCCTAAACTTAATCAAAAACACTTTATTGACACTTTACACTTGATCAAAACATCTGCTTTTTCCCCAGTTAGACAAGCTTTCCCCCGTACCCTGGTTTTTAGTCTGATTTTGTCCCCAAAGGTAAACTATATCAGAAACGTGCACACACATATATACACAAACATACATCAATGCTGAATAAGAGGCTCTTACTAAGAAAAGAGTATTCGCTTTAACAAGTCTTTAAAAAATGTGTCTAGTCACTGTGTTGAAAGACCTACTCATAACAGATTGGCAAATATGAGGGATTTAATAAAACTCTTCACTCTTACCAATTTTCTTGTATTTAAAGATTTCTCTTATTTTTAAATAGCTATAAATAGTTCTTCCGAGGGAAAGACCTAACTTACCTTTACTTAAGAATCATGATGCATTAATCTGAAGGACTGGAAGCACTATAGTAAAACATTCCTTGTTAACATTTATGTGTTTGAAACTTGCCAACAAATGGAGGAGAGCAGGTTCTTTAGCAATTTGGTTGTCAGTTATGATAATGATCCAGCTTTTCCATCTTGTATAGATCATCTGTTTATTGGAGGCCAGCCCTAACTCAATCACTGCCCTTCTACCAGAACCTGTTACAAATGACAGCAAGGGAAATTACAGTCATTCATCTCCGTCAACCCACATCACGTCTGCCCCTCTTCTCTCTCTGTTGAATCAGGACACTCGTACTATCTTCTCCTCCACCTCATTTAGCTGTTTCCCTGTACCTGGAAATATTCCACCATAGGTCTCCGGGACGCTGACAGTCTCCACCAATCACTGCTGAAATCACATGGAACACAAACCCAGATGATCATCAGCATAGGAGTTGCAAATGTCGCTATAGTATACAGTCATTTGACTAACGGCCTGTCAGGCATGAAGCAGGTCACCTCCGCATCACAACAGGTGTGTTGTGGGATATGTGACTTGGACTGTGTGCAGTGGCTGTTATTAAGGCAGCCGGGGGTGGAGGTTTAATTGCAGCTCTCTCCTCTCCTACAGAATTGCCACTCTCAGTTTGAGTCTCCCTTTAAAGTGCTGGAGGCAGATGTCAGTGAAGCTGTTGAAGCATTTGTCAGCATACAGCTTTTTTCTTCATTCTTTTGCATCTAGACCAAAAAAATTCAGTGCCTGTGAGTTATAGACGTTCAGCATTTAAAATATAAACAGTGAACTATTGGTTATTTATTTACCTTTTGTCTTGTAAACATGATATGTTTTCATTCAGTGCTACTCACCAAAATGCATTGTACATAAAATGGATGCAAACTGTATGTTCTGGAATGGAGCTCACTTTACTGAGATTAGGGTAAAGGAGAACCATTACTGATGCTATGATACACTGCTCCTCCTGATAGCCGCCCACACCACAGGTGCATTATACAAATACAGTATTAACAAACACCACAACTTTATTCACCAAATATATGTGACAATACCCTGATTTACAAAATTAAGTTTCCTACTCTTATACTGCAAAAAGTAGCCATAAGTATAAGTCATACATTATCATTTCCCTTCTAAGTACAATTTAATTCTGTGATCTAATAAGGTTGTTCATCAATATAGTATTTCATACTTTCCACCCTTTTTTTTCATAATGTTGTTTCAAACACAGTATATTAAAAATTCTTCCAAATCAATATGTATGATTAAAAACCAGGGTTATCCATTAATATTGAAAGATGTTTTAAAAAACTGGTTTAAAAGAAGGTTTCTGTTTGATAATCAACACTGTCTGACTTTATTTGGTTGTTTGTTTGGTGCAGCTCTAGATCAGGGGTCGGACCCAGGAGTATATATATTTTTTCATTTTCTTTAACATTGCAAGACATTTTTCACGAAATTGCATAGACTCATAAATATCAGTCCCGTAAACATCTCAGATTTTTCTCATCAAGACCCATGATTTACAATTGTGAATCAATGACAATTTCACAAATTGTGACCCAGATCAAATGCAGAGGAAAACATAGCCTCTTTGGTGGATGCCTTATTGAAATAGATGCATATGTTGACTATAACCTCTATTACAAATGCTAGTGTTTATTGCTCAGATTTTGTCTTATCACCTGTTTCCATCAGACGGAGGTTTTCAAGGGGCTATGTGGCAGCGTGGGGATGACCTTCAGGCATGTTCCTGCCACTGAAGGGGACGCAGTCCACGTCAGCATTGAGACGGTCACACCTAACTCTCCTGCATCCACGGCAGATCTGCAGAGGGGCGATCGCCTCATTGCCATTGGAGGTACGACATGTCAATGCACACATCAATAATAAGTTGATATCACAAGCTTTTTTTTGTTTGTTAATATAGTTAATACAACATATCTTTAAGACCACCAGATGTGGTTATAAATATCTATTTGACATTGTATAAATACTGTTTAAACCTGTCATTTATTTCTTTATGCAATCAACTGAAAACCCTGTCACTGTTGTTTCTGTTGACAGGTGTCAAAGTGACATCCTCAGTCCAAGTACCCAAACTGTTGAAGCAGGCTGGAGAGAGGGTAGTGGTCCTGTATGAGAGACCGGTTCGTCACCAGACTTCCTCTCTGGGAAGCTTAGGAACTCTTCAGGAAGGCTTTGGGCAGCTAGAAGAACCCGGTTTTATCCCTCAGCCAGGTGGCTATGAGGAGGACCCCGCCCCCATCACCAACCTTTCTGACATATCCGATGGCAAAGACATGGACTCTGAGTTTGAAGAGTTGATTGTGGACTCCAAACCTAGTCAGGCTGGTAGCCCTCACAGTACCACAAATACCAGTGAAACTAAGGAGGATTTCTTACTTACAGTAAACCAAAGCCCCAAAAGGACTGTGGCCAACTTGGCCTCCAAGCCCCTTGGTTCCATATCACCCATTCTAAACCGCAAGCTAAACCTGGTGGGTCTTCAGTCACCATTAAAGCCTCATCCCAAAGAATCACCAAAGCCCTCACCACATAAGACCAGTAGTGATCCAAGTGAGGGTCTGCAGCGGCCCACCGTCCCCCCCCCACCTCCTCCCTCTCGCCCCCCAGTGCCGCCAAGACCTCAGATAAGGTTGACAACAGCCTCTTCAGAAACCAGTCTTTTTGAAAGTGGCGATTCTGCTACAACTTCTAATGCAACAGTTGCTCCTATAGTGACTGCCGCCACTAGTGCTTCTGAAAAATCTCCAGAAAAGGTTCCTCTCACTGGAGCCAATGAGGAGAAGGCTGGCACAGAGAAAGTATGTGTCAAACAGGCTGACACAAAGCAGCCCACTAAGCCAAATGAGTCCACTGATGAGCTCCCAGCCCTTCCCACTGCAACCAGCAGTAGCAGGGCTGATCAAGCAAAGGACAAAGCTTCAGAGAGCTCGTGCAGCACACGAGACAGTCTAGAGGACCACTCCATTTGGGAATCTCCAGAAACCATGTTTCGTAATCAGACAACACGCTGGCCCAAAGCCTCGATGGTGTTCGATGTAGAGAGCAATCACAAGTACCTTAATGTGGCCCTGTGGTGCAAAGATCCCTTTAAGCTGGGCAGTTTGTTGTGTCTGGGTCATGTGAGTCTCCAACTGGAGCATGTAGCCCTGGAATGTATGGCCACATCTTCAGCAGAGTACCAGAGCACCTTTAGGCTGGGGCCTCCAGAGCCCAGAGCCAATGTCAGCCGCACTGCACTACGGAGTCTCGGCACCCACAAGGGCTTCAATGAGAAGCTGTGTTACGGAGATGTGACCCTGAACTTCTGCTATTTAGCTGAGGGTGACTTTGAGTTTCCAGGGGGGCTGGTAGAAAGAGAGCGAGAGGGAAGTCTTCTTGATGAAGATGTAAAGGAGAGGGAGAGGGAACATATCCCCTCAGCACCGCGGGATGACTTGGCCTTTGGCACCATGCAGTTGGTAGAGGTTCGTCACAACTTCCAGGACACCCAGTTCCAGAACCCCACCTGGTGTGAATACTGCAAGAAGAAGGTTTGGACCAAGGCAGCCTCTCAGTGTATGATCTGCGCCTATGTTTGCCACAAGAAGTGCCAGGACAAGTGCCTCTCTGAAAATCCCTTCTGTGTGGCGGCAACTGAACGTCGTGGAGCTGACCCTGAAGCCAAATCCACCATTACCCGGGCGACTGGACTAACTCGCCATATCATCAACACCAGCTCCCGCCTGCTTAATCTGCGGCAGGTACCTAAGACTCGGCTAGTTGAACAGGTGGTTGATGTGGTGCCTGGAGCGGTGGAACCCTCACCTAAGCATACACCCAACACTTCAGACAATGAGAGCAGTGATACTGAGACCTACACCAGTGGTGCGAGCCCCTCCAAGCAGCCCGTCAGCTGTGCTGGCAGCAGTAAACTTGTACGCAAGGAAGGTGGGCTGGATGACAGTGTGTTCATTGCTGTGAAGGAGATAGGGCGTGACCTGTACCGGGGGCTGCCCACAGAAGAGCGCTCCCAGAAACTTGAGTTGATGCTGGATAAACTGCAGCAGGAAATCGACCAGGAGCTGGAGCACAATAACGCCCTTATGCTAGAGGACAAGGAGGCCACAGATGTCCGTCGCAAAGCCCTTATTGGTACTGCCCTGGCCAAGTCTGGGGAGAGACTGCAGGCCCTTACCTTGCTAATGATCCATTACCGGGCTGGGATTGAAGACCTAGAGTCGGTGGAGAGCACCTCTCCTTCAGAGCAGCAAGGTTTTAAAGGAAAAGGAGAAGGCCTAGAAGACGATGCCTTGATGGGGACAGAGGTCTATGACAGTGAAATCTGCAGCCCAGTGGAGGTGCAACTGCTGGATGACATTACCGAGGAGCAGATCTGTGTGGAAGCACTCCACTAAATAAGACTAGAGAAATAAGTAAGAGGAACATGCTCTGTGCACCTTTCTCCCTATCAAACCGTTTCCTTTTGGACAGGAATTGCAGCAGTCGGTTTTAAATATTGGGGTTGTGAGGTCCAGTTTTTGATCCACTTCATTTTTACATGAAAGAAATGATAGGAAAAGGAATTTCCTCCCTAATAATTCATGGTAATCCTGTCATTGATGTTTTGATTTGCACAGTGTGGTGCCGTCCCCATGCTTTCCATGTGTCTCTGGGGTTTAAAAGGGAAACTTGAAAGCTACACTTATCTGCCCTCAGTAGTGCTGCACATTCATCCTTCAGTTTAGTTTTTCTCTTCAAAAGGTCATTGTAACAATCTGATTTGGTTTTCTTTCTTGTCTGTAACTGCTTTGGCATAAGGACTTGGGACTATGTGCACAAGTATGTGCTTCTAGTTTGAATTATCTTAATTTTGGAGAAATGGTATGTATTTAATATTTGTTTGTATGAAGGTGAAATATTGGAGTCAATATCAATGTGAACACTACTAAGGGAAAGTAGGTTTACACATCCACCTCTGTGTTTGTCTAATGACCGTCCAAGCAGTCATACATATCTTTTGCTTTGAGCACTGTTTACTGTAATATATTTGGATTTTAGAAGTGACTTTCCCTGCTCAAAAACTCTTTGTGATTTCAGCATGATTATAAGTAAAACCTAATATATAATTTGCCATTCTGTTGTTTTATTTGTTTGTGTTAGTCAGGCCAAACATGTTGTTACCCATAGTTCCCATAGAAGGATGTAAAAATGTAATTTGTTGGGGTTCTATTTCTTTTCTAATATGTATGTACGGTTTAAGTTACATTCTGTTCAGATTACCCATTCAAATTCTAAAACTCTTTGAAGGCACATAGCAAACTGTCATGGATGAGATGAGAACGGCACATAATTGCCTCTTTTTCATTGATTGTTTCCACGGATCTCATGATGTTGAAATTCTCCAACATTTGTTTATTTACCTGCTTGAATGTGGGGTTTTTTCTATGCTTGTGTGAACAAATGTTGATCTGAAACCCTTGTTGTGGTAAAATTTTGCTTTGTCCTCACAGCTGCAATTGGATTTACATTGGGGCTAAGGGTTGGGGTCAGGCATTTGCTTGGTATGTTAAGGAACTTCTTCAAGGAGCTGTGATGTGATTGAGTCCCGCTCTTTTGGCTTTGTGAGTTGTTTTCATACCCAAATGAATGTATGTACGGATGTTTCTGTTTTGTTTCTATTCAACTGTTTGGCACCACCTTCCCTTGTTTCCCAGCAAAACCATCTATCAAGCATTGATGTAGCCTATTACAATGATTCTATCAGCACTATCTACTGCTCCCAAAATGCCTTGCTGTTCATCCTTTACACCCTTAAAGAGCCTCTGGAAAACAATTACTTGTCAAGACGGTATATGTTGCTTTTGTGTATTTCAAGGAAACATCTATCCTTAACCACTGAGAATTTTCTGAATCTATTCTGTTGACGATGTTCTTTTCTTTCTTTCTTTATTCTGATGGTTATCTTGCCAATCAGTGCCACTTCAGATATTTCCAGAACAGCAAACAAAATTGAGTTTGATTGTGTTTAAATAAGGAGGTTGAGTTTAGTAGCTTTCTCTAAATATTAACACGGAGCAGCACATCAGAATTGTGGCGTTCAACAAATTGTCAAATTGGTGAACTCAGAGTAGACAGAAGTGTAGTGCCAATGTTTGATTGAAAGAGATTTGCTGTTCAGAACAAAAACAGCCAGTTATATATAACAGATTGATTAGCTTGAAGGCTGACCATAATCTCCAACACTGCATAACAGTGAATATGACCAGAATCCATAGAAAATCATAAAGCATTTATCATTGCAGCAGCCCATGGGAGTTGAGATAAATTTAGATTTCAAATAATGGTATAAGAGAAGTAATGAGCCAGACTTGAGCCTCGATCATACTTGGTGGACTTCACTCCAGTGGCGGGTTTGAAGAAGTGGACACGTTTCACACATGTACACAAGACAACATGATTTTAACCTCTGGACAGTACGAAGATGAGCTGCTTTGTTCGGCCGAACAACATGAGAAATTCCCCAAAACGGTGCGTGACTGCAATAAGACGCAAAAGGATGTGGAATACAGAACAAACGTCATGACATGCATACATTGCACTACACGATTATCCAAGTCACTTTTTTGGCGCATGCACAGTCTGCGTGCTTGCTGTGTGAACAGTCTGTGTAGTGTCATATTTTGGGTCGCATGCAGATCACATAGGGCGGACGCGAACCCTAGCTGACTCGGGCAGATTGCAAATCTTTTTGTGGACACCCAGATTACAGAAAGCATGAATTGGCCTTAAGTGGAAGCAAAGGACTATTTCATGCAATTTTTAGTATATTCGATATGTTGCTCATGTAGATATTGGCTTTTCGGCTGCTATTGTCAATCTCTCTCTGTCACTGTATATTCAGATTTTTGTGCAATATTTTTGTAGGAAATGAAACTGGTAATCTGCAATGAATCCCAATGTCTGTGATTTGTCTTCTTTTTTCTCTGAAAGTGTGTAGTTGATGTGCCCATCTTGGAGCCCAATGGAAATCTGGGAGGAGTTCACACTGTAAACCCCTCTTAGCCTGAGAAGCACTGCTTTTGCTGCTGCTGTTGTTGCGATGTGCTTTTCCACTGAACTCATAATCATATGCTTCTGCCACCCCTCCCCCAGTCCTAACCTTTGAAACTGCACCCGCTGTACGATTGTCCACCACAGCTTTCAGCAGGTCGACATGGTGTTTGTTTCTTTTTGTGTACGTGAGGGATGTAGTACAGCTTTCAAGGAGGCTCATGTGATGACGCTTTATTGTCCATAACCCAAATAAACAAGCTCAAAATGGTTGCTAACGCTCTGCTTTGTGGTTTAATCTTCAAAGGCACAATCTGTGATCCAAATGTAAACCGCGGTCACATCACCAGCAAATATCAAAGCACAAGATTTCCACCTTATGTTGCATCCAGACTGAATGATGGACAATTAACACTAACACAAGACAAGCAGAAAGTTAAAGGTTTATTTAAACAAACCAATGCCAGCCTGTATTTTAAATTGAAACTCAAATCATAAATGTAATGCATAATATATGACTATGAAAAGGTTACTGAGTTGATGAAAGATAGTTTAAACCCGCCCAAGGTCTTTCTCAGCAGAAATCTGCAAACCAACAACAGAGCATTTATTTATAAATTTACTTGAATTGGGCTTCGTACCCAATTTAATATTTTGTAAAATGTTTGCACATGTTTTTGTGAAAACTACCTTGACAACCATGCAGCTGACAACTTATGGCTCATTTGTGCATTTCTATGGGTGTATGCGGATGTCCATTCAATCTATGGGAATACTATGTGTTCGTGAATCTGTGCCAAAGGAAATCAGCATAAAAATGAATTGGCTTACAGGCTATAAGCTAACATTGCAAAACTGTATATTATATAGAATTGCTAACACAAAACTTGAAACAAGGTATTAATCTGTCGGTACTATCCAAACTCCCTAACCTGTCTGTTGCATATTAGCCCTGAGTCCATTGGTTTCTACTGAGGATGTGAATCTTTAGAGGTAAACTCTGCTGAAGTGGAGATGTGTTTCTAAGTGTTGCACAGTCAGAGATGTGAGACCCTATGAACACAACATGTAGTCTCACCTCCACAGCACAGGCAGTGCTGGAGGATGATTGCACTGCACCTACAATCATTCTGCTGCAGGTGAGAAAAGTCACAAGAGCTGACCAATATTATAGGAGAGCAATAGTATAACTGTGGAGGATCTTACAGAAAAAAAATCTAAAAAGATATACCAGAGATTTTATGAACAATTAGGTTTAATTTGGTATGAATATTGAACATTATTATTTTAATTACTAGTGTCAAAATGGGCTACTATCACTCACACAGATGAAAAAAATAGGAAAATTACCAAACACTATCTGAGCACATTGGATTTGAAGAACCTCGAAGAGCTACATGACAACAGAAGATGGTATGTGTCTGTACCAACATTGCTGTAAGAAGCACTGTTGTCTGGGTTTTTACTGAAGAGGGAAAGGATGGAAGGTATTGTGTGATCATCCGCAAAGTAATTGAAGCCCAGTGTTGAGATGGACAGGCTGATTACAGTGTGTCTGCTCCCACATTTCCCCTTCATGGTAACTCATTCTGCTGTCTTCCACCACCCAGTATACAGACAATCAATGTGAGTATTTCTGTTACCAAACTGAGAAGAATGCTCTCTCCTCGCTGTTTGACATTTTCACGCTTACCTATACAGTACATGTTACTGCTCTGCTCACTGCACGAGAATAATGGAAAACAGCATTTAGAATAACACAGACATCTAAATGCACCTTAGGGTAATGGTGCTGAAAATCCATCAGTTTTGATGAAGTCTCTGTCTATCTCTGAGAAGAAGAAAAAACATTGTCTCAGCGTACCACATTTAATAGATGATATGGCATTCTCACAAGTAAGGGAGAAAATAAACAGTAACATCCAATTAATGACAAACAACATGGACACACATACGTCCACTACCCAGCAACACAAAAAATAAATCTCCATATGTATATCAAAAAAGATGATTTGGATGAGTACCTGTTCAAAGGTTCAAATCAATGCAGGAACCATTACAGTATGATCACGATTATTATTTCACCACTTCAGATCCATTACAGTCAAGGACAGTGTTTCACAGCCCATCAGAAGGTTTATGAGGACACAACAATCTGAACATTGCAGTATATTATAAACACATGGGACATCAAGAGTCTTTGGAAATTGTCCTTTAAAGTACAATAAATCAGTTTGGTCGACATTTTTTAAAAGCATTTCTGAGAAGCAGAGCTGCACCAGAGGCTGAAATCGTTTTCCATCTATCCATCAGAGGTTGTCAGGGAGAAATCTCGTAGGCTGACATTATATCGGCGGATGGTTCAGCAACGTATCTTAAAACTGGACTTTCAGCCATTTGCTTACAAGTTGTGGTTTAACGTTAACTGAGTAGTGATCTGAACAATAAATGTTGGTTTACATTAAATTGTCTCACCTCTCTCTGGTGTTGTTGCCCCACTAGAATGTTTAGGCAGGTATAAAACTAATACAATTTGACTTGACTTCAATCTATAGGAATACCAGTCACCCAGTTTCCTTTTACTGTCCATTTGAGAATGAAAAAAGCAGTTTACTGTCCAGTTATTCAGGAGACTTTCCTCATTGTACAATAACTGCAACAACATAAATATTTAAGGCATGATGAATATATATATATATATATTTAGTGCTTCAGAAAAAGCTGTTGATGAACATATATTTTGATACACTTCCTTATGTCGACTCATTTGTCACAAGAGAGAAAATGATTTGCAAATAGTGTTATTTTCCCAAATCCATGACAGACGGGAGTAGTTAGACTGAAGGACATGATCAACACCTGTGGCCTTGACAGAACAGGAGGCAACCAATGGCATCAACTGTGTTCAACTGATCTATAAGGTGGACATTAGTCTTTCAGTAAACATCCGGTCAGAAATCAGTCACATCTAATATGATAGAAAACATAGAATACAATGTGGTTAAATCATTATTGATTCCAGTGTGACATTTTCAAAAGACCAACAATTAGGAAGATAATGAGGATTAGAATACTGGTGTTGTTTGAGAGGCTGTGCCTCACCACCAACAAGAACAAAACGGAGGTGGAAACCATGAATCCTTTTCATATTCATTATTTTTTTTATATTTATTTGACGTTAAGAATGATACCTCTCTGGTTTACAGCATGTAGCTTAGCATAAAGACTGCAGGGAGGGAGCGAGCTCGGTCCAGCGGTGGACCCTCTGTCCTCAGGTTTTCACACCTTGGTTGTCCAAAAGATAAAATGAGAGAGATATAATGTGTTAATTAGGGAGCTTTGGATGTGCATGGAGGTCAATTTGTATCTATCAGTTGTTCCCCCTGCTTCCAGTCTTTATGTTATGCTAGGCTCAGCTGAGCAGCTGCTAAATCCAGCTAGATATTTTACCAAAGAGATCGCGTATAATTGCTGAATGGACTCTTTATATAGCCATCAGTATGCAAACCCCAGGAAACGCCTCCCCCCACTCAGTCATTGGTGGGTATATCCATCGAGCTGTCAATCAAATGTAGCTCAGGTACGCACGGACAGAGTTAAAGGGGATTACACTGCAGGAGAGGTTTCTATGAATGTTTCTAGACATTTTTTGTGTCATGACTCTGAGTGTTTGCATCCACTCACCACCACGCTGAATTCAAGCTGACTACAGATGCTGTCATCCATGACAGAGCAAGCTACAAACTTTTCAGAGACACATTTTCCTGCACCTGCAGCGACCTAAGGTGAGGATAGAGGTTTTATTCCAATGAATGTAATCAACCAATTCATTCATTAGTCAACCAAATCAACTAATTGTAATTGTTGTAAATCCCTATGGGAGAACATTGGCACAACGACCCACTTAATTAACAATTAGCACAGCAATGCAGAGCAGTAGTATACAGACACATGGTTTGCAGACAGATGTGAACTGAGAGTGCATCCATACATAATGATAGTGTATTCTGATATCAATGAGAGGCCTGCAGCAAAGATGGAGCTGTGGGGAATACTATCAGTTTATTTGAATCAGCCATGTACAAACTTAATACTGACAACAGGCTTGCAATACTCAAATGTTAAAGTATGAGAGTGGTGAGAAACGTGTCCGGGTACAATTTGAAACGTTTAGGAAACAGGGTGAATACTCTACACATTTCCATTGGACACATGACAGATGTGCTGTGAATGAGGCTCCAGCCGAACATACATGCAAATTCTCAAAGCTGATCTTCAAACAATCCCCTCATCTCAGCAGTTAATACTGTGGCTGTGACTGTGGACATCACACAATAGTAAAGGCTTTAGAAGGTAAAAAGAAGAGAGACACTCATCAGCCACCTACAACACGCATATTAAATCCATTTGCACAGCAGTCATGTCATACTCACCACTATGCTGCTCTCATTTTTCCTTTGTCTCTATTTCTTTCATAACCATCTATTAATTATAGTCTTCCCTCTTCTTCCGCACTAATGCCTAAATTTTGTTTTTCACGTTGTTCATGTTACGATAAGGTGAATAAAAGAAACAGGAACAATCCTCTGAAGCTTAACATCGCCTGAGAAAACACTGAAGTGGAAATGAATGGAATCAGTGGGTGGATATAAACAGAATTTTTTATTTTTTCAGAACACAGAGAGACACTGAGACAAGCGAGCACGACACGACGGGTGTTGCACTGATGAATTGATGAACGCTGTGGACATAGTCATGATAAAATGAACATGTTGGTGCACATTATGAACAGTGGCTTAAAATGATCGTACTCTCAGAGCTTCTCTTTTATTACAATGATATCATCTCTCTCTCTGTTTGTATTCTTTTTTTTCAGGATGTATTTCTCATCTTTTTCTTCAGCTGCTGAAATGGGTTGACTTCCCAACACGGCTGGCTCCGAGGAGTCTTAAGCATATCAATGCAAACAAGGACCATAGACCGGGCCAACACATCTCTATGGAGGTTACACAAACAGTTTGTTGACATACCACACAATTACCCAAAATACCACCAAACTGCACACCACACTCTTGTTGCTCAGCACCCTCCTACTGTCTAAAAAGTGCTTTATGACACATGTCTCTATTGAATAAGGCTGTTGGCTAAAAAAATATCTCTCACACAATGCACTTGCAACCACAGATCAAGAACAACTTTGGTTTGCTCCAGTACGACTGCTAAGAAGACACTAAACAGTGAAGACTGAACGCAGGACATTCACATGGAAATATCTTGGCTGTTGTTTCATTGCTATTTTTTTTTTTCTTCTGTGTTCCCTTTTTTTTGTACAACAAAATAGATCCTCTGAAGGATTAACCTGCATCGCTGGTGTCGCTGTTAATCATAATCGTCATATTCTGGATCCATGTTTTCCCCCTGACAGTGCGTCCCTTGTGTGGAGTAGGACATCGTCTTCATGGAACAGTTGGTGTCCGACAAAATTGCCTGAAAAGAAAGTTATTGGAATGTGTTAATTGGGCCACAACATGAGTCCAAGTTCCTTGTGTACAGTTGTTGTTAATCAGTTAAGCTCAGACCTGACATTTTTTATTTTTAACTTCAGTTAATGTTCTAGATTTGAGGAGCGCCTGAGTTTTTGGTTCAGCCATTCAAATAGTCCTATGGTCTTACTTATCCAGTCATGTTTGGTTTCATTAAACAATTCAGATGAGGAATAATGAGAGTAAATAGGTGGTATATGATGCAGACAGCTTGTAAGAGTTGTTATGTCATTTGTAAAACAAGAAATCCCAGAGATCGGATTTATACATCTATCTATCCAAACACTAGCTAACACTAGATCATTCTTAAAATGATGTTTGTTGAGCATTGTTCCCTCCAGGGATTCCATATGTGTGTGTATTTGTGTGTTTTGAATCTTACAATTTTCTCTTCTTGTCCCGGTGGATTCCTGAGAAAGATGCAAAATGGAGCAAAGAATATATCCACTACTCCAATTATGGTCATCAGCCAGGGGAAGCCGATGCTCTCAGCAATGGAGCCTCCAATAGATGGACCTACATCAGTAGAGGACACATCACAGACTGGTTTAGTTTGCAATGTTTTGCTGAGGATAATAAGAATATCAAAATGTCCTTTTCATTTATTTGCAATTGGATAGCAGGGTTTGGCGTAACATGGAGGGAGGTTATATTTTTCTAAAAGAGAATAACAGTAAGGTAGCGATAAGATATTTTACTACAAGGTAATTGCTGTAATGAAAAACGTTTGAAGCATGCAGTGTGACCAGTCAGAGCTGGAAGATGCATATCCACATGTTGCTGGCTAGAGTCATATTATTTACCCTTGATTAAGGAACTTGAGGAAGAAATAGAATAGAAATATGTAAAAGTATAAAATCAGGACATAACATAAAAACAATGGACAGCGATATTTGTGTCTATTATGCATTTTGATGGTTATGTTAAAATAAACATCAGCGATGAGGAACCAACATCTTGAAACAGAGCTTGTGGTTTAAATGTAGTTATTTCCTGCTTTCTAGTATCTTTCAATGTTTCTTAATCTCATATGGTGCTGTTGTTTTTACTTCCTGCCCATGTATTTTCCCCCATCACTTTTCTGTGTCTGTGTGTGTCTTGTTAGTCACAACCGTCCGTGTATATTCAGACGTGTCTTTCCTCCTCTCAGCTGCTAAAACACGATGTTCTCTTCCTGAGTGTGTGTCGGCTTGTTCCCTGCTCCTGTGTGTTCGACCTGTGTCTGGACACTGGATTCATTTGGACTTCTCGCTTTGACCTTTGCATCAATGAACTTTGTTAAGTCTGCCCCTGCTGTCTCAGTCCTGTGTGTTTCTATAACCTCACTTGCACCAGTATTGTCAGTGTGTAGGGAGGCTTTTTTAAATAAACAAGAAAATAAACAACCTTCTGTGTTATAATCATGAATTATGGTGCCACAATAACATCCTCATTTTCATTTGAACAAACATGAGCCAAATATTTAGGGAATGGACCCTCTGTCACGGCTCAGATTCACGAGGTCTGTCACAACCTGTAGTTTATTAGTCTGTAAATACTTTGTGCTCACCTAAAGCAAATCCCATGCAGAACGCAACATCAGCAATGGCATACACACTTCCATACACCGACACATGCCGCAGGTCCACCAGGTAACCCATTATAGGCATCATAGAGGAGTCCACCATGCCTGGAACAGCACAGACAATATAGGTGAATGCACTGGTTCTGTTTTATTTGGCACACTATTAAATATTAAATTTGCTGACTTACCAATAGCAAAGCCAACACCAAAATTTGGAAGAATCAGACCGTAGATGTTACTGGCAAATGGAACCTACAGCAGACAGACACAATCCAGCAGTTTATTGAACTGAAAGTTTTCCATATGAATACTACAAAAGAAAAAAAAGAAATATTACAAAATGTGGACTAATCAGATATTAAATTCCTAAATAATTTAATTAAATTAAATTAATTTTAACCCTTTTCTATATATTTTCTATTATATTTTTTTTAATTTTGTATAATGTAAATATAAATTTATATCCCTTTATTTTCACCCAGTGTCAGCTGTGATTGGCTCAAAATGCCACATGGCAAAACAAAACTCTTATACTAATCCAGTATTGAAGAGGTCCTATCTGACTCCACACTGATGATGTAGTTGTCTGCTTCATACTTACACATATTACACTGATTCCAACCAACATCATTCCAATGAGAGCACACAGCCATCTGCAAGGGAGCAAGGATATGATGTCAACTCATTTAAAACACTTCACACACAATCAACCACGTTATTAAGTTAGAAGATGTAAGTTGGTTTAAAATATATATAAAATATACAGAATGGCTCCTGAAAGTTTACATCCCTCTGCATTTATGCACCCTTCATTCTTGTAGATTTAATAATTCTAATGGGTAATGGGCAACCATAAGGACAAATAGAAAGTATAGAAATATTATTTATTAAGAATCAAAAACTAATTTTTAGTATTCAGACCTAACTATGTTTTTTATAATTCCCTTTGGCAGCATGCACAGCCTCAGGTTTTACTGTGTAATTCTCTGCACACCAGGACTTGTCCACTTTATCCTCTCAGATCACATTGGATGAGAAGTATCTGACCTGACATCTTCAGGTCTCTACACATATTCTCTGGACACTTGAGGACAGTCGGAGACTTGTCCAGAAGACACTCCAGTCTTGTCTTGGCTGTTTGCTTCTGGTTATTGCCATGTTGGAAGATGAACTGTCTTTTCTTCTCAATAGTGCTCCTTCCCTCAGTTCTGACCAGTATCCCAGTCCCTGCTGCTTAGAATCGTTCCTTCATCTCTGCAGAACTTCTGAGGCTCTAACTGAGCGTTGGGCTCTTATTCACTTCCCTGACCAAGATCCTTCTTCCCCAGTTACTTTGGCTCTAGAGAAGGTTTTTCTCAATTTCTTCTGTTTAACAGATACTGGTGTCACTGTGTTCCTTGGAAATGGTTTCACAGCCTCACCCAGAGAGTTCTGTGGACTTAATGACTTGGGCTTTGTCCAGGCATGTGGTGTGAAGTGTGCAGTTAGACACAGTTGTGTGCCTCTCCGAACTTTAACACATAAAAAGCTAATTTAGCAAACCTAACCACAATGCGGAGTGCCACAGGAAAGAGTCTGAGTACTAACTAATCGTTTTTGATTGTTGATAAATCAGCAAAAATGAAGATTATTGTCATGATGTTTTATTGAATATATATTGTATGTTGATAAGGCAAAAGTGGCTATTTTAACCAATAAAATAAAATCTATACCTGGGTAACCCTAACACTATCACAAATCATTCATACATCGAACCGCCAACCTTCTGGTTAGTGGACGACCCGCTCTACCTCCTCAACCAAAGCCGCCACACTTTCCTTCATATTTATATATATATAAAGTAACACTAAGTCCCTTAACAGAAAGTAGAATTACATGCTGTATTTCCAGAAGACTTTGAACAAAGGACAAAACTCTACTTGTTACATTAGTAGCTGCCATTGATCACAATAAGGTGGTTGAAACCTGATCCTGCAACATTCAACATTTGGTTTGGAAAAATATAGGGTCATTTGAAGATGGAGCAAATCACATATTCATTAAGGCTCCAAAACACAAACATGTTATGAGTTGCAGCCCTGCTTTAATAAACCCTGTTCATATCTGTAAAAACCTTTGTTGTAATCTGTGAAATGCTCCATACTGTCTCTAACATACTGCTCCATAAAATCCACATAAATACTGCAAACAGCATCAATAGAACTATTGACATTAACAGTAATAAGATGTAACCGTGCCTCTAACAGCACGAACAGCCACAGCAGATGCAGCATTAGCCGTGATATAACATTTAAAATGATTTAACAGTTTTGCTCACTGGTAATACTCAACAATAGAAGAACATTCTGAATCAACAAACCCAAATATCAAAATTACCATTCTAAGAGGAGATGTGCACACACAGAAATTATGGATGCTCTGTATCATCAAGGCTTCAATAAAGCCAGCCTCACAAACCCTGAAAACTCATTTAGAGGAGCGGAAACAGATGTCACATCCACAGAGGCAGACAGAGCTCGAGAGAAGAAGAAGAGGAGAGAGAGAGAGAGACAGGGGGAAGATAAGGATAATTTCCCTCCTTACCTCCCCATCTTGTGCGCCAACGTGCCGAAGATGTTGGTTCCAATAAGATAGGAGATGGACGCTGGTAAGAAAGCGACGCCTGGGCCGTAGACAGACACACACACAGAGAGAGAGAATGAAGGTGTGGGTGGGATTTCAGAGATAAGCAGAGCTCTATCGGTGCCTCATCGCTGAGCTGCTGTACATCTCCCATTGTCTGTAATGAAGACTTATGCTTTCCACCTGCCAGTATATGACACCCTAATATCCTGTTCCCCACGCACCCTTTTCTATCTGACCTAGACTTCATATACAAAAGACTGAGGGAACAAACTAATAACCCCAAAGCCTGGAGGCAGCGTCTGTATAGAGGAGATCTGGCAGGATGGATGAGTGACACTGCAGCCCTCAGTTAGACATGTAAGTGTAATATGTAAATAAAATCTGAGAAAATATCATTTACCAAAGATTATAACTAATAACAAAAAATTGTAAAAACACAATGAATTTGTGACCAGTAAACCATATTTTCTTCAAATCAAAATTTCACTTGGGGATTTCTGTCCACATTATAAAGCCAATGTGTATGTAGTGTTATTATTTCTAGTGAATTCTAGTTATTTCGTTTTTGATTGACCTCAGTTTCTATGGCCGGGCTCCAGAAGAGTTTGAGAAGCTCCTGGAATCTGACAGCAAAGCCTTTGTGTGTAGAGAATGTTTGATACCATGAGGACTATGTTCTGTCAGTGGACAGGGGGATGGAAAGAATGGTGCCAGACTGCTGAACCTCAGATTCAGGAGGAGTAATTCAGATTGCATCCCATGCTCTGTTTCCAAGTATAACTGAGTTTGCTTGATTCGATTTTTGGTGAAGCCTGGATTTTTCACTTCCTTGAAAGTGATTTAAAATGTATCCAGAACTGGTGTCAGAACAACAACTCATTAAACTCAAACCTACACTATTGTAGGTTTATTCAGAGCTCTATAGGACGGATGGTAAGGTTTTCTTCTGATACCACTCCTAATGCTACAGGCAAGTGAGGGCTACCAGAGGTTTACTCTGTGTTGCTTTTGTGTAAAAGGACCCAATTCTCCATAGTTCCGCTGGAGGTCATGTCTGAAACCGGCCTAAAGTTGGCTGTGTATTACACCCTGGCCTCCTGAATCTGTCAAGGGTTCACTGCAGTTGCAAGTTGGAAATACACTGGCATGGTATGTCTCATATAAGAAAACACCACATGTTGAACAGTTTTAACACTAGATCTTGACAAAAATTGGACATTATTTTAATCTTTTATAAGCAAGGTTGTTGGAACATGTATGTCCTGTAACAACATTGTATGTGTGTGCACATTTGTAAATACCTAGCTGCCATTTCCTGGCGCACATGGTCTCCATCATCCAGATTGGCAGTGTTGGCTCCATCATGGCTATGGCCATATTTCCAAAACAAATGGCACCTAGGGATGAAAATAGATGACAAGTTGATGCAGTGTCAGTTATCGTCTACCTTTTCTTCTCATTGGTCCTTATGTGCTTTTCTTTCAACTCCCTACACATAGACATGCAAACAAATAAACTAGGGCTGGGCAAGTTAACTCGTTTTAATCGAGTTAACTCAAGTGATGAGTTAACTCGATTGTTTATCCTCCAATTATTTTCTTTTTTCCTGTTCTGCAGCAGTCAGCAACAGACTTTCACAAAATAAAAGCCTGACTTTCACAATAAAACAATAAATAATCAAACCTGAGTTAATGCGAGATAAAATAATTAATCGAGTTAACTCATCACTTGAGTTAACTCGATTGAAACGAGTTAACTTGCCCAGCCCTAAGATAAACCCTACTGTTTCTGCTCATCTCTTCTCATAGATATAGAAGAAATGCTCACTCCCTCTCATATGCCTTTTATCTGCCATGCACATTTGTTTCACACTTCTGAGGACTAATAACCACAGTAATTCCATTATCCATAGCCATATCCTGAAAAATACAATGTTTAAATGTTGGAGTTCTCTCCCACTGGCTATCTCAGACTTTAACACAGCATTTGTTGCATGTCCTCTTCAGGGAGAGTTGAAAGCATGTTTAGCTGTGAAAAGACTCAATTAAGGGAAGCATGATACTGAAGAGTGATATATATGATTTGATAACGGCTGATATTTCTTGAACCTCTGTTCTCTGCTGGATAGTAGAGTTCTGCTCCATTAGGACATGAGGTTCGTTCATATTTGTTTGGCTGCTGTTAGTCTCTTACCAGCTGCGATTACAATGTATGGATCCTTCATCAGTGTCAGCAGCGGGGTTCCCTTCTGACTCTGCGAAGGAAAAAGGCACAGTGAGCAAATTGTCTGTCAAATGCTGAAAGCCAAAACCCCCTACTTGTAAAGGACCCAGGTTACTTTCAGCACTTTCTTCATGTAGGTTTGCTTTCAATGCCAACATTAGCAAACAGATAACCGCAGGTCAAATGGGTCAAACAGGACATCATCAACAACAACAAACATGTCCATCAGTCACTGATCACAGTCATCAGCAGTGTTCCTCATATTAATTCAAAGCGTTGGTATTTGCTCATATGTCGATTTGTTGAATGAATGCAGTGACAAGTAACACAAAGTTACTTAAGCTGGCCTCAATACTGTTTTACTCCATTTCACCTCCAAGCAAGTAAAGAGAAGCCGGTAGAGGTGCAGTGTGCTTCCCAACTCATGACGTTTTTTATCAGAGCATTTCCACAGAGTAATACTCATTTCCTGAGACTTATTTGAAATAACCTTCAAATTGACTTGTGTCTGCTGCCTCTTGATAGCCAGAGATAACAATACCTATCAACTCCACAAATAACGAAAAGGACAAGTCGCCTGTCAGACGAATGAATAGAGAAGGTGGATTGAATGTAACATGACATTCAACCCTCAGCTCTGCAATGCTGACATGAGCCCTCTCAATCAGAATGATAGCAACAGAGGCTACATTGTAATTCATTGGAGGAACAGATATGTCTGACCAGTGACTTGTTTCTGAGGAAGAGAGAAGGTGGATGAACTCCAACGTGACAATGGTAAATAAATTGCAGAGCTAGTTTGGATCCGTAATGTTACACTTTCACTGAATGTTTTTCTATCCTTGGACAATGTCAGGTCCTAAAGTATTGTGTACAAGTGCCCTGTTTTAGTGCTTGTATACAGTAAGTGCTGTTTACCATCTACCCAAAGCTGTGGATGTTGTGTTGCGTGCCATCCACCTCCTCTATTCCTATCCACACTTCCTGCATTTACTATTAAATAAAGAATCAATGCCACAAAGAAAGTATATAAAACAGTGTGTAGCACTAAAGGTCATCTTAATGAAGTGAGCCTTCAGGAAATGAATGTTCAAGTCAAACACACTCACCTCTGGTTCCACCTTGGTGGGCTGAAGAACAAAGAGCTGCAGAGCTGTAAAGACACAGAGTCAGTTTCATTCTCTGATATAACATGAATGCATCTTCTTTCATGATGGAATCATGCTGAACATTCCATTGTTTCCGTAAAGACTTGTCTTGATTTGGGTGTAAGAAACATTGTAATCGTACCTCCATCAAACAAAGCCAGGAAAGCCAGAATAAGGAAAGGAGCAGTCTTCCCAACAAACTCGTACATCACACTGCCGAATGGGGGTCCCACTGTGGAGACAGACTGGATGGTCACTGAACTGATTTATAATAAACCCAATAAAAGCTCAGGGAGCAATAAGTTCAACAGGTTAGCTTTTTTTTTTTTAAATGAAATATTTGCATACAATATATTCTACACTTTGGAATATGTTTTTTTCTTATAGTTTACACTTGCTGGGCGCAGAGTGGAGAGCTTGAAAGTCTTGGATCACAACTTCACAGTGGACTATGTACATATACATACCTAACACTCCCAGTGCCAGCCCTCCCAAAGCGACCCCAATGGCGTGACCTCTCTCCTCATCATTTGTGTAAACACTAGCAAGCATTCCCATCCCTGGAAACACACGGATAAAAGCAACAGTTCTTCAGATGTTTAATGTCAGCTCCGAACCGTTTCGAGTCTTCACTTGGGAACATCCGTTCTGAAACACATCTCAACACTGACATAGACCATTTCACATAAAAACAATTCCAAGTATGAATATTTTATTTTATTTTAAATATTAAACATAATTTTTTCTTCTCCTCAAGTACCTGTTTCCCCCAGAAATGATCTTCCGACTCCCGTTAGGAGAAGCAACATTGGCTTTATAGATCCTGACTGCTGTGGTAGCTAAGTTCATGAGGATAATGACTGTCATATTTGAAAATTGAATTTTAGACACTCACGCTTGATGAAATTACATTTGGATTTAAGATAAGAAAAGGCAAGATAAGATAAGATAATGTACCTTTATTGATCTACCATAGAGGTAATTCACAGTCGAGTCAATTTGGCTTATTATTTTATCATAGTCCCATTTTTTTGTCTTACACGTTTCGATGTAGAATTGTTTAGCGAATGCTATAACTGCCCCCATATCTTGTTAGCATTGCAAAGCCATCTTCTTTGGTAGCCTACACAAACAGTCAGGTCACAGCTCGACCATAAGATTAGGGCATGGACATATAAATCCTGAGCCTTGGCATTACATCAAAGACAAATTACTCATGTACAGTGAGTTGCAATTTAACAATTTACTCGTTTCTAAAAATGTAAGTGTATGCCGACAATAAGACAAAAAATGTAAGGCAATTTGACTGCCCTACTTTAGCTAGAACATAATTAGCATGAGCCAATTCAGTATTTCTTCAACTCTACTCTACAATCAATAATCTATACCCAGTATGACAAATACATAAGGTTTAAGTTTTTTATACTTTTGAGGCATCAAAGAAGACAACTTGCTTCTTTCCTGGAAACCCTGTGTCTCGCTTAGCAAAGCCCCATTTAGACAACAAACAACCCATAATACAGCACTAATTTAAATTGTTTATGTTCAGCTTATAACACAAGAATAAATATTCTTTAAATGCCTGGATTTATGTAAATGCTTTCAGATATGCTGAATATGAGTAGGGGCAGGTCTTACCTGCTACAGAGGAGCAGGAGGAGCCCACCCCTTGAAGCGATCTGGCCAGAAACAGCAGAGCGTAGCTCGATGAGAAGGCAAACACTTCACAACAGTGAGAACAACAGAAATATAGACAGAGAATCATCAGATATGTTGCCATTATTCAGATTTTTGGATAATAGAGAACATGTTGGCTGGAAACTTACTGATAGTGGAGAGGAACATGATACAGAAACCTATGAATATTGGAAGTTGATATCCTATTCTAAAGGGACAGAGGAGAAAAGGGCATGAAATCAAATTTGCACATCATTTGTTTGATTTCTTCACAAATATACATATAATGTGTACAAAAAAGTATATTTCAAATGAAGAGAACTTTCGATGTGCTTGAGGAATCAAGAAACTCAACATAAAAATAAGGGTCTTGTGACAACACTAACAAAGCATTTTGAGAAATTCTGCATCTGCATGACATCTTTTCCAGACACAATTGTTGGCCCGACACAAAACAATTGGGGAGGATGATAACATCTTTGTTTTCAAGAAAAGCCTAAAAGCTGCCAACCCCATCAGAGCTGTAGTAATCCCACGTAGATACCTGACATGCTTGACTAGCCTTGTATTGTCCTCTGTCAGGAGGGAAGGTGACTAAGAACCAGTAATGGGACTGTGTTCTTTGTCTCAATTTCAGCATATCTGAGTGCCCATCTGAGACACTCCATACTGGCTTGGAGGTGAATGCCAGCTGTTGGATTTGTTTAGGTTGGCTCTGTTGTGCTCCATTCAGTATACATGGAAAAGCTTCCCGGTTCCTGTGCTTTTATTTTAGTGACCTTTAGTATCAGATCAAGAAATCATTGGTGTGCAGTGTGTATACGATTTTTAATCAGTCAATAAAAGATTGAATAAAACCTGCCTTCATCTGCCTTCTGCTGCTGAACCAATCCTTTACAATTACAATAGATTGACTGAAGTACCTGGACTTTAGGTGCAGGTGGGTCATTATGGTAAAAACACTGTTTTATGGTCTTTCAAGAACAATAGGTGTAGTGATGCTTACATGTAGGTATAAAGCCTCTGCCAACTGTTGGGCAGTGGAATGTCCATATACCAATAAGAATAGATAGACTATGTCGCAATGCCCAGTACAGGTACTCATATATGTTCTGTATCGAGGCAAATTGTTAGAATTATTTACATTATTATTTTGGCCACTTGATATTTCTCATTATTTAGGAACGCAAAATCTGACATGTTGTTATCAAGCTATTATTACTAAAAAGTATCATTTTCAGTCATATTTTCAGCCACCTAACAAAATAAATCGCTTTTAGCTCAGGTCTCCACCTTGTCATAATAAATATATTAATAAGGCTTTTAGCTGCTAACTGCTCCTCTTGGTTCACCAGCTATTTGATGATTTTTTAATTTGTAGCTGGTATGAGTTGAAACTTTTAAGACCGATTGTTGAAACTTACACTGGAACAATGGCTAATGTCCTTACTTGATAATTGTTAGTGAAACATGTCTAATGCATTTCATAACCGTTAATGGTAAAAATATTGATTAGCTATAGCTTCAAAAATCTGCTGGCTCCAACAGGCTAACATGACAAAGGGTTGTACCTCATGTTATTACCATCTGAACACCTAATTCTATTTCTGCTGTCTGCCCTAAATGAAGTGAAATACCACTGTGGGACGAGCATGTTGTTCTGGAAGATGTTTAGTTTGTTGACAATCACACTTGAATGTGTTTACTATCCATGCATGAAAACAGACACAATCAGGAATTCTGCTCTATTTGAGACAGTTAGATTAGACCTTGTGGCTGAGAGGACCTCATGACCACATGACGCTCACATGTTTAACACGTTGTATGCAGGTCTCTCCATTGGACTTGAAAATGCAGTTTACTATAGCTCTTTCTCTTCAATGTATTTGAAATATTCTTCATTCTAACCTGTTTGCATTTTTTGAATAGCAGAAATTATATCTGCTGTTAATTTCCTGTGTGGAATATATGTTTCTTTCTTCTGAGCTACAAAAGCTGTATTCCTGACCCTTCAAGGTAACATCATCATTGTTAGAATTTTAGCATTAGCATGATGCTACAACTATGATGTTTAGTTCTGGACAACAAGAGCAATGACATAAAGGAGAATAAAATACTGTGGAGCTGAATGGAGGAGGTAGAAGTGATCCTCTCTGAAATTGTTGGAACACCACCTTTAACATTATGCTTTAATTCATTTCCAGTTAAAGGCATATTAACTAGTTCCTGTATCTTTTAAGTACATTTGAAAGGGGGGTTCCATTTTTACGCAGTTTTGATTTTTACGACAATCTTCTCCTCGGATATTCAGTCTATTGAGTGAGTAGCTTGGCTCTCTCCCTCCAGAAATGAAGACATCCCTGTAAAGTTGTTGTGTTGTTATTTGTCTAGTGAACTTTGAGTGGATGTGCACTGAGCCACACAGTAGCAGCAGAGTCAAAGAAAACATTTCATACATTTTGCAAACTAATAAGCAAATAATCTGAAAAATAATTGATAATTAAAATCATGGTTCATTGCAGCCCACATAATACTGACCTCTGTATAGTAGGTGACTCATTAATGTGCTTGAATAAATGGCAAAATGTGTTTTATGATAAGAATGCATGGAGGTGACACAAATTCCCTGCCTGCTATCCCACAGGAAATATGAATAATGCCTTTGAATAAACCAGCTAGACCAGAGATGAGGACCACCTACCTGTTAGTGAGAGGCCCTATGAAGGGGTTTGTGATGAGCTGTACGGTGGCCTTGGAGGCAAACAGCATTCCCACTTTGACATTCTCATTGAGCAGCCTGCTGTTGGCCTTGGGGCAGTCGGAGGAGGAGTTCCGGGGCAGCTCTGTAGCCGCGGTGGTCGTAGGGATCAGACCAGCGGACCTGGCTGTGGAGTTGGAGCCAGGCAACCTCACAGTGTTGTCATATAAAGACACAATACTGTGGAAGGCTCCCTGAGGATCCTGCTGTAACGTGGTGTTGTTCTGCGACACCGCGTCTGTCATCTCATCCAGGTTGTAGAGGTAGCTGGGAATGATGGGAACTGGCAGGCATAAAGAGGGGAGAGAAGACTGATGCAATGAAATATGACTCGACCACTGACTGATGCTCACTGGCGTGACACTAATCCAGATGTCACTGCAACATATGTCAGAAAAGAACAAGGAGGGTTCCTCGAGGGGGAAAGAAAGGGAAAAAATGTAACCGTTTATTGCTGGTTGATCACATCACTAGAGAATAAATGAATGAAATTATTCTCACAGTTTTTTCTTTAAAGGGCCCGTATTGTGTAAATACATTTTCTGGGCTTTTACTATCAGTAACTACTCGAAGGGGGTCAGTAGGGACCCTCGAAGTGTGACAACTTTCACTCCAGGGATTCTTTCACTCAGTCCATTCTAAGAAATATGTTATCAAACGTCTTGTTTCGTACTTCCTCACCTGTATGAGTCATACAGGATCTCTCTCCGCCTTCCCGCTAGTCCAGCCTCTGAACCCACCACCCCCGCTCCTCGTCACCTACACCACCTCCTCCCCTCCACCCCTCCACACCGAACGCGACACCAAGCAGACTTGTTGCTGAGCCAGCAGCTTGTTAGCTACAACAGGCTAACAACAACAAACAACACTGAAGAAACACTACAGTGTGGAGGGATGCAAGGAAGAGAATGTGTCCGTGCACGTTTCTCCTAAGAACGTTACTGTTTCTAGACCAGCGGTTAAGGCCGGTGCATGGTTCTGCAACTGCGGCTGCGGCTTTTCACGCAGTTGTGTCGATGGACTTGTTTTAATTCCTGGTTCTCTAAGGGTTGCGCGTGTTGCAAAGCAATTCACCGCCAGAACACTAGGTGGAGTAACGTTTTTTGCTGAAGACGACCTTAGAGACGTCTTCTTTGTGTGTGGCAGTCGTCGTCCACTGTTTATTAACATCGCCACTGCTACTCCTCAGAGCCTTTTTCTGGCGGACAAATTTGTCCCTGATCTTCCTCCACAGCTTCGTACACTCGTCGACCTGCAAACCGACGTTAGCCGAGATCTCCTTCCAGGAATTGCAGGCCATCTGTGCGTCCTTGTATTCCGTCAATGACGGGTTATACCAGTGTTCATACTTTCCGATCTCTTCTGACAAAGGCTCTTCTATTTTGTCCATATTCGTTCTTCTAAATCTTCCTTGGTTTCTGCAGGTATTATGGGGCATGAAACCGGAAATGTGACTCCGGACAGGATGTAGTTAGCAAACCAATCACAGCCTTGCGGGCTGCGTGAGGCTTGCGTAGCTTTTTCGTATAGTTACAAAAATTGGGCGACGCATGCAAGCACGAAAGAAGGGGAACGCAAGCGTGTCTCTGAAAAAGCAGAACCATTCGTCGGCCATTACGCATTATTTTTTTCTGACGTGCCGTGTCGCTGTGCTCACTACGGAGTAAAGTCTATGCAGAACCGTAAAGCCGGCGCAAGGTGCTAACTACATCCTTTCTGGATTCACATTTCTGGTTTCATGCCCCATAATACCGGCAGAAACCACAGAAGATTTAGAAGAACGAATATGGACCAAATAGAAGAGCGTTTGGCAGAAGAGGTCCGAAACTATGACAAACTTGTATAACACGCAGATGGCCTGCAATTCCTGGAAGGAGATCACAGCTAACGTCGGTTTGCAGGTCAACGAGTGAGGCAGAAGAGAGGACATGGAAATACACATTGCAACAGTTTTTCAGCTTTAAACCACTGATATATTATCTTAAGTACCTCAAATTAAATCCAAGAAAGTAAAATATGGGGCCTTTAATATAGTGATCGTGCAGATGGTTTCGGATATGAGCCTTAAAACTTTTGCCATCGCACAACATATATTATTTGGGGCATCTGGCATGAGTTTAATTTACTGGTAAATAGCAAAAACAAGTGTTTAAGGACATTTTACAGTGGAAAATGTCTGTGTGAGTCTGCGGCACAGCTATGTGTGCGTCTGTGACAACACTGTGTGTGTTTGCAATGTGTGATAAGACTAATAAATGTGTGTTTTCTACAGCAGTCAATCGAATGATGATGTCTGCGTAGTCAATGTAACTCTGAATTTTTCCAAAATCAGTCAATCACCGGGGACGACTGTGTGTCTTGTCGACAGCTCACAAACACAGCTGGGCACACACACATTCATGTAGCGCATGTGGGGGCGGGACTCACACAGACAGACAGGCACCTTTCTCCATCATCGTGCTCATCTTGAGGCTAGTGGTGGTAGCATGTACAAACAAAGTGAATTACAACTTCTAATTAAAAATAAAATTATTGGAGCCAACAATTATAATGAAGTAGCTGAAGGACTTTAATGAGTCCTTTTAGAAAGCTCAGCAGTCCCGGTCTGTAGGTTTGTATTTAAAGAAGCAGTAGACTTCTATTCCTACAAAATTACTTATGGTGGATTCAGTTTGTTGGATTCTGTATCGTACCTGCTGATCGCAGTGATAATGGAGGATCCTTTGTCGCGTTGGCATCGGATGGTGGTGGACAACGACCGAGGCGGCGGCTGATAATGGATTCTAACTGGCGGCAGTGGACAATGACTGTGGACTATAGTGGATCCCATCCTGATGCTGGATCGTGATCTTGCTGGCTGCTGACCAGAGACTATGATTGCAGCAGGACTGCGTGACATATAGTATTGAAAAATGTTTACCCTCATCAATGCTGCTAAAAACTTTAATCCTGATGATGTTTTCCTACACTTGACATCTATTGCACTTCTGTCCGTCCTGGGAGACGGATCCTCACATGTGTCTCTCTGAGGTTTCTACATATTTTTACCTGTTAAAAGGGTTTTTAATAGTTTTTTTCCTGACTCTTGCTGAGGGTTAAGGACAGAGGATGTCACACCATGTTAAAGCCCTATGAGACAAATTGTGATTTGTGAATATGGGCTATACAAATAAAATTTGATTGATTGATAGACAGCTGGGAAGAAAAACGGTGTGCGGCTACACACCTTTAGCCAATATGAATATATGTGTTTGGGTTATCAACTTTTTGTAAAACCTACATTCTACATTTCACACTTCATACACATTTCAGGCTCACAGTCCGTCCCCCTCTCCCCTCGCCCAGGACCCTCCTTCAGGTGCAGCCTCATGACAAAGTGACAAACATGTTTCATCCATGGGACCGTGATCTTTTTTCATCTTTTCTGTGCATTTCATGGCTTTATTGCAGATCTGAGTCAGGCAGATATGTTCATGGGTGAATAATGCAGAAAATAAAGAGGGGGATGCATCCAGAGATTTGTATAGCAATATGTTTCAGAGTGATGTATTCTGACATAACAAGTAGAGAAAGATGACCTGATACCTAAAACCTGTTTCACTTTCTTTCACAAAGAAACTGGGTATTACATATTTTATGAAACCATATTCATGTACAAAAGTTATGTTCTAAAAACAGGTTCCAAAACATGTGCGTTGCTAACCTTTTGGTAGTGTTTGCATTGTGTCAGCATCGTGCTCTTTTACAAAACTAGACTTTGACGAGATGCAACCTCTCATAAACCAATATTTGATGTTTCAGTCAATCAACACAATCCAATCAACACAACTCTACCATGTATTACACTGTGTCATCTGCTGCTCATCATGCTGTGGTGAAAGGCTTCATAAAATATGAATGTCGGGATTGACAGTGGATGTAAAGATAGTAGAAGTAGAAGATGATATGAAACACATGGTGAACTTAACTTTACATTTTTGTTACAGTTATGTTTGGGTGTGACAGAATGAACCGGACATTTCAATGATGTTATATTGATGACACCAAATAACTAATGTCTTAAAGGAGATAGAATTGCCTGTTCATGCTGGTCTCAGACATTAAAGAGGACCTATCATTGTTCTTATTTTCTGTCATTTATGGGATGATACAGTGTGGACATCCATATTAAACATGGCCAAAGTTTCCAATAATCCTGGAAGTATATTTACAATCTAATTCTGTTAGACAGAAACTCAGATGTCAGCTCTTAAGGCTCCAGGGTTTTTTCTACTTCCAGTACGAGTTCATGTCAGCTTGTCACAGATTTCTTTGTACGATCATCTGCTCCGAGCACAGCTCGTTCTCCCATAACAGTCTACTGGAATTGTATTACAGACATTTAATGCATTCAAGCAGAAAAATAACTGCCAGTGCAGGTTTACCACAGAGCAGAATAACATTTTAGTAGAAAAATTAGCTTTAATATTTCCTGACAGCAGACGTTATCTATTAACAGAGTCATATGTAGACAAATGTTTCTGTCCAGTACAAATAGTGATTGGAAGACCATATATTCAATGTTGTCAAAAATGATATTCACGGAACTGAGACATCCTGCTGTAATCTTTGTTTCTGTGATCTTGTCCACTCTCATATTCAGGATCAGATTCACACTGGAACATGTACACATGTTGGGTGCGCTGGCTGAGGGTGTTCAGCCATTCAGCAAAATTGATCAAGAACCCAGATAGCCCCCACTCCCATCAACACCTCTTGTCAAAGTGAAGCCACCAAAACACATGAAGACACACTGACAGACTTCTGTCTGCTAGAAGACGGCTTTTCCGTGACGTGCTCGCTAACGTGTGATTATCGCCTCTGCTTCAGCGAGAGAAGACCCTGGTCATGTGCAGTGAGAGCACTGGCAGGCTGGATGCAGGCAGGTCGGTTTATGAATCACTTCAGTCCAAATTAAATTATCGGTTGTGAATATTTTAGTCCGGCGAGGGCCAAAAACACTAGCTTCATATTTAGACTTTATTTGTTGATGCTATCGTGACATAAAGAGGATGTTTTTTTCATTTATCTTAAGGCATTTCAACGGATTACAAATATTTTAAGGGGAAAAATCTGTTAAAATGGTCAAACAAACAGTAAACCCCAAAAAAAAATTGTACAACTTGCAGATAATCAAAAATCCTCCATATGAAGTGATCAGTTATTTGTACCGAGGCACAGGAGCGTACCAGGGGCACCGGATCTTTGTTTGATCATCGTTATAGTAACAATAGGAACTTTAGCAGCATACCAGCATCAGAGCTAACCATGGAAACAATAATAAACACATGGTTAAGGTTGTGGAACCATCACAGTTTATTGAGGTTTAGCCACCAATACTACTTGGCTAGTTTGAGGAAAACACCATAATTGATAGAGGTCCGTTTCATTGACAAAATAAATTACTTCTCTAATCTGTGTTACGCTGGAATCGAACATGACTCAAACGAGTACGGACTTTGTTGATCTGTCTGCTGCGTCACCTGACTTCCTCCTCCATCATATTCACTAAAGCTGCTACAGGCCATCTAACAATAAAACAGAACCGTGGGTCATATATATATATATATATATATATATAAGAAAATCCTTTAAATGCACTGAGCACTTTATTAGGAACGCCACAGTTCCTCCCTCTGATCTCATACAGCCTCTTTTTTTCGTGTCATTGATTCCTCAAGATGTTGGAAACAGTCCTCCTAGATTCTGCTCCATGTTGAGGTGACTGCATCACATCATACTTGCTGATTTAGCATCTGGACATTCATCCTGCCAATCTCCTGTTACACCAGATTACAGAGGAGATCAGTGGAGTCAAATGAACTCACTGTCATGTTCATGAAACTGTGGCCATAAAGGGATGAACACGACCAACACTCAGATAGGCTGTGACATTCAAACCAGGGCTGCTTGGTTCTGAGGTCCCAAAACATATCAAGAAAAACTTCAGATTGTGACTCTACCCCTGCAGCCTCTGTGAAATCTACAGTCATCAGACCAGGCTACTTTACAACTGTCCAGTATCTTCTACTGTCCAGTGTTGGTGAGTCTGTGTCACTGCAGCCTCACATTTCTGTTCCTGGCTGAAGAGGAGTGGAATTTAACGTGGTCTCTGATGCTGTAGATCATCCACCTCAAGGTTGCTGTTCCTTCGGACGCTTCTCCGTTCACCACAGGTCTAAAGGTTATCTGAGTTTCTTTCTGTCAGCTCCAACCAGTCGGACCATTCTCCTCTGACCTCTCTCATCAACACAGAACTGCTGCTCACCCATTGTTTTTGGTGTCTGAGTAAAAACTCGACAGAAAATATCAAGTTTCAGAAACACTCAAACCAACAATCACGTCACACTGGGATCACACTTTTTCTCCATTCTGATATTTGATGTGAGCTCCTGAAGTGCATCTGCGGGATTTTATCCGTTACTCTGCAGCCACACGATTGAATAAGCAGTACCCATTAAAGTGCTAGACAGGTGTATTACAGCCAATTCATTTTCCATGAACTAACCAAATCTGAAAACTCTGAGTCCTAATTCCAACTGTAAAATATTGGGAAAGTCTTAGCCCCAACAACATGTTAAATAGTCATTTAATGGTTTCTTAAATCAAGGGGTCAACATTACAAAACCTTAATTTATGTGGTGCTGGTGGGTTATCACGGGGAAATAAACACCGCATCAAAAACATGATAATGAATGATATTTTTGCTATTTACAATTAGAGTAAGAGAGAGAGAGAGCGAGAGAGCGAGAGAGCGAGAGAGAGAGAGAGAGAGAGAGAGAGAGAGAGAGAGAGAGAGAGAGAGAGAGAGAGTATCTATATCATATAACATGTTACTTCTCTGCCAGTGTTGGTTGGGGAGGGTTAAATCTGATCTGGTTAATGATCATCCATTCTAAAGAAGAGCAGATGTCAAGTGGGTATAATTGGATAATTGGATTATGGCATTTAACTCATCCTCATTGTTTGGTATCCTATGCTTTCTCTACATATTATCTATAGCCACAGGACGCCCCACATCATTATATCTAATCACTTTACTTGATGTGGTTTGGATTTGAATGCAGGTAAAGTCCAGATTTTACTCTTCACCATTCTCTGACTCTGACTTGGTGAAAATGACTACCTGTTGCGCATGGGGGGGGGGGGGGGGTTGTTGTTGTTTTAAAGACAACAAAACACAAAAAACAGGAAATAAATAAAGTCAGAGGTGTGTGCACTTACCGACCACGGTGAGCAGCATGTTGTCCAGCAGCAGGGCGACGAAGACAATGAAGAGAATCAGTTTCCTCGACTGTCTCTCCTCTCTGAGCCATGTGAGCAATTTAAACTGCCGGAACGCTTCCCATCCCCCCATGATGTTAGTCCCGAAAAGAGCCCGACCAGAGGAGACCACCCGTCCACCTGTGGAGTGACAAGTGGCGCCGACCCGTCAGAAACTTTAACATATATTTGTGCCAGTTTGGAGGAAACAGTGGATTCGTCAGAAATAAGAAGCAACAGTGAGAGCTGCGGTGTGGAGGTCTTACCTGAGACGTTCAAGTGACACAAGCAGAAGAGGCAGCAGCATCAGCATCAGAGCAGGAGCAGGAGGAGGTGGAGGAGGAGGAGGAGGAGGAGGAGGAGGAGGAGGAAGAGGAGGAGGAGGAGGAGAGGATGCTCTCTTTCTACTGACTGGAGCCGCTGCTGACGTCATCCAGCTCCCTGTCAGAGCTGACTTCAAACATACACAACTACAGCTGAGATATTAGACAGACAACTCAGTGAAAACACAACAATGTGATGCTGTGGGGATCCACACTGACCTCAACACTTTAATATCAGTTGTTCACAATATTTCACAAATTTATAACAAGAATCTTTTTATTTCTGTCGAGTTTATACAATGCAAGAAAAATCCCATTATTATCCCTTTAGCTTTGTGTGTGTGTGTGTGTTAGTGTGTGTGTGTGTGTGTGTGTGTGTGTTTGGTCTTGAGTATAGGTTAAGGTTAGGTTAAGGTAAGTAGTGACTCTGGTTAAGGTTAGAATAAGTCTCCTGCAGATGAATGTAATTTGATGTAATGGTCTCTGAAGTCAAGGAGACAGGGCTGTGTGTGTGTGTATGTGTGTGTGTGTGTGTGTGTGTGTGTGTGTGTGTGTTTCTGATGTTACTTATGTATATTTATAGGAGGTGGTGGCAAACAGAGGAGCATTAATTTACCTCCTCTGGTCACCTCTCTGCTGGTGCCTGTTATGAGCACGCCTCTCCTTTTTGTAATTGTTTTTCTACCTGATAAATTTGAAATATTTTATATAATGATGTGCAAACCCCAGTTTCCTGGCCTGTGGCACCATCTTCACCTGTGAGCTGTGTTTTTTCACCTGATGAGGACTGTGACCTGAAACACATCATGGCTCATTCCTTGTATTGAAGATTTTTTTAAGCAGTGGGTGAGACCTGGTGCTTTTGATGATGACAAACTGATCGCAGAGTTAAACAAAGCAAAAGTTTGACCCTCTCTCATTCGAACAGATTCATGATATCCCCTTAGATCAAAAGACCTGCACCTGTATTTTCATACCTGGGAGACAGTGAGATTCTTTTTTCATAAACAAACATGAAAAACCTGTCAGGTTCAGAACCACTACAAATCCAGACTGACAGTGACATCATGTTTTACAACAGCGCCATCTTGTGCTTTGTAAACACTACTGCTACAGGTCTTTCACTAAAAGGCTCCAATTGAATTTTTATAAACTATTCGAGTTCGTTTAAATTAATATTGTCTTTTAATATTAATATTTGTGATTCGTTCATTTTTGGTGTGCTCATGATTTTATGACCTGTCTGTTTTATTTTGCTGCCCTCATAAAGCACTTTGTAACTTAGATTTTGAAAAGTGCTCTATAAAATAATAGTAATATAAATGTATTATTATTATAAAATGGGTCATACATTATCACACAACATCATGCCACACTAGTGAGTCAGGAGCTGAATAACACAACCAGTTGAATGTAGTAAAGTGTGTGCCTCTAACGAAGTGGGTGACAACTTCGTGAAAATACTTATTTGCTCGGTTCAACTGTATTAACAAACATTTCTTTCAAAGGACTGGGAACTGCTTTAACAATAGAAACTAAGGGTCCTTGGTAATACTGAGCTAGAGAGGAACTAGGTATTAGGTACAAAGGTAAGGTACTGGTGTTTTATTCAAGCAGAGTCAATTCAAATTCGTTACTCATTCTCATAGATTTTGCAGCTCAGATAATTTGACTTGATGAATATTGCTGGAGGTTTTCAATGAAAATGGTCCAGTCTCCACACAGATTCTTAGATTGGAGATAGGTAGATAGGTAGATAGATAGATAGATAGATAGATAGATAGATAGATAGATAGATAGATAGATAGATAGATAGATAGATAGATAGATAGATAGATAGATAGATAGATAGATAGATAGATAGATAGATAGATAGATAGATAGATAGATAGATAGATAGATAGATAGATAGATAGATAGATAGATAGATAGATAGATAGATAGATAGATAGATAGATAGATAGATAGATAGATAGATAGATAGATAGATAGATAGATAGATAGATAGATAGATAGATAGATAGATAGATAGATAGATAGATAGGTAGGTAGGTAGGTAGGTAGGTAGATAGGTAGATAGATAGATAGATAGATAGATAGATAGATAGATAGATAGATAGATAGATAGATAGATAGATAGATAGATAGATAGATAGATAGATAGATAGATAGATAGATAGATAGATAGATAGATAGATAGATAGATAGATAGATAGATAGATAGATAGATAGATAGATAGATAGATAGATAGATAGATAGATAGATAGATAGATAGATAGATAAATTGATTGATTAAATTAATGTGCACTGTTGAATTTCTCTAACAAGTTCGGTGTGGTGGATTGATGTCACACTGTTGTTGTCTCATTCCATGAGGGAATACAAAAACTCCAAACTTTACTGAGATGCAAGCAATTTAAATGACTTTTATTCAAATCGGACCACACTCTAACAATACAGCATATCGATATTCACCAAAGATCAATATCAATTGTGATTATAAATGTGTGTGCACGTGGAGGTTACCAAGAAATGCAAATGACAAAAGAGATAAATTCATAGGATTCAAAGAAAGATTTTGAGACACGCTCAGTAACAGCTCATAGACAGTATACAGTTGCAAAAACAAAATAAAATCAGGTTTTAGAGAAACAGTACAACATGTATATGACATGTGGCAACTCAAGAAAAGTGATTCAGCACAAAGCAAAGTTTGGCCCTGCTCTCAGGGGCCTAGTTGGCCTCCATTCTCCTCCATGTATGCTTTGAGTGCCTGATAAGGATGCCCCTGCTTTTTGTCTGTTGTCTGTTTCCACTCTATGCATGCTATAATTTTAATATTTGTCGAATTAGTTGCTTATGAGTCATTAACATAACAATGAAATATTGAGAAACTACTGAGGGCACGCCGGCCTCTTTAGCTTTTTCAGGACCATTATCTCACAGTGTCACTTTTCATTGAGTTGTGCTATCAGCAGCTATTACAGCATATTGATCTCATAGAACGATAATGTCATCAGTGTCAGATTTGCTTCCACTGCCCCCAAGAGACCAAAAACCACTTTACATTCAGTCTTGGTATTATTCTGGTGCAGCTCTTTTTTGTTTGTTTGTATGTTTTCCTAACTTTGCAGCTTTTCCTCTAAATGCTGCGAATGTGCTTTTCTATATTTGCATGTGTTTAATGCTGCGGTTTGTTGCCCTGTCGGGTCCACTCCACAAAACTGTGAACAGTGGGCAGCGGCCTGCAATATAAATATATTTATTATCATGTACTTTATGTACACATAAAAAGCAACATACTATTTTGTTGGAAGAAATCTAATTAAAGTATCAGATGCTCAACACAGCACTTATAACATCTGTTGCAGCCTCCTCTACTGTAAACACTGGATGTGTAACAGTGGGCAACCCAAACAACTAGCAGCTAACCCAAATCACTGTAAAGTAAGTAACTTTCTTTACTGAAGATACTTGAACTTTTTTGTTATTGTTTTAATAATCATGTCTTCAGAATGGAAACTGCATCCGAATGTGTCTGGTTTCTCGAATCCCTGATCACTGAGCATGTGCTGTGCTCTACCATGTGTTACTGACAATCACAAGTATAAATACTTAAAACGAAGGGGAAAAAATCTGAAATCATTGTCTTGACAGAAACATCCAACTCCTTCTCTGCAAATAATGAACCTACCACCAAAGACCTGAGTCTGATATGTGACACACCTCTCTCTTAGAAATCAAATCACAAACAATTCACAGTTCAGTAATTTTTTCAAAAGTTGATCGAGGAACATCTAAAAAATCACTCTACCATGCTTTCATTTCATCCATTTCATGCAATTCATTGCTTTCAGGGCTTAGCCATACAAGTCTCACATCTTCAGCTGCTCAGCTTTTTTAACTAGCACTACAGAACAAGACCAAATCACTCACTGCTTACCTTTCAGTTTTAACGTTTTACTAATCTCGTATCCAGCAATTCATGGCTCAGCCTCCAGATGCATTGCTGAATGGCTGCTCTGCTATTAGTGGAGCAGAGCCTCAGATCCTCCAGCAGGCTCTGCTGGCTGCTATAACATCCTGGCTCAAGACTAAAGGTGAACAGGCTTTTGCAGTCAAGACTCAGCTCTGGTACTCCCTGCACGAGGATCTGAGGGTTTTTCTGTAACACTTTTTAAATCATTTCATAAAACATATCTTTTAAAAATGCCTTTTAGAAATCCTAGTACTCCCTTTCATTACCTACACGTCTGATCTATCATTTTACTATCGTTTTCATGCTGTATTGAAAATCTTTAACTACATTTCTTATTGTCTAATTGTATTTGGCTTAGTTCTGAAATATTTGAGCCCTACTTTTAACTGTACTTGGAAAAGTGCTGTACAAATTAATTTGATCATCTTATTATAAAGTAGCAAATGAAAACCAATTGTACTCTTTTCATTGTACTGAGATTAAATGTTTTTGTTGTTACACAGCATCATTTTGTTTCATTTCACACAGTGTATCTGAACCTCCCGGTCTGCGATATGTTTCTTCTTTATCTTTCTTGTGTGATACCACATGTAAGTAATCACATTACAAATTTGGGAACTTTCAGTGGGAGGAAGACAACCATAAATGGCTCAGGCCTGTGTGTTAATGATGAGAAGCATAAGGGTAAGAAGTAAGAATAACTCATTCTGTAACATATGCACAGTTCCTACACACAGATTTAGAATTTGGAAAACCTTCCAGCCAATGCACCTATAACTGATGCATCATTACCAACCACTGAGAATTAACTCAAATGCAAGGAGGAAATACGGTTTAGAAAATGTTCCATTTGCCGACTGTGTGAGGAGCCAAGTTAATATGACATCATGTTATAAAGTGGAGTTTGAAAGAAAAAACTAAACTGAACTCAAACAGCTTTTTTTTTTAATTTTCCTGGCAGTGTGTTCCAGAGTTCCAAGTCCACTAATGTGTCCTTCCTCTGTAGCAGTTCTAACAGCATTAATGCAGTGCAACTAAGTGATTCCTTGGCACGATGCTGTATCTATGTAGATATGCAGAGTTTGAAGTTTCTCTGGAAATGGAATCATTTTGAATATCACCATCCTTCACTGGGCAAAAGCGTTTGGCACATGCACATTTTTGACTTTGCTCATGCTTATAGCCAAACAACCAGCACAACAAATTCATTCACCGCACGCCTTCCCTCAGAGTCCCGTTTAGTTTCAAAGCCTGGACTGTGAGCCTGTTCAACTCGTGGACATGAGGCAGATTTTCTCATGAGGACTTAGTGAATCTCTTTGTCCCTGAAAGTCCCCCCATTTCCCCTGCTGATGAACTTTATGCACTGGCGGTAGCAGCTTACAATTCGTGTTTGGCCCAGTTTAAACGCCATGGACATGATGGCCATGCCGGCAATGATGAAGAGTGAGGTAAACATAAAGTACTTGGGGTGTTTGGGTACAATGTCGCCAAAACCTATGGTTGTGAGTGTGATAAAGCAGAAGTAGTAGGGGTCAAAGCCCGTGATTTCAGTTTCCCAATACGGAAGGATAAAACCTACAAATGAAATGTAGGCAAACACAACTAAAAGAATCAACACAAAGGGAACATCCAGCATTTCCATCCCATCCCCTAACCCTGAGAAGTCCCATATGACATATCCCTTGGGTGGGGGTGGCAGCCGGTTCAGCTCTGGACAGGAGAGAGTCCTGAGCATCGGGTCCTTTCTGAGTAAATTATCCCTGGCAAGAATCTTCTCGAAGATCTCCTTGTTGTTTTGGAGATGGATTGACTTCTGCCGCACGTCTTCCTGGCTGCGCAGCACCTGCCGGATGTCAAGGGGTTCACGGATAACAACGTCGTGGCTAAAAACGAAGGTTCCATCAGTCAGGGCACAGTGCTTGGACTCCGCTGCCCTCCTACGAGCCTTCAGCGGCGACCAGGTGTGGGAGAAGAGCGTTTTGCAGAGGCTGTGAATGCGTACGTAGGCTCTGGACATAAGCATGGCAAGGAAGTCTCCTACATCCAGGATGACCAGGAGCATAAGAGGGATGCCCACCATGGCATACAAAATGCATACCACCTTACCAGACTGGGTAACTGGATAGATCTCCCCATACCCTGCAACGATATAGAGAAAATGGACACATTAGTAATGTCAAGTAACAGTACAATTTAAAGATCTCTGACACTAATCAAATCAAGTAAGGGATAAGAAACTCTATAGGTAGAGTTAAAGAAGACATGGAAACCAAATAAGTCCTTCTCACCTGTTATCGTGTGCGCCTGTGTGTGTGTGTGTGTGTGTGGTAAGTGTAATAATAATGAAAATGTAATGGATTATTAATGTATTCAGGCAATTCAGTTTTGTTGCTTGGCTAAAGAAGCTGAAGGTTATCTTACTTGTGAAATAAAAAGTAACTAAACAATTCATTTTAATCATGTTTGCATCACAAGGCTAAAAATTATTCATTATTTATAATCATACTTCATAATACTAATCAAAAGTTTACAAACGTTTGTTTAACGATTTCATTAAAGTTGCTGTATTTTAACATTTTCAAATGTTTTTTCAGTGTTTTTTTCAGTATTTTTGCAGTGTGAGAATGAGAGGACAGGATCCATTAAACCTGATTGTTGCAACTAAACATAGGTCAACTTTGTAGTTTGGAGGTTGGTTAGCTTATTTATGGAGAGAGCAGGTTTTTCTATTTTGTCTGAAGATTTTTGTGTCATTTATTTAACAAATGAATTGAAATGATTTATTGTCATTGGCAAGAAGTTTTTAAAATTCTCCCTGGTGTAGTGTCTTATTCTAAATATATACTAGAAGCTAGTAACAAAGAAAAGATGCAAATGTGGCTTAGTTGCTTCCTGTCCTTGTGATACACCTGAAGTGAATACTGAATACTAAAAAAGACCATGGTCTCTGTGTGTCACTGTTAAGTATTTAAGAATAATGTGAGTGTGAGGGTATTAAAATAAATTGGTAAGCAAGTCAGAGAAGTGGATTTTTTAAAATAAATGATAATGAGAAGTTCCCTTTTTTCTCACTTGAGCCCCTGCCCCCCAAAATGTCCTGAATGAGGGTGTCCTGTTCAACAGATCCAAGATAGTGTGTGGTCATTCTCGAGGATTTCCCTCTCTGATTTGGATATGTAGGACAAGAAAGATTCTTTGATACTGCTGAAGGTGACACCATACAGGGTTTCCTCCAATAATGGGAGTGGAAAGTGTATGGTGAAATATTCACCTGCTTGCCAGCCTTAGACGAATTCTCTTCCAATGGCTTGCCTTCTGTCTCATCCACCTCTATCTCTTTTCCCCATCCTCACCCCAACTGGTCGAGACAGATGGAGTCTGGTTCTGAGGTTTCTCTCTATTACAGTTTTTCTCCATTGCTTTGGCTCATTTCACGAAACAGAAATGTTCTCAAAACAACACGTGCAAACCTCCAAACCACTGGGCACTTGTTCACAACAGATTGGAATATCTCATTCCTTTAATCATATTGCAATTAGCACATCCTTGCACATGACAAGTACAATTGCCTACAGCTTGCACAAATTTCAAATGATTTAGGACACCTTTGCAAACGGTTAGGTACAATTGCCTTCAGTTAGCCCAATTACAAATTGAATATATCTTGCTGGTCTAAACTGAATGTTGCTTCTCAGTCAAGTGGCTGTTCTCTGCAGAACATGTTGGCATAATTTCCTTGTGTACATCATCACCTGCACAATAGTTCACTCCACTGTCAAAATCTTTCAGGCACATACTTCCATGAAAAACATCATGGTATATACTGTAATATGGATCTCTTGGATCATCAGCTTAATTTTCAGGTGCAACTAGAACTTTACTAATCAAGGGGGAGTTTCACACAACTGATCACCAATCACACAGTCAGTTTAGTTAGCTGACAGGTGCTATCCAGGAGTATAAATGCTTCCAAGAAATATCTAGAGCTTGACCAAGTTCTGCTTGAGGAAGAGGAGGAAGAAGAAGAGGAGCAAGGGTGCGTGGTGGTGATGTCACAGCAGAGCAGTGTCAGGGATGGTTGCAGCATGCACGCCGATTCATAGCAAGGGAGAACATCAGATGTGATGTTGATGAAAATCTGTGGCCAGACAGACATGAGCGCGAGGATGAGCAGGAGAGTGAGGATGAAAACTAGTGAAACTCCAGCTTTGCTTTACCTTCTTACTGTATGTGTTGCTAGTGTAGGCTATACCTGATTTTAGTTCTGATGTGCTTATTGTTTGACAGTATATTCTGCTGTACACATTTTCTGTTACTGTAACCACGATGTATGGCAATTACTGTAACAATTTCCATGGCAGTATGAGTGCAATAAAGTATTTTATGTGAAACCTTGAATTAATATTTTTTCTGTTTGATACACATAGTATTCTGGAAAGAAAACATCTACTGTAACCATTCAGTGTCAAAGGACTGAGCCAAGATTGAAATGTGCACATGAGCTCGGTTATTTTGGCAAATGTATTTAAAGCTTTGTCATTAAAGTTTCTTGAAATGAGCCAAAGCAATGGAGAAAAACTGTAATGAGGGAGATTGTTTGGTTTGAAACTGTTTGGTTTCTCTATCATTTTTAAGGGCTCGACCTTAATATGTAAAGGACCTTGAGATAATCTATGTTTTGATTCGGTGCTATACAAATAAAATTGAATTGAATTGTCTTCATTACTGTTCACATCTTTCGGTTCTATTAAGCTTGAATGATTTACTTAACTGGTTAAAAACACTGCAGCAGTGAAACAAACATTATCATTTTACTTTGAACATAACTTGCTAAGGAGGAAGTGATTCTATTACTGTTGCTGCCATGATGGAGATCAGCAACTTGTCTGTTTCAGACCAAATCAAAAATAATCACATTATCAAAATGACCTGGAGGGGTGTTGGGGTGATTTTCACCCGGTATTTATTGCATAGAAGCTCAGTTTTGTCGACATTTACAATGGGAAACTTGATTATATAATTGTATAAATCCAACAGTAATTTGACACAACTATTTCCCATTGGGACCTTTCCAAATAATCTCTTTCACTTCACAACAACAGAATATTAGTGTTATGATCTATGTTCCTTTAAGCCTTGCTTTAAAACCATAATATGTTGGTTGTGGAGAGATGAATGAAGTTCCAAACTGCACAGAGAACAGAGGCTCTAACCTCTAACAATCCTAAATCAGCTTTTTGTGGTGAAGGAAACATTGTCCTACGCTGAAAGTGCCTTTTCCTCACTGAGTCGTGGACTTCCTGTTGCTGCAAAGCCATTAGCCATTAGCCATTAGCCATTAGCTGGCTTCCCTTAACCACTTATCATGTATATGAAAGTAACAGACTGACTAATGTATCTTCACAAGGCTCTTACACATCGCATCATGTCAAGACAAAAATCGAAACAAAGAGACTGACAACAGTGCCATAGAAAGCCAATTGATAAAGGACCATTAGGCTATGCATGACATAGTGGCAGCATGTTGTTATGTTGTAGATTGCAATAAACAAAAAATCCTTTGTTTCACACTTCCCTTCCAAGTGCACAGGAGAATGTATTGTGACCTTCATGTAGAATTAAACTAGCCTGACGTTGTCATACTCATGATTCTAGTCAGAATATGAGTCTGAGACCGCTCCATTGGGCTGTGATTATGGGGCGTGTTTCAACCGAACCAGGAAAAAAAATACCTCTTCGCACAATTGGATAGACCTACAACCAATCAGAGCAACGTAGTATGTGACGTATGTTGTTGAGCGACGCATAGTTGTTGTCAACAGAACTCAACTGCACGCACGCTGGAAGAAGTAGAAGAAGAAGATGAAGAACGATTTTTGCCGGTGTTGTATAAAGAATTTAAATACACGGAGAACTTACAGACTCAATGGCAGCATCTACACATCTCAGCTCTCCAGCGGCAGGCATGTTTGTGGAAAACAAAGTCAACCCAAGCGCTCTTTGATGACGTAGTTGATGACGTAACTGTTGATTATCTGTCCATCATCGTATAAAGCCCGCCCTGACAATGTGATTGGTCCGAACAGCTTCTGTTCGGAGATAATTTCCTGCCAACGGAGCGACTCCAGAGCGAACTTCCCTACCAAAAAATGTTGTGGGCGGGGCTAAGTTCGTCTGGCACCCAGGCTAGCATTAAACATGAACGTCTCTCTCCTCTCCGGAGCCGGTGATTTTGTCTGGTCTGGGCTATTTCAAGAATCCATCAGTAGATCATCAGCCTGCAGTGAATCACGTCTCAACAAACTGCCAACCTGCCAAACATATATTTGCCATACAAAGCCCTTGTTGGACTCAAATTCAGTTGGTGGACATTTTTTGATTTTAGCTTCACCTAATTAGCCTTCAGTAAATCTTAAAATTGATAACAGGATTTTATAGTTGACTTTAAGGGCCAGTTCTGGACTTTCACCTGGTATATATCAGCTCTTTTGACTCAGCCAAGGTCTTAGTGGCCATTCCACTGTCCCAGTCGAGGTCTAAGGGCGACCGGGCCCTTTCTGTCAGGGCTCCCACTCTTTGGAACAATCTCTCTGAGGAGATCCATCTGGCAAACAACTTATCCATTTTTAAATCTTTCTTACAGTCACAGTTTTATGAGTGTGCTTACTTAGGATCTGAATTGAACGGATTCCTATGTAATTCTGCAGTCACACATTTTCAAAAAAGGTGTGCTGTTTGGTTATTTTCTTGATAAAAATGCAAAAAGACTATTTAGCTTCGAAATCGCTTCAATCCCAATCATCCTCTGAAGCCCCCTGATGGTCCACGGTCTACTGACAGCACATGCACATTCAAAGAAACGTCCACATGCTTTCAAACAGATACAGCTCGTTCATACCATGGTTCCCTGGCGTATGTGCATCACAGCTGTGGAGGTAAGACAGGCCATTTAAGATCCGCCCTGCTGGAAGATTTGTGGGCTGTTTCTCATTGTGTCGACATAAGCACATAATGTATAGAACCGTAGCACCAAGAGGACGCCTGACTACCGTGAGTGCATAAACTAATTGCAGCTGACTGGCAGTGGACTGGCAGTGGATCGATGATTATTTTATAGGTTATTCCCATCACCTAAATACATGATCATCTTCAAACAAGGCCAAGAAGATCCTAAAAAAACATCAAGAATAGGAGCATCTTCATGGCTTTTTGAATGTAATACACATGTCAAACACCCAAGAAAACTCCAAGGTACTTCCTTTTTAAAAGCAATAAAAATGCCTTTATCATATGCCATAAAATCTATTTTTACACCAGCAAGATGTGTCCTCTGATAAACTGTAGATGGAGCGTTGGCGGCACAGGGACTAACACACAGCGTCCATGGGCCTCAATTATTGCAACCATCCAAAAACAGCTGCCATCTGCCCCTGAGACACACTCAAGCCACATAAGGAAGAAAGAGAGACTGAAACTTTTTTAAGATCTCAGCTTCTCAGCCTGCTGATTGGTCAGCAATGCAGTGTATGTTAGTGCTTTATACAACATTATGTTCAAGGTCTATAGAAGACTGTATCTCAACAGCAACTGTCATTCAATTGTTATAGATTATTCCTAAGGACTGGGTCGACCTGGTGATCACCATCAGATACCCCTGGCCCACACACTGGTCCTCTTTAGGCGATTGTACAATCTAAAGGCTATCTGTGAACACATGTGATCTTTCCTCTACAAACACCTGAGGTACCCCAAAATCAGTTTGCACACAAGACATCACATGATGTTCCAGGCACATTCCCGTTTACTTCCTTTCCCTTTATTTATTTATTATTAGGCTCAAGTAAACAGAGGACGAAACGAATCACATTATTTACACATCATTGATTTATGGCTGTACTTCCTTGTTTTGAATTTAGAGATAGGTGAATGAGTTTCTGCTGCAGACACAATTAATTACCAAGGGTTGGAATAAACTATGTGTACATGAACAAATCTTTTAAGGTAAATTAATTTTACCTTAATTTTACCTTCAAAGGTGAAGGAACACACTCGGTCACTAGGTGAGGGATTGAAGTCACTGATTTGTTCACAGGAGAAATGTCAACTCAGAGAAATAATTGGCAATAGAAAACTAGAATTACTGCATTGCGGATCTATGCCTCTGCCAACGATGTGCACATATAAGGTCACTGTTACCTGTAACTAAAGAAAGTCCCTCAAGGTAGTCTTGAGCTATCACAGAGGACATATCAAGAGGTAAAAAAAAATGTTGTGAGGCCACTGTGATCGGGACCTTTGACTATAAGAATCTGATCAGTTAATCAGTGAGTCAAAGTAAACATGTGAGCCAAGTTTGAAAGAATTCCCTTAAGGAGTTTGTGAGATATTAAATTCACAAGGTAAAACAGGTCCCAGTGACCTTGACCATTGAACAGTAAATTCTAATCCCTTCATAAGTGTGTCAATGTGAATTGAGCCAGATGTAGTGATATTCAGTACGGGCAGTCCTGAAATTTCTCAGGAAAGGGAGGTCATGGTGACACTGACCTTAGACCTCCAGGCGTCAAAATCTATTAAATGAATCCTTGAGTCTAAGTGAATGTTTGTACAAAACATAAGGAGACAAGATACAGCGTTACTGAGAATGGGGCATTGAATAATGACTGATTGTCTGAGGCTAAAAATTGTGATTATGGCAGAAAAGGATGGCAGACAAAAAATTATGTAAATGTAAAAAAAGCACAACATTAAATTATGTAAATTAAAGCCATACATATATAAATGACAACCACATATACATGTCAGCAGAAAATACACATATAACAAATATACAAAACTTTCTAAATAGCTGAGCAAAAAAAAGCACACAAACTGGAAAATAACAGCAGTGGCAAAATAATTGTTCAACGTGCTACGAATTCTATATCATGCAAATCTATCTGAAGACTTTGTCAGAGGGAACAGTGCATGTTCATGTTCATTCAAAGGGATGGATTCAGATCCATAAAGATCAACAGTAACTGTAGATCAGTTGAAAAGACTCCAGGAACAAGTGTTAATCTCATATATTCAGCAATAAAAACATTTAACATATTATAACTATAGCTTATAATCGGAGACTGGTGTATTTCACAAAGTGACACACGTCCGGTCCCTTGGATCATGAGAAACATTCATTGTTTCACCTTGACACAATGATGGTGAGAGTACAACTCCCATGATCCCACCAAACCCTGACTTTTGTTATTGTTTTTTTTTTTGTTAGGGACCAGCAAATGATGCATTTAACATTTCAATGAAGTGAATGAATGATTATGTTTTATGATAATGTTTGCTGCATCTATTTGCCCTTTCTAACTAAGAATAGGTGTATGTCCAGCGAGCCAGCAGCACTACACATGAAAGCAGCTCTTTGGTAAGCTGTGTGAACACTGCAAAGGAACTCAAAGGCTGTAAAACATTTAGGTGCAGCGTTGTTGATGTTTGATGAGTTTGTTCTCTAAGCTACATGTGCAAATTCAGCAGGACTGAATGACTCATTTGTTGAAAGGGTTAAAAACTACTCCCCTTTGAGACTCTGCTTATTGATGCCAGGAGCTTCTGCATCTGGAGTCCGGTTTCTGACCACCTGATGAATATCCCCACTCTTTTAATTCTGTTGTTCCACCGGCTCCCGAGAAAATCATCTGGCTCTCAGCTGCTAAATGCTTGTCTCTTACTTGTCATTTCTTGGTGAGCAGGTAGAGCACAGTGGATTTATCAGAGTGTTCTCTCTCTGAAACAGCTGCTGCTGCTGCTGCAGGTTCAGAGGGATGAGAGTCAACCAAAAGTCTTCACAGAGCTGATAAGAACTGCATAACTGGTCATAGTCCACTACATAACAAAACTGAGTAGTGCAACAGTGAAATTCATCGGCACAATCTCTGTCCAGGCTCCTCTTCACCTCGGCTGCAGCAGAGATTGATCGATCAGGCAATTGGATATCGACCAATGAATTCCAGTGATGCCCAGAATGAAAGCTGCCTCAACTCCCTTCACCTCCCTCCAATCAAACGACTCTAACGGTTTGATCTGTGTAAGATTGTGGCCGATCCTTCCCACCCGGGTCACATACTGTTCGAGGTACTTCCCTCCGGCAGGAGGCTGCGGTCCATCAGGACCAAAACCTCACGCCACAAGACCAGCTTCTTCCCGGCTGCATTAGGCTTTATCAACAAGGCCCGGGGGACCCCCACCTGACTTGGACTTTTATCCCGCCCCCACGCCTCAAGGATGGGTTACATTAACAAATATTATATTATATTTCATTACATTGCATATTGCAAATTGACATTGCTCTCCTGTTTTGCATTTTACTTTTTACTTTACTTTTCATATCTTTTGTCTTTTATATCTTTTTATTTTATATCTTTTTTTTTCTTATGTGTGTAGTACTTATTGCGTTTTTATGTTCATTGTATGCACCAACAACCAGAGCAAATACCAGGTAGGTGTAAACCTACTTGGCAATAAATACATTCTGATTCTGATTCTGATTGGAGAGTAGGCAAGGCTTCCAGTGGCTGCTGTGTGAAGTACAATATCACTGTGAGGAAAAAGCAGATCTCCTGACGTGTATACACCAGGCCGACCATTTTGTACGCATTGACGAAGCCACAGTTATACGTAGCTAGAATTTCAAATGTGTGGCTACAAGGAGCTGACCAGAGTCATTAGCACCAAAGTGCAGCAAACCACATAAAACAGACCACTGTGGAGAAAACTTTTAAGAGATGAGACCGGCTAGTGAATAATGGCACAGTGGGCAGTTTATAAAGGCGGAGCAAGTGCTGCACATTAGTGCAGTTTTGACATGTGTTTCACTGAGGGAGACGGGAAAATCAGCCAAGTTTATAATGTGTCCACTTCTTGTAAAAAACCTAAACAAACAACAACATACATGACTGATGAAGCCAATAATAAATCCTGAACTGTTATGGGAATTCACTTAATCCTCTTTTGAGATACACAGCCTCTCAGCCACCATGTGTTTATCTTCACTGCAAGATTAAGAGCATATAACCATCTTGTAACTGGCCTAAGTTTCTTCGCATAATATGTCACACAGCTTTTATAATACATCGAAGAGTATTCCCCAAAGCTCTAGGTCAAAGTGTGTGTTTTTCATTTTTTTTTAATTATTTTAATTTTTTGAATCATTATTCCCAGAGGATCAGTCTCAGTGGAATATCTTCACAACTACTAAATGAATTACCAGCACATGTTGTACAGGCCACACAGAGAGAATCGAAAAAGACTTCATCTTCCACTTGTATTTAAACAATACAATAATTCAATGTTTACTCAAAACTATTTGGTTACTAGAGGATGTATGACCATTTTTGGTGAGGATGACATTTCCCATGATCCATCCCATTTCATTTAGCACTTTTGTCAGATTTAAATTCCTATAACCTGTTGTGTTTTTGTTGAAAATGAAAGAAAAGTGCTCATCACATGTATGTCACAGATCTCCACCTCCACCACAAATCACCACATTGTTGGAATTGAAAATGCAATCATTCACAGACACATTGAATGTTTTAATTCGTGAGAGGATGCTGCACAGGCTGGTTTCTGGCATATTTGTGTATAACTTACCAACCGTGGTGAATACAGTGCAGCAGAAGAACAGGGAGCCAAAGAAGTCCCACCTGTCAGGTCTCTGGAGCCATATGGACTTGAATTCGTTTCTCATCTTATCATCTACTTTCCTCAGTATGGTTTGATTAGTCAAAGAGTTGTTGCCTGTAAATAAATATGAACACATGCACATGAAATAGGGCTTAGTGAGTAAAGAGCCATGACTATCAATGCGCCACAGGTTTAATCAGCAACCATTACAAGTCCAGAAATGTGTTGGTCATTTACCGGTGAGATCCTGCACGGTGCTGATAATCTCCCCCAGGAACCCATGGTACTCCGTCAGGTTGCTGGACTCGCCGCGTCCTTCTATGTACTGGAAGACGAGCGCACCCAGCGCAGCGTAGGCGACCAGAGACAGACACAGCAGCAGGTGAGGAAAGAGCCTCCAGAGACGTCCAGCGCATTTCCTAGACTCGGCTTTGGCGCTTATTGCTTTCTTCTCCGCCACTGACATCTTCTTCCTCTTCGTCTTCCTCTTCTCCCAGCCCCAGCAGTGTGTGTGCAGCGCGGCTGGATGCGCTCCTCAGCTCAGCGCTGTGCGTAACGCTCCAGCAGAGTGCAGGGGCAGTGAACGCACCACAGCATCCTCACACTCATTACATACACTGGGATGAGGCCTCTGGGGAGATCTGTATTGACCCAGTAGGCTGTTACTCCACTCTCCAGTCTTCCTGGTGTCCTGCCTGAGGCTCTGATTGTACAGAGTAAGTCAATCATCAGACCAAGACGGATGAGACAAGCTGTATCCCAGCTATCCACACAGACTGAGACTATAGTCCAGGCAAAGTAGCGTTTTACGACCGACTAATTGTAAAATAATTTTTTTCAGCATAGATCATTTCTATGAGGTGTCCAGAACAACATACTAAAAGTCCTAAGAAATCCTAGTTGAGGAAATATGTTTAATTCTCACCAATGTGTGCCAATAAGGCCCGGCAACAATACACCCCAAAAAGACTATTTTTTTCCTTTACTCCAATCAAAATAAAACTTTACACAATGAAAGTAACCATGAAACGTAACATTTTTTGTATTACAAGTTTCTTTTGAAATGAATTTGACAAGCACATGAGCTCCACACTTATTGAATATGTCCTAATTTGCATAGGCAAACACCCTTCATATGTATTACAAATACATACATAAATTCATTTTCAAAGAAACTTTGTAATACAAAAAATGTTACGTTTCATGGCTACTTTCATTGTGTAAAGTTTCATTTTGATAGGAGTAAATGAAAAAAATAGTCTTTTTTGCGGTGTATTGTTGCCGGGCCTTATATGCACACATTGATGAGAATTAAACATATTTCCTCAACTACGATTTCTTAGGACTTTTAGTATGTTGTTCTGGACACCTCATAGAAATAATCTATGCTGAAAAAAATTATTTTACAATTACTTCTATTTTTGGCTCCAAAATGGGTTACTTTGCCTGGACTACTATAGGGTGGAGTATTCTGTACCTCAGTATACCTCTGCCAAGGCCCAACAGTCCCATTCATTTCAATCTAGCTCCACCAAGTTTTACACGGTCACAGACTTCCCTTAATGTGCCTGTTTTTAATTTATTAAGATCCATGAAATATTCTCAAGGAAAACGCCGGGGAAATCTCACAATGTTATAGAAAGTAAAAAAGATTTTCTCGATTCGCCCCCGGATGTGGATCAGCCCCGAATTCTGGGTTCTTCCCTCATCCATCCTTCCTCCAAGTTTTGTGGAAATCTGTTGTCTTGTTTTGAGTTATCTTCCTTACAAACAAATAAACAAACAAACAAACAAAAATATAGGGATGAAAACACAACCTCATGGCAAAAATAATGAAATAAGGCTGTGGTCAGAAGAATAAACCTCTAGCCAACACAGTGAACATAAAACCAAATATTAAAAACTTAGCAGTCAGTGAGTAAGATCATCAAATCCACATAATGTTCTCGTTTTTACTTGTTTGTTTGTTTGAACTTTTGTTTACCTCTATTTATTCTGAACATTCTCAATGAACTCAATGAATACTTGTCCTTTATTCCATCCATCCAACAACAAGTACTGCAACCGGTGGTGGAAGATCTCTGGTCCTTTATTAAAAACAAGCACTGAAACAATAATGTAAGAATGCAATTATGTTGACCTCTGCAATGTAAAGTAGCAGCCAAAAAGAGGGTTGTTTCTTTCTGACTATCAGCTTGCTATCTTTCTCTTTTGAAGCCCCACTTATTGCAAAAAGCAATCAAGTGGCTTTAATCTCTATAAAGCTGCAGCAGCAACAGGTGCTGCACTATGTCTATATTTAACCAACCATGTGTTAGGAATGGGTTGTGGGTCTGAGTCAGAGAACAACTGGGGTCTTTTTCTGTAAGTACCTTGAGACTATAAAACATGCTTGGGATGCTTCTCCTTCAACTAAACTGTTTGATTATCCAGTTTAGTGTGTCTGTGTCTATGAATTTCCAAATGTCTACACAGAGAGTATTCTATCCTTTAGATATGGTTTGTGTTGTGACACTGCATTATTAGGGCAATTATGTGATGGAGGGAGAAAATAGCAAAGACACTAGCTCAAAGCACAAGAGGGAGTGATTTTTAAAGATTAATCACTGAAAAAGCTAATTTACAAAATAAATGAAATGAAATTTCCAACAGAACATGAACATAGCACTTGAAGCAGGTATGATCGTCAGCTGGAACATTAGATTGTTACCACTGAGCATGAGCATGGATCTTTCTTAATGACACTTCCTAATGTGTGGAACAAAAACAGGCCAGATTTATCACAGGACAAACAGTTTTACTGTCATGTTACTTTCAATTCCCACTTGTTGCTCACAGTCGAGGGGAGGTATTTACGCATTGATGAAATCAGGGTGTATCAGTTATGTCCAAAAACAAACAAAAATCAATTATGATCCGGAAAAATATCAACAAGACGTTTTTATAAATGCACACAAGATTCACAAAGAGCTGCTTTCAATTCTGAATGAGAGACTGAGGGACGTCAGTGCACGTGACAAATTAAATAGGCTTTAAAAGAAATTCCAATATAAAATATCCTGGCCATACTGTGATGCTCCAAACTGAGGGCAGGGTCTCCTTGTTTGTTTTCATTGTCCCTGAAAAATTCAAAAGTTGAATTTACACTTTTAATACTTTATGGTAAAAAGCATGTTAATTGACCATAACTAAATGTATGTATGGGGCAGTGTGAGGGTCAGTCTGTAGACTGAGTTGAGCATGTCTTTAGTAGCTGTCGACAACTGGGTCAAACCGTGAGTCAAAATTCCCGCCAGATCATTTTAATGATTCAAATTTTTTATTTCAGGATATCGGACTGACCCACGATAGGTGCTCGTCATGGCAGCAACATTAAAGGAACTAACACTTGTTTGGATTTGTCTTCAAAGAAGAAGCACAACGCTCGTGTTGTTGCTGCAATTCTTTATACTGATCCGTATTACTGAGCTTTTATTTTGAAAAGTTGTGTTGATAGCTTTACATACTTCTGAAATAGCCGACATGTAATGTTAAAAAACAACATCAGTTAAGTTAACAATTTTAAATGATATTTAAACCACACACATGAATAGTTAAAAGCAAATTCCATTTCATTTTATAAAAACGATCGTCTCGGTCTCTGCAGATAAACCAGGTAGGATGAACAGTTTGACAGTTTTTAAAAATCTCTGCACACAAAGTTCAGCACACAAACTAATACAAAGTACTTTGTAGTAATTGGAGGAGGACTCACAAATGACAAGGCATAATTCTGAAGATATTTCAGATCATTGACACAGGACAAGAAAACATGTTTAAAATGGGTGAACAGGCCAGAAAACTGTAAGCAAGTTCTTCATAAATTATAAATTATAATTCTTTTTTATATATCATTTTAAAAGTAGCATAAGGTTTGCTTGGATATTTAAAGACCAGTGTTTAGTGCAATAATGACCATAATTGGTGTAAACAGAGACACACACAGAGCACAGCAGGCCACTTTATAAAATGCAACACTTGTAAGGCTGCTCAGCATCAGTGGAACTAACATTTGGAGAGCATCCTGCTTAAAGTAAACACCCAACACAAAGTCATGGTGCTCTTGCCTCTACTCATCACATTCATCTGCAGCAACACCATACCAGAGCAACTAGTCAGAGCAGCAACTCTGCAATGTCGTCCCGGCTCCTGCACAACATGTCTCTGCCAGAGCTTTTAAGGGCAAACCGTGTCGTCTGTGTTTGTGTTAACGTGATTTACGACGAGATGAGCTTGAGGGAGGACTTACTTACGGCTGCTGAATCAGTCCTTGTTTGTTTCAGGATCATTTTTTGTTTCAGCACACATATGGACCACGCCACACATGGTGTTTCTGAACATTAAATCATGTTTACCTTTTTAACCATTTAATGATCCTAATCAAAATGATGAACCTGAATATCAGCATCATATGTCTCCTTTTAAATGAGGTGTGGTCAGACCAACACTTGATGCCTTGATATCTTTGGGAGGCAGAAAGTTATGATGCTTTTGATTAACAACAACCTGGTCACTTATAGGCAGATTCACAACATCCATACACTCTGCTTGTTACACACATCCATGATCAGCTCGTGATGTGAAAGAGTTTCTAGCAGGTCATGGACTTTTAGTCCAGTTTAAACGTATCTTTCATACGGAAATGAGCCAGAGCTTCCGAACACTTATGGAGAAATGCCATTGTAAAGTGCATCCATCCAATTTCCATGTCTGCATTTGCTGACACGGAGGAAGCCTATGATGCTCTGATAGTATAGCAAAAGAACAGTTGTCTTTGTGTGTCAAGTTTTACGACTTAATATGATGTATGATACAAAATGTGGGAAAAGGGTCGACCAGAATTACTAATTCATCATCATATAAGATATTCTTAACCGTTGTAATATTTAGAATACACATATCTGAACAAAAAGCAAGGTGATCATTAATTTAAAATTAGCTTTAAAAAGAGGACTCACATGGTTTACATTCACATCCTCTGACTGAATAGTTCTAAAATTATGACAAGATGTAACTCGATCCCATTCGAACACAGAGGGTGTTGATTGATGTAAAGCTGTTATCACACCCTAAAGCCATTAACTGGATCTCATTTCAAGTCTTAAGGCCTTCGCTTCCCTCCAGTCAGATACTTTCTAGTGATTATATTCCCTCTCTTCTGGCCCTAAAAGCCTGAAACCTTCATCCTTCTCATAACTCACTTTGCTGCAGTCTGGCATCTTGGAAAATACAAGTTTGCTGCACATCCAGTAAAGAGCTAAGCCATCAAACTTAATGCAGGAAACCAGCAGTGTGTAAATACTACATTGCAGGTGGACAAACTGTACAGACTACTTTTTTGACCTTTTTTTTTGGCAGAGAGGCAGAAGTGTTATGTAGTAATTTCCGTCTGCCACGTGTTAAAAATGTCATCAACCAACAGCTTGCTCGCTATCAATTCTGCAGGAGATCTCCTGCTGTGTTCTCACATCAGCTCCTCCAGAGGCAGAGAAAGACAACAGAAGCAGAGGCTCTGACTTGGACATTTGTGGCTTTCAGACGTGCACTGAACTCCAGAGGATCTCCGGAGTTCAGTGCACGTCTCAAAGCAGCTTTAGTTTGTATCGGAGCCTCCAATCCATTTAGGAAATCTCATCATTCAAATTGAACTTCCAAGTCTCTAGTTGATACTGAGCTTCAACAGAAGCAAATAGCTTATCTTAAACTGTTGGTATTAAACCTCAGCTAGTGCAGGTTTTTCAAATTTTTCCAAAGATTAACACGTGGTCTTTTGAGAAGTTTATTTCATGCAAAGAAAATAAAGGTTCAGATTTGAAAACATTTCATGAAGTGCTTCCTTGAAATGTTTTACCCTGCTCTGATTTCTTTAAAGCTCAGATTGTCTTGCTATAATTAACTAGCTCAGTGGCAGTTCTAAACCTGCCTGTTTGGAATGTTCTGTTTGGGCTGTGTTTATGAATTTGTTCTATTACTGCCCACCATGAGTTTGAATGACTTAAGCAACTGTTTTTAATTTGTCATACATTAAATGTCTGCTATTTCAAAGGTCTGTAAGCAAGCAACACAATCTTTAAACCTAAGTTCCCAACTTTTCAAAATAAAAGCTCTGCAATACAGCTCAGTATAAATAATTGCTTTTACTTCAAACACCAGACAGGAAGTGATTTTGTGAATGTACGATCAGCAACCGTATGACTCGAGAATGTGTGTGTCAGTCTGATTGACCCAGGTGCCGACTGCTGCCCAGGAAGTAGAAGTGTCAAAGTTGGTCCACAGACTGAGGCACTTCGTCCCCACTTACTGCAACAGTGCTCTGGTCAACTGTTTATTAATGGTAAATGGTTTTGTATTTATAAAGAGCCTTGCTAGTCTTGGTGACCACTCAAAGCTCTTTACAGTACAGTTTTACATTCACCCGTTCACACACACACATTCATACAGTGCATCTATTAGCAGCACTTTGTTGTTCTATGAGAGGTTCAGCATCTTGCCCAAGGACACTTCGGCATTCAGATGGGTCAGACTGGGGATCGAACTGCCGATCTTCAGGTTGGAGGACGACCGCTCTACCCCTCAGCCACAGCCTCCCCAATGAACGCATTGCATGTCCAAGTCCCTCCGGCCTCGGCACTGCACTTCCTCTCGTCATGTGTGAAGTTGATATGTTGAATGGGTGATAAGTGTTCCACATAGAGACAGATGGACGGACGTTAGTCACCTGTTCCCAACAATTCTGTGCCTAACTTTACTGGTCAACGTGCATGACTAAGTGCAACTGTCATTAGCATAGCCCAACCCCCCAGCTATATTCAATGTAGAGCACCGTAGCATCATTGTTATAACAACTAGTCTGTCAGAGCTGAAACATGATAGTTACACAACTGTTCCTGGTGTCTCTCCTCACTTGCCGCGGTTCTGCTGCATGCAGTTGTCTGCTGTATGAACAGGATAATGTTCTTTTATATACTTTTTTTTAGCCCTATCTTAAATACTTGCCTATCTTTCTAAGCAATCAAATTTGCTTGGGTGGTTGATAACACATTTCTCTGTGGTGTGAAAATGTTTATATTGAATTGCTTTAACAGGAATTGAAATAAACAGCCACTGCAGCCAGGGATCTTTTCATGTCCCAGCAGGTCATTCACCTGACCTCAATCCAGGTGACCACAGGTGTTAACTTGTTGAAAGTCAGACCAAATGCAGTTGAGGCCTGACTGAGCCTCAACAGGGAGAAGACCACTTTAACACCCTAAGATCAACAAGGAGAGGTTGAAGTTAAAGTCAGTGTGCTGAGGCACACAGCAGTTACCACAGAATATTTCCTAATCCAAACCCAGACTGGAAAGATGTTTCACTACTCAGGTCACAGGCCTCAGAGCTGTTTAACAAAACATATTTACACTGAAGTTACCCTCCTCACTAGACATTTATTGTAACCCATATAAAATATTTCTTTTGTCATCAACAGAATTAATCAAACAATCAACCAAACTTTATTTATATGGCAACTTTTATGCAGGTTACTGCAGTTCAAAGTGCTTCACATACAGTTTGGTAGACAATATGATGAAAAGACAGACATATATAAGGACATTTTTTTTTTAAATTTAAAAAACAATTTGAGACTAATGCACGCAGTAAAATAGAAATATAATGAATATCTAAATGAATAAAAAGTCAAATTTAAAATGTATATGATAAAATAAAATGGCTAAAGTAATGGTAAAATAGTGCGGAATAAAAAATGAATAAACAAAAAATTTAAATGTAATGATGAATAAAAAATGATACTATACAGTTTATTAAAGTATCAATAAGTAAAACTAGTTACTTATGATTAAAGTAAAAGTCAAAAGCAAGACTGAAGATGTTGATTATAAGTTTACGTTTTCCGGCTGCTCTTGGATCCTCCGGCAGACTTTTCCAGTGGCTCGGAGCATAAGAGCAACAGGCTGACTCACCAAAAGTGTTAGTCCTGCACTTTGGAACAACTTACAGTCGTCTACCAGAATCCAGAGGATTTGAGGGGCTGAACTGGTTCATATATTTTCAGCATGCACATTTGCCGGTGCAAGACCATGACGAGCTTTAAAAACAAGTAAATGAACCTTCAACTCAATACAGAAATTGACAGGCAGCCAATTAGCCAAAATTGGGTTTTGGACAGGTCTAATGTGTTGTCTGCTTCTGTTCCAGGTCAGAACTCTGGCCGCAGAGTTCTGAATCAGTCTGAGACAGAAGGAAGCAGTTCAATCGGCAAGAATTAGGAGTAGTTTTCAGGATTTACAAAGACGGACAAATTCACTTCACGATGAGACTAATCACAAAGTTGTGAACTTGGGATTGTGTCTTTTGCTTAACTGACCTTTATAGCCGACATGCAATGCACAAAACAAACAACAGCAGCTAAGTTAATCGTTCAACTTAATATAACCGACACACGTGAAAAATCTTCATTACAGATAAACCAGGAGGGTAAAACAAAGTTTTTTAACTTCACTCTGCACCATAGACAGTTTTTAAAAAAGTCTTTGCACATTACATCCAGCAAACAAACATTAAAAAGTGACAGTATATTGTAGATCTGTTTGAGGAGGACTCATTAATGACAAAGAATAATCCTGAAGTAGCTCTGGATCATTAACACCAGAAACCAGCCAATACCAAACAGACAGGTTTAAATCTAATGAGAATAAAATTGTATATGTGTTATGATCATTTTGCTGATAAATGCCACACATGTGAAGTTTATTGGTCAATATCTTTAAAATTAGACAAGTTATGGAAAAGAAAGTTTTGATAACCTTCTTCTGATAGTGATCCACAGAAAATGTTGTAGCAATTGGATGCACTGTTTATGCTCAACTGATGTGAGCTTTGTGGATGCATCTCTCTCCAAACGCTGTTCTCCCATCTATTCCCAGATGCTTCCCTTTGGTAACATCATTAGGAAACACTCCATAAACGTTCACTGTTATGCAGATGATACCCAACTATACAAATCTGATATTCTTTGCTATTATAGTCAGCAAACACTGAAGTTTATGTGCTTGGCTCTAAACACATCAGAGACACATTACATAAGGATATAGTAATTTTAGTAGGCTATCTGTCATCCATTTGTCCTTTAACTCCAACATAATATGATCTTCTAAGACTGTCTTTGATCACCTACGTTACTTTGCAAAAGTCTGAAATGGTTGATGCTATCGTATATTCTGAATAGCCGAGATGTCGATGATGGTGAAGTTGATGCTGAAGAAAGAAATCTCTGTGGACCCAAAACTTGCTTGTATAGTTAAAGTTTTATTACAAAGAAGTCTTTACAGGTCAGGACGGACTCTAGAAGTCCGGAGACACTCACACGCCAATAGTGAAGCCTGAATTTGCAGGAGTCGAGCCCACATTATATAGAGAGGTTGCGACCCAACGCAAAACAACGTCCCAAATCTCGTGGTTTAGCAGGACATGACTGCATGTGTCTAAGATTATAATGTAAATGAAATGGTGTATTTATAAAGACATGCCTTGTGCTTAAAGACAAAGACCCATGTTCTATATTCATCCATTAACAGATCAGTGATCGTTCCCTAGGGGAGAGAAATAATCGAGAAATACATATCATGAGGGCCGCATGCTTAAACATGTGATTCTGGTTTCTATCTAGGTTAAAGGGATCGATTAACAGAATATACAACAATGCATTTATTAATTCTAGGCTGGATAATTGCAATTCCTTGTTATCAAGCTTTCTTAACAAGAAAAACAAGCTGCTGCATATCTACTGTCAAGATCTAGAGTGAGAGATCATATTTCGCCCATATTACTTTCATTGCATTGGCTCCCCATGAGATCCATTAATGCATTTTAAACTCTCCTCATGTTCAAAGTCGCCAGGCCCCATCTTATGTTAAAGAGCTCATATTACCTGACTAGAGCACTGCACTCCAAGAATGTAGTAAGAAAGTATTGCGATTAAACAGTGGATCAGAAGCTCAACACAGGACAGTGCACAGAAAACAACAATTACGACATAACTCAAGAGAAAATCATTGACCTTTGAAACCATTTTCTAACACGGAATCTATGTTATTTTTATTTTGTATGTTTTATACATGATATACAGATTTTAATTTGATCAGTTATTTGCCTGTAAATATTATATTGTTATCTTGTCAGTTCTATAAATTGTATATTTTGTGTCATATTTCTTACAAACTTAAAAACCTGTAATTCAGCAAAACAAATGGACATGGTTGACAACAAGACTAAACTAAACCAAACTAAACTAGAAACCGTTAAAATGTTTTGATGACCTACTGTCCTGCCATGTTTCCCTTACTTTTTGTGCTTTGATTGTCTCCCATATATTTTCTCCATTGTGATGTTGGTGAAGTTTCCGACCTGCAGATGTTATACATTGCACTACTGCCACATGACTTAATAATTGGTTAACTGCATGAATAAGAAGGTGTTCCTAATAAAGTGCTCAGTGTGTGTAACTTTTAAGAGCAACTCTCACATGACCTGTAGGAAGGAAAAGCCAATCACATATATAGATTGATCATAATCTCAAATCTAATATATCCATATAATGGTTATAAGTATATATTGTGTAATTTAATGAAATTTGTATAACACTGAATATAAATCAGTGTATTGTCTGAAATTTAAACAAAGTTCTGCTTTCTGCATCCAAAAAAACCCTATTAGAAGTAGAATTTAGTATGAAACTGACAAGCAGAGTCAGTGATGGTGATATCAGATATTTGTATTATCTATTTGCTGTAGGAAAAATGCTAAAATAAAATATTAGTGTACCATCCTAACAAATATTCAAATGCAAATATCATGTTCTGCTTCTGTTTCTACTCTTAACCAACTGGAGAAACCTTTGGAGCTCTCATCTTACACTTGAGAAAGAGGGAGTGTTACCTTCACAGGCCACACGAGGGCCCCAGAGGTTCAGGAGTCAAACATCTAAACTGGTGCTGAAAGATTACAAATGTTTTCAGGTTTCAATCAGATTTCCCCTCCCACAACCTTCTATTCTAATGGCCCCTGGCACAGGAAGCGAGCCTTCGTCTGACTGTGATTTCAATTTGACACCAACATATTCAATTATGATGCTGTGTGTTCCAGTTTCCTAATTTATAGTGCTGAATTGTATTATGGATTGGAATAATAGCAAATCAAAATCAAATCAAAGTTTGATTTCATGTAAATCAAATCAACGTGTTTGCTCAGCCATCGCACATATGGTAATTTGATGGAGTGGGGGTCAGGTTTTCGTTTCAGGAGAGTGAATGAACATGCTTATCGTTGTGATAAGCCAATGTCCCAGTGACAGAGATATCTTGTCAACATCTTGAGGGTCTGGAAGGATCAGGGACAAAGCTATAACAGACAACAGGTCCACACTTTTGTATCTAGAAATATGAAAATTTGAATGACCTGAAAAGGCAGTTTCTGATTATTTCTTCAGACGAAAGAATTTAGAAATGTCATCGTTTTCTGAACAAACAATTGTGATGTAAAATCAATTATACAAATAGGAATGTATTTTCATTAATTAGCAGTATATTGTATTTGCGATTACTGGAAAGGCTTTGACACAACTAGGAGAGAAATTATAATTGAGAATATGATTGAATATTGACTATTCATTAATGAACAAACATTTTAAAAAGTTTGTTAATTAGTCTTTGGGTGGATCAATGATTTCCATTTAGAGTTTCAGTATTACATATCCAGATTTTTTATCATATTAATAAATAATTTTATCTTATATAATTAATTACTGATTACAGGGTTTGTCCTGAAAATAATAACCAAAAGATTAATTGAGACACTGTAAAATGTCTGACTAAACATCTTTAATGGCAGCTTCCATGTTAGTAAGAAGCACTTACATTACAAAATTCTATGAAGTTGACTCAATTGGAAACATCCCATCATTTCCTGCCCAGTGGCATATTGCCAGTTAAGATCATTTAGGATTAATGAAAAAACCATTCCTATTATATGATAGCACATCTTAATGGTTATAGTGTTGTGCTTGAAAACATGTTCTTGCCACGAACTACATATATTCATAGAGATTTTTTTCATTCAATGGGTAATCTGAACAACAAAATGTCAGAAATCGGCAAAAAAGAAAACAATATAGAAAAGAATAAAATTCTCACATGTGAGCAGCTAAAACCCAATTTAAACGTAGTAATTTTGCTCCTTAATTGATTTTCATGATTAAATGATTAGTTTAACAAAAAGTTGTTAAACTAAAGTTGTATTGCTTAAAGTTCCACTGTAGTATTTAGGGCGAGCTAGTGGAATATAATATTAATAATTACGTCACTTATGGTGTCATAAGCACTTGGAACTAAGAATTCAGTGGCTCCTCTTTGTTGAACCAACAGGTTTTTACATTAGCCCAAAACAGAAAACCACAAACTGGGTCACAGCAGGACCTTTGATATGTTTATATCAAGGCGGCTGTGGCTTCTACCAAATGTAGTGTGAGAAGGGGGTATTCAGTTGGTTGCAATCTGCACATTTACCACTAGATGCCACTAAATCCATCACTAATTTTTTTGTTTTTGTCCACAAGGCCAATGTACATAACACTCTGCTGAATTTACACCACTTTAGTCAGAAGGCGTATTTAATTTAGAAATACAATTTGAGAATCAAACTGGGATTTTTGTCGTTGTTTTTCCTCCTCCCCACTTTATAATGCTTTACACTCAGTTCACATTCCAGTACATTTTCATAAATATAATTTAAGTTTTTTCTGATGAAATGTGTTTAATACATTGGAAAATTATTGTTCTGAATTGTAAGTTAACAATGGTTTTAGTGTGAATTTGAGTGGTGCATCAGTGTATTAAAATGTGGCAACTCTGATTATAAAACATTGCATATATGACTGAAGCCAAATCAACATCCTCCTACAACAGAGATTTAACAGGTTGAAAAAGTAAACCTTGTTTATTTGAGATATTGGACTTTGGTGTTGTTTGTTGTTCAATTGGATAACAACAAAAAAAACATTAAATCAACTGAATCAAAATGGAGTTTATTTTCTAAAGTTGTATAGTAATGGAAAATGTACTGAAGCTTCATAATCTGGGAATTCACACACAAACACACACACACACACACACACACACACACACACACACACACGTCGAAAACTCTTGATGTTAATTAGTGGTTCTGACATTTATATTAGTGCAGTAGCTTTTAGATTGGTCTGTAGTTATTTATATCATAAAGACATCCACCTACATGAAGAGGAAGAACATGAGCTATATCAAAACTTTTGGGTTCATACCTTATTGCATAGTCTTAATGAAAAACATGTGTCAGGGGATCAGCTGTAAGAGGTACTTAGACTTCATACACACTTTATCACTTTATAACATCTGCAAAAAGATGTATTTTTTTAAATACTGAAAGTTAATGAAGCTCCAAGGACATCTTTTATAATGCAGCACAGAGATGAAAAGCACGGTTTTGATTAGACGAGACCGGATTGAATCACTTTCCTTTGTCTGGGATGTTCGAATGTGTGAATACTTACTTTTAGGTAAATGATGCACTGGTATAAAGGATCATAAAAGTCGTATATGTTTTGGTCGTGTAAATACTGTAGTCACTGACAATCACCGCCTGCTTCAACCTATAGATTCAAGTAGCTTGAACCTGAGAATTATAAGATAATTCTAACAAGTCCTGCCTTTATTGAAGGGCCCAGTTTTTTGTCACCCCTGATTTATTCATCTAGGTATTCAATGTTGCTTTTTCTCTGACTGCTCTGCTTTGTCCCGTGACAATGGACGGCTCATCATTGATTTTCCTGCTTTCATGTTGAATGGAAAATGATGGCCAGTTGTATGACGGTGAAAACACGATCATGTTCTCAAGCACTTGTGTGTCTATACTCGGCTCTTTTAATTGATGTGTGTGTGCAGCCTTTATACAACGCGATATTGCTGCATATTTTGGGTATGCATGATATTTTAATCTCTATTTTGCCCACAAATTACTGCACATGTGAGTCAATAGTGCCCCTCCACACATGGCTGAGCTGGTTTGGATTGCATTTGTCTCAGATGTCTTTGTTTAAACCACGTGACCACTGGGCTGCTGTCAGTCCTTGTGTTCTCCTTGTCGTCTTCCTTCACGTTGGCTGTGCAGATATGTTTGCCTGTAAGTCAGACCACAGCTTCTTATCAGCTGATTTGTGGGGTGCAGTCGATTTTTTGGGGGGCAGAAATGTGTTCGTTCTTCAAACCAACACAGATTTCTTGTTGTTGAACAGCAGAAGGCCTAAAAAAGAAAAATACAAAAACCAAACAAATGTCAATGCTTCATCTAGAACTCGGTGGTCTGGCTCCTGAGGAGAGGCAGCCACTGTTTACTGCGTCCGCCCACAGCTGTTCTCACATCAGGTGTTCTTTTAGAATAGGTCTTCCCTGTTGTCCATCTGTGTTACTGATTCCCCTTTGCGTTGCGTTGCTTTTATGTGTGTGGTCCGTCCTTTTTCTTCTTTGTCTTAGAGAGGAAATTTAAGAGACCGGGTCTCATCCGGTCTCTGCATTACTATGATTATTGATACAATTACTACAACTGAAACATCCACGCTGCCTTGTTCCTACAGTAAGAATAATAAACACATGGTTAAGATTGTGGAAGAGACAATGTTTGTTCAGGTTTGGCCCCACAAAATACTTGAGGTGAGGTTCAGGCAAACATTGTGGTTTGAATTATACCTTACAGTAAGAGGACCTTTGTGGCCATGGTTACCATTAACACATGGTCATGACTTAAGGGAACAGTGTTGACACTGGACTCCTCATAGTCCAATGTTTTGTCAACCTAAACGTCTACGCCGACCTCTCCCTCTTTCAAATGACTTTCTCCCTCTATAATACCTGACCTCCTCCAGTGCCCGTGTTTCTACAGCCACTAGAGGTCACTAAAGCAGTGACATATACGTGTCACAATAACTTGCTCTGCAGAGACGACCCATGGCCTTTTTTACTTCTATCAAATTTAAATAAAACTTGCCAAAAGAAATAATGCCTCATTCAACCATAGGAGGTCCTCAGCTCAGATCTCCCTGGGCAACAGTGACTTTTACTTGTTCAATGAATTTGTTTAGTGAGAACTGATATTTTGTTCACTCCTCAATTTCATTATATCCCATGGTTTTAACAACTATAGCTCACATCCTGAAATCACTCCATACGTCCTTAATACATGAAATACATAAGTAGCTAACAGTAAGCACTGATTTGGTTTTACAAAATGAGTGAATCCAAACCTTTGTCTACGTGTAACCTCTAGTCTCAGGTTGCATATGGCATGTTCATTGAATATAAAGCATGTCTGTTGAATATCCCTATATCTATTGAATACATAGCATGTAGCATGTCTGTTAAACAAAAACAGTCATTCCCGGACACACTGCTCTACCAGTGAAAATGCTCAATAGAGCGCCAAATGTCGATTCATCCGCAGCTGGAAATAGTCCCCAAAACATGTTTGTTTGCGAAAACAAACAGTGGCCATTTACTTAACACAATTAACAACCTTTATATAAAAAAAAAAAAAAACGTTTGACTTTCGATTTATGATTTTCATTTTTCAAGAATTAGGATTCTTAATTTGAAAAGATGGCTCCTCACTAGTGGTTGGCTGTTGCAGCAGCTCTCGCTTACTTTTGAGCTTTTTCTTGACTTGACCTATTTCATTTTGAATTATTATTATATATATTTATAGTTCCTTATATCTAAGGTGCATGTTTGCTCATTTGTTACTTTTTTACTATTGCTTTTTATTTTTAATGTCCCGTTTGCTGAGAGCCAGAGACCGGGTCAGTTGCAAGACAGTTTATACGTTATTGCTGGTTTTAGTCTTTTGTCCAGACTGCCCATTAATTGTACAACGTATAATTATTTTTTGAGGACCTTCTGTAAACTATTAAAAAGGAATCAGTACAAATATCTTTTTCCAAATTGTACTGTACCCTTGTAGAACTGAACCATTCTGTTGTCGCCTCCTGCGACCTTGTTGCAGGGACAGAGGTAAAAAGAATTATAATAATAAGGCGGGGGGGGGCACAGTGTCAATACGTGGGTCCTCGATCCCAACATAGACGTTACTCTTCACCTAACTATATGCTCTCTTAATCACTCCAGCTCCCAGCAGGAATGATTTTCTGTAATTCTCAATAACAATATACTGTTGAGATTAGGTTAAACTGAGAATCCCAGCTGTTTCCAAACACTCCCAAAAGATCTTCCTCGACAAAAAAAAAAGGAGGAATCTGTCTGTGGCCTGACAAATGGTGGGCTGAGTGATGAAAGAGGGGAGGAAAAAAACACATGATTTATTTTCAAAGCTTTTATGATGCTTTCCATTGTTTCCCTCATGCTTTAGTCTTGATGCACTCTTCGACTGCCAATGGGGACGTAACTGTTGCAGAGATACAAAGGAACTGCTCGAATTACACCTGTGACAATTACTACAGCAAGGCGCTGTCTGTGGGACAAAAGAGTGTTATCTAAAACTACTCACGGAGAATGTACAGAAGAAAAACCAATTACTGCTTAGGCTTTGTTGCAGGTTTTAGGCTGTCTGGTATGTCACAATTACAATATTGTATTGTCAGCAGCAGATTAGTACAACAGCACTGAGATATTTTCTGTCTTTAAAATGACAAAATTACATGTACTATCCTAAATGCAGGTGGCGTCTACTCGACACATTAGCCACTGTTGTATCTACATTAATCAAATGTCTTGATTCCAAACCATAATGTACTTTTCTGAGGCCTTGGTAATTCTAGATGAAGAGGCACCCTATGTTAAGAGATTTTTCTTTAAACAAGGAAATCACCCAATGAGATGTGGCAGATACTGCGAACGACTTGTCAGCTCCACAGTGACAGAGAGCGCTGGTCGATCTAGTGGACAGCTCTATTTAAATCACGCCTGTTGAAAACAATTAGCAAACCATAGTGAACAAGGTTAGACGTTCAGGCACTTTGTCAAACACCACATCTTGAATGAAAACAATACATTTCTATACCATTGAGAGCCAGGTAGATGGCTTGTACTTAATGTGAAAGGATACTTGTCGGACAGCCCCTTCTATATGAGAAACCCTGCATCCCCTCTTTGTCACCGCGTCAAACAATCCTTTGAAGAATTTAAGGTAAGAATATACAGTTTCATTTTTAATTAGCACATTAGCTGAGCATATTATCTGGTAGACCTTAGTACGCATTAACAATAGAGTTGTCACTGGCCTGAGAACATAGGGTTCCTACGCCACAAATTAACACACACAACAATTAATTCCAATTATTAGCTCGGTTGTCAAAACCACTTAGTTTAAACCTAATGTGTAAACTTCAACAGCTCTTGTGAAGCTTAATTGGTGTGGAAGTTTGTTTTCACAACATCGTCAGTCACTACGAGGACACCATCTTTATTTTTTTGTTCCAAGGATTTTGAAGCAAAGGGAAGATGGAATCTGGATAAAAAGTCCATGCTTGCAGAGAAACCCATCAGTGCTCAACAATGTTTGAGCTCAGCTGCGAGTGTTGCCCTCAGCCATAGATGGAAACAAGTTCTTTATTTATAGGGTTCAAGAACAGCTTGCTCTCTTACTGTGGAACATAATCACCACATTTGTAAACGTAAAGGAGGGCTTTGAATGTAACCATTCATCTTGCGTTACCAAGTTGTCAATCAGACATCAAGGCTCCTGAAGGCCTGCGCTCACTACAGCAACCTACCTTGTAATAGAATTACCCAAAAAGCTTTGCCACAAAGTGCCAACTAGCCCTGGTTCCTAATAACAGGACAAAAAAGCGTCAACTTATAGCAGTTACAGTAAACATAACTGTGGCGTTAGGCACATGGTCATTTCTCCACTTTGCTTTGACTGTGTTAACTGACTATTTATGTGCGGCACAGTCACATTACAAACAAACATGCTGGCATCTCAGCAGGTTCTATAGCAAAACTAACCATTTCCTCCCTGGAAATAACTTGAAATTTCACCCCCTCATTCTGTCCAGCTGGCTGCAGCAGTTTGGGGCTCGATTTGATTTCCTGGGACACACTTATTTCGAACCAGACATTAAATGTGTCCCTAGAACGGCTCTAATTTCCTGTGTTGAAATAACGAAAAGCTGGCTGTAGCCGGGTCACATTACAGCACAGCACTGTCCAGTATTTTAAAGAATGCCACTGAAGCCATGCTGTGTTAAAAATGATGACTATAATAGTGATGATAATAAGGCTGGTGATTCAGCGCTGGCCTGTGGTGATTGGACCACTGCAGAGCGCTGTGAATGTGTATGAGTGTGTGTGGGAGGGCACTTGCCTCCAAAGTTGGATGCTTGCAGTAGAAATGACACATGATGGAATCTATTCAAACCCTGTGGATTCACCTTTTTCATTTCTTTTTTGTCAAACTTTGTCATGTGATTGTGGCCAATTAAAGGAATCAATTGGACTAGATTCTACATCTGCCATATTCGCCAAAGTCAAGTTTTAGTCAAACACTCCTGTGTCTTACTACAGTATGCAGTTTTTAGTGTATTACATTATGGAGGCTTTTTGCAGTACAAACATTTAACGATAATATTAATTGATACTTGTCTGGTATTAATAAGTTTGTGGGGTGGATAAAACAAAGCATCTGAAGCAGGAGTTCAGCCTCCAACAGGTAGAAAACGAAGGTTAAAGAATTACTCCTACACCTGGAGTGGTAAAGGTGTTCAACAAGTCATTTTTACATGAGTTAATTCACTGTTTAGTAGTAGTTAGTAGAATTATTTTAAAACTTACACAGTTCCTTTTATGGGAACAACAATATTGGTATTAAAATAATGAATATACAGCGGGGTTGATATGTTTTGAATAGTGATTTTACCGACTATGACTTACTTCTGGAGAATGTAGAAAAACATGTAACCCTCCTGGTTTGGAAAGTAACATGAAAAGGGCCACCAGTATGTTGAAGAGATTTTCATGTAGATTATTTGAATGTTACCTTTGGAGCACCACAAGGTCAAAAGACATCACCACCATTACATCCAGCTGGTTAATGACCTTATTGTCTCTACAATAAAATACGGTCACACAAACCAGTGGTAGCAGCTTGATACCAGGTCAATGTTGTAGTTTCACTCTGCAGTGACATCACAACACAATGCAGCATATGGTGTAAGTCAACAAATGTAATATTGTCCCTTTTCGTAGAGCCTATTTCAAGCAGCATTGGAAGTGTAAGATCTTTACAGCACTTTGAAGCTTTCTGATGTGATGCGAGCCTAATGGCTCATTTTCCGGTGACGGGATACACAAGCCTTTTGTTTACGAGGACCTACAAAAGGAACCCATTATCTACAAGTGAAAACTCAGAAATTCTCTCAAGCCTTATATTAGCAAAACCTGAATTACAAAAATGTTATATTATTCATATTCTAGGTTTGAGTGTGTGATAGTTTTAGGGATGTAGAATCCAAACATTGGTCCTTTCTCCCCTTCAGCCATTGTGTGTCCATGAGAGTCCAAGATGCTGCATCCTCAATCTATTTCCCAGGCTGAGGCTCTGCGCCACAGCTTGAGAAGCCCCGGTCCCCTTTAGTCGCTCCCTTTTTAGCCTCCTTTTTACCTCTCTCAAACAATAGATCCTGCCCCACTCCAAGCAGCAGCCCCCCAAACACTCAGTGAATAAAGTTAGTCCAACATGCAGCCCTTAAACCCACCCAAAGACTACTGCCGGGCAGCCACACTCACAGAATTGTTTGTTAATAGTCCAATTAGATAATTGCCATCTTTCACTCCTTTTCCTCTCTGTTTCCCATAAAGGCATGAATGGCACTCAAGGAGGGGGGCAGGTTGAAGAGGGCTTCTGGCCAGCTAAGGTGACAAGAAGGGCCAGAGAATGTTCCTTGCACTAGGCCACTGGTTTGAATTGAATCATTGTGGCCTAATCAATGGTCTTATTGGATTACTGGCCACTGCTGTGTTCAGAGATATTGTTGCACTGACAATGAAAATAGCTAAGAGTTGGTGGTAGGGCGGGTGGGTGTGTGGTTAGTGGGCTGGAAGGCGAGTGGTGGAGAGCGGTAGGGGCCATTCCAGGGGTATGCATGAGTGAGAGCGAGTGTTAGCAGTCTAAACACTAATGACAAGTTGTATTCTCCTGTTTTTGTCTTTTTAAAATGTGGAGGTTAAGACTATGAGAGGTGTAGATGGCTTCTGGGGTGCAATCATTTTAATACTGAAGAATGTGGCGTTAGCGGCCAGGACCTTGCCGGGCTGCTGTGAATTAACACAGGACGACACAGGAAACTTTAAAACAATTCCCGTCAAAGCAGAGCCCCGCGTTGTTGCTGGGCTGAAACTCGCAGGCTTGTCATTGCCTCCAAAAATTCAGATTGAAACGGATTTGTCTCTTATGCCTTTTTTTCCCACCTATCTCTCTCTCTCTCTCCCTCTCCGGCTCTCTCCCAGTGTCTCTTGCCTACAATAGCATAGTGGCGAGATCCGCTCATTGCAGAATTCCGTTGATTGGCGAGAGAGGCAAAGGGAAGAACGGGATCAAAGTTCGCTGACATGCTGCGGCGATCAGGTGCACTGTGAGAACTCTGGGGGAGGAAAAGAAATGTCTGGTCGTGATCTGCGGATGGAAGAATGAAGCACCCGGGAACTTTTTACAGATCTGGAAGAGTCGTACCCCTGTGATTGTGAGCATTCATGTGGGGTTCAGGGAGGCTTGGTTGCGAGACAAGACCAATCATTTGTCCTGATTCCCTGGGCTGAGAGGAGGCAAACAGAGGGGGACGGGACCAGCAAACCCCTCTATCAAGACCTGATCTATTTCCCCAAACAATTTAGTGTATTCATGAGGTTACGCAAATGTGGAGGCAGCGAAATTACCGTAATCAATTGAAACAGCAAGTGCGCTTCCATGGCTCTGATTATGTGAAGATCATCTATCAGCCTGATGTCTATGTAGCGAAGAAAGGGGGGCACTGAATTGCTGGTGAGTTTCAGTGAGAAGTCCATGATCATTGGGCAAAGGGAGTTTGGTCAGTGATAATAGGGCTCCTTGGTCTGGCGACAGAAGTATTTTTCCAGACATTAGATAGCTGACTCTGTCCTGCTGGAAGGTGCTGTTTTGAAACTAAAACCCACACTGTCCAGACGATCTGGTGTGCCGTGTTCTCCCAGATATCCTGTTTTTTCACTTGACAAAGGAAAAAAAAAGGCGAACCACAAGTCCTGAGGATAAACTGAGGATGGAGGTCAGGTACAACCAAGAGACGGAAGGGATGGTGCTGAAGAATGGACTAAAGGAGGGAAAGGATGGCAAGGACTCCCAGGGCAGCTTGTCCAAAAGCTTCCTCAAGGAGCAGCAGGACTCCTTTTCCCCCTCTGGGACTCTGGACAACTGCGAGAAGAACAGAGGGAGCACAGGGGACCCAGACTACTGCCGGAGAATCCTGGTCCGAGGTACGGCTCTTTCTCTCTCTCTTTTTTTGATTCTACAACCTTGAAGTTTCATACTGTAGAGATGGCAAAGATTTGATCTGAAGTAAAATAAACTGCCGTTAGATAGACATGAATTTCGTAATTAGAAAAATTAGAGAATCATCCAGAACCAAATTGTATAACCTTTATAATAACAGACGTTGTTTTATGGTTAATTGACTGAAGATGGACAATAACAACAAAATATTTATTTAAATTAAAACAGTGTTTTTAAATGTATATCTATGGAGCCTTTGGATAAAAGGACCCCCGTTTTTTTTCTGCTCTTCAGAATGAGATTTAACATTTTTTTGTTATTTTACTGTTGTTAAATATGTCTATTTAATTCTAGGCCATGAGATAAGTGATTTTATATTTTACTTTTTAAAAGTAAATCCACAACAGGCTGAATCTTTCTTAAAAATTTGTACCGTAACTAATGGTATTCTTTAAAGTTTAATGTTAGTTATTAAAATAAATAAAACAATCATGTATATTTCCTTGGTTAAGTTCAAAGGGGTGACACACATTTTAAGGATAAAGAAGGCTACATACAGCAGGAGTTTTATACTATCTTTACCGCCTTATACTTTCAGGGGGATACATATTAAAATGAATACTATTTAAACACAAAAAACGGAAGCTGTTTATAAAGTACTGTATAGAAATATATAAACCACACATGGAAGTGTGTAAATGACTGTCAAGTCCCATAGAGAGTATTTCCTTCATGCACACTGTGTGTGTGTGTGTGTGTGTGTGTGTGTGTGTTTGTGTGTGTGTGTGTGTGTGTGTGTGTGTGTTTTTGGTTTGTGTATGTTTGTAATAAACACATAATAAATATAAGTTAATTAGAAACAGAGGATTAATTGCACAAGATATTAGGAGACAGAGCAAACTGACTACATAAATTTTATTTTTATTATATATTTTAATTTATTTAGTTTTTCGACAATTGTGTCATAGATTTGTATTTATTATTTAGTTTCTTGTTAGTAGTACAATTATTGTAAATTAATTTCTTGTAACACTGGAACCACTTTGTGCTCGATTTGAGAGGATGATACATTTAAAATACCCTATTTAAGCTTTTAAACATTTTGCTCATATTTCTTATGACAGCACACATTGTTGTAATTTCTCCACTAATTGGATATGCACATTTGTCAGGAAATATAAATGTATTAATAAATAAATAATATTATTAAGTATAAAAGTATTATCATTTTAATAAAAGACTATGACATATGTTTCTTATGTCAAATTTAATAATTTCAAGTGTCGTCAGCTCATTGATATATAATTTAAAGGAACAGTATTTGTCCATAATCAAATCCACAAATACTTAAATTCAGAAAGTAAAATCTGTACTTGAGTACATCTGTGCAATTGTGTGTATTCTTTATTATTGATACTGTTATTAATTATAATTGTTTTATAACTGTGATGTTTGTTCCTATGTAATAACAGGAAATTATATATTTTGATTGTTTGTTTGAATTGTTACTTGGTTTGCAATCTTGGCCTCAACCTTGTTAATTTAGAGTGCTTATTGTTGCAGATGCTAAAGGCTCCATCCGAGAGATTATTCTGCCGAAGGGTTTGGATTTGGACCGGCCCAAAAGAACCCGCACCTCCTTTACTGCAGAGCAGCTCTACCGGTTAGAGATGGAGTTCCAGAGGTGCCAGTACGTGGTCGGGAGGGAAAGGACTGAACTGGCCCGCCAGCTCAATCTGTCTGAAACTCAGGTATGTATTCATCACACTGGTCCCTGCTCATTTTCTAAATTCTGAATTTATTCTGCTTAAACAGGAAAATCTATGGTGCAAAGACTCAATTGATTGATTTGTTTTTAAATGATTTAAAGTAATTTAATGTATTTTGACCCACTGTCTATTTTGACATCAGACAATCGTATTACAATCTAAGCTGACCCCTCGCTTTGTAACAGAAGAAGGGGATTTCACCAATATGATCAAAGTCAATTCATTTGATTTGTAAGCCCTGACACAAATCACTAATCAATTTCAATTCAGACGGAACCTATTAATCGGAAGTGATTTTAAGGAGTTTAAATCAGAGATTGAAGTGAGAATTCTGTGTTTCTCAGCGGATCATTAAAAAAGATATGGGCCTGTTACTACATATATTAATGAACATATAATGGCTCCAATAATCAATAACAAATAGTTGTGCTTTTGGTTGTATTCACAGACTTGCCAGTTAATGTAGGTGCGCTTCTAATATAAGGTTTTGACTATGAGAGCTGTGGTGATTCTTGAGCTTGTATTTAGGTCAATGAATACACCACTGAACAATATTGAATTTGTTCGTAGTAAATTCAAATCAATTGTTCTTCTAGATTCATTTCATGTAGTGGTGATTCGGGCTTATGGAGTGTTATTTGACAATATTGCCTCAAGCTGCTAAAACGAAATCTGCCATTGAAAAAAACCTGCAGACTTCCTACTCATGTCCTATGTCTGGGGTCAGCAACGGGTCACGCAGTGTCCGCTGTGGTTGAACTGCATTTGCACTCTTGCGTTTGACACCAGATTCCAGAGCACCACTCACCCTGTGATTTGGACTCGAGGGAGCCCCAGTTGTCTGCGCCGGAGCATTGGTGTTATTCACCTATTTATGTGTTTTTAAAAGTGTGCAAAACGGCTAACGGCTCGGCCTTTGGTGTTAATGTGTTGTGGCTTTCGATGCGGTTGAACGACGTTGACCTAAAGTGGAGGTCTTTGAGAAGACGGCCTTTTCCTTACAAAGTGACATCACGAGCAACATCTTCAATCTGAGGGTTGATTTACATCAACCCCACGGGTCCTATTTTACTACTATTTCTGCACATTTGACTTATTTGCTTAAAGTTTTTTTAAATTTTAACTTTTTAATAAAGTTATTGTTCATTTGAGTCACACAATTGTTGGTAAAGTCAAAACAAGTTAAGTGTCTGAAAATTTGGCTCATATAAAAGGCTTTATAGAAAACAACCTTTGTTTAGGCAGGACAAAGGCTTCAGGATTTTCTTTGAGTGTCTTCTATCCTGATGAAATAGCTTTTATTGACAATAATGAAATTAACATTTTGTTTCCCCAGCACTCGCTGGTTGTTTACATTACAGAATGACGGGGGTTTACTGTGTGTGCATTGATCTTTTGTTTAAGCTATTTGCTTCAACTTGTCAGAGAATTTCACCCCAAAATGAACAGGATTGCTCCTCCGGAGCAGTCTTTAAGTCACAAACAGAAAATATTGGATTGAGCGGCTGGACTTCTTCTCTTGACTTGAGATGGTTGTTAACAGAGGGTGAGGAGTGAAACCACAGACTGAAGAGAAAGGGAAAAAACGATATTAAGATGTGATTGGACTGGGCAGCAGGATTGAGCTGGAGGCTCACCGCTGATTGGTACATGGACATTTTGTTCCATAGGAAAGCATCAGGTGAAATTACAGGAGATTTACAGGTTCAATACACAGGAAAGCCCGTATCTGTTTTAGTTTTAACATTTATTCAATTAAGAGTATGTGGAATTGTTAAAATAACTGAATAGATCTGTCGAGCCAAATGAATGACTTGATTGAACACGTTAACTTACAAGGTTGGTGCTCTTGCTACAGTTTAATCAGTGCTATCAAAATGAATGGATTATTTATTCCATTCTTAAGTGTGAAAATTAAATGAACAGGTTTTTTTTCCCTTTATTTTGATATTACATAAAATTCTGGAATATGCTGTACACAGACTGGAAAAGACATTGGTAATATTTCTGAAACAAATGGCGAAGATAATAATAATATCTTTATTTCATTTCACAGAGATTTTCCTTTCTGAAGTGTAATCATGGCAGCCTCGGATTTTTAAAAAGGGCAACTTCACTTTTGGGATTGTTCAGTTACCGTCTGAGGCTTATTTTAATTCTTGAGGCTTAATCTACATGTTCAGGGTCAGGGAATCACATGATGCTAATTCAAGAAAGGTGCAGAAGGTGAAATCAAGTGAATGGTGTTTGCGTTTGCACTTTGGTGCCTTTAAAATTATTTTGGCATATCATCTATATAGAAACATAATAATGGCTGCAACTTACAGTTATTTATAAATATTTTAACATTTCATCCTTAAAATATCGCAAAGTAGTTTGAGTGTTCTGTAAGTTTATAATGGTGGTTTTCTCCAATAACTGTATTGTGGAAATAAAAAACAGTGGTCTGCTACGCCATTAAATCATTAGATATTTATTCCCTGTCAGTTTCCACTGATAATCTCATCTTTAAATAAATCCCCATCATATCACAATAAGAACAACAATCTGGATTGATCAAGTAAAACCAGCAAACAGACGCAATAAAAATGTTTAAGACAAATATAACCAACGAGTGTTCTGACATATGATGTTCTGTGAGCCGTCTCCTCCATGACGTTTGATCAATTACACATTGGGCCAGATTTGATGTGTGTCTATGTGTGCACATATCCCTGGATTAAGAGCTACAGTATGCATGAAAGACAACCAGCAGCAATCTGAATGCAGCAGTTGGGAATGGGCAGGCACTTTGCCACTTATGCTCTCCGAACAAAAGCTTTGGATAATAGCTTTAACTTAATCTGTCAAGACACAGACTTGTATGGTTCATTGTCCAATTATCTCCAAGTACTGAGATGATCAGATTACTAGTTAAACTATAATCACAGCAAATATTGAAACATTGAAAGTGAATTATAGAAAATAGAAAAGTTTTAATTTCAATAGATTTGTCTATCTGTCACCTATCACACAAAGGTAATATAAAATAAGTGGGTGGGAGTAAATCATATGTGCAAGACTCCAATGTTAATCTTTAAGTCACAAGCCAGTCCATGTTCTGATGACCTGCTCCAGTTTCTACATTTAAGTCAGTCATGTTAAGTGAACTAAAATGTTGCAGGATGCTCACACCTTAGACATCCTGCTGATATTTAACATTAACAAGTGAATGTGTTATGCCCAATGGCAGCATGGAAAACAAATGGCCACAAATTGTCATAACATTCCGCTGAAGTATACACGTCCTGAGGTGCCGTGGTGGGCGGATTGTCTCATCTCTGGTTGCCGGTGTTACTGTGTATTTTGCTGCTCAGTAATGTAAAGTTACTTTCTTCTTATATCTGATAATGACATTTAAACTAATTTCAAACAGTCGCTCTGCTCCTCCTTTGAGTGACTTTATCACGTCTACATGCAATTCTGATCTGCTGCGTACTTTAGCTTCTCAGTTAGCTGTCTCTGTCTCTCACTTTGCTGCACTCGCTTGCTCATGTTTCTCGTGTTGAGCCTTTCCTCTGCCTTTAGTGATAATGATACATGTATTATTTAAATTTAGTTTATTTGTGGTTATAGTTGTGAGTCTTAATGAATTAGAAATGCTCTGAGCCATGGAAAGTCAATCATTAGCTGCTGTAGTAATGTAATGTAGCCAACTCTAAAAGTGCCCTGGGAATTTTTTTTATAATTTGTGAAGTTAACGTGTTCTCCCCGTGTCTGCGTGGGTTATCTCCGGATACTCAGGCTTCCCACAGTCAAAAAACATGCAGATTGGAATTAGGGGTTAATTAGAGACTCCAAATCCACAGTAGGTTTGGAGGTGCGTGTGAATGGTTGTTTGTCTCTGTATGTTGGTCCCTTGATACTCTGGCAAACTGTCTCTCGCTCAATGTCAGCTGGGATTGGCTCCAGCCCCCCCCCCCACCACCCTGAAAGAACAAATTGTATAGATAATGGACGGATGTATAAAATTGGCTTGACATTTCTATTGAGTAGGCCTATTTTCTTATGGAAACACATTTTTGATCATGCAATATGACATTGGAACTGTTTCTGAATGACATAACGTAGCTTAAACTTAACGCTAGCTTTCTAGCTAATGCTTGATCAGAAAATAAATTTGCTAAAAAAAATAAAAAAAATAAAAAAAAATAAAAAAGTGACTTTCTTTGTGTATTTTGTGGTGACAGATTATAAAGCATATTGCTGGTCTCTTCTTACAGCTGTCAAGGCTATGAAAGCATAATATTTAAATCCAAATATTATTTTTGTTTGACTCGCCCCTTACATGATGTCAGTCTCTTGAATTGGCCTCTTATGTTGTCCTGCATCAGTTAGCAGTAACTTTATAAGAATTTACTCAAAATCACCCAATCATGTCTCAAAAACAAAGCACAACTTCACAATAAATGTGCAAATATTTCGGTAAAAAAGTCTCAAGTCACAAACACTTCAAGTCTTTTAGTCAGAACTAACTCGACTCTGACTCAAGTTTCTCATTTGTGTATCTCCCCAGGTGAAGGTGTGGTTCCAGAACCGGCGCACCAAGCAGAAGAAGGACCAAGGGAAGGACTCTGAGCTGCGTTCAGTGGTTTCAGAAACAGCAGCAACCTGCAGCGTCCTGAGACTGCTGGAGCAGGGGCGGCTGCTGACACCTCCGGGCTTGCCAGGCCTTCTACCCCACTGCAGCGGTGGCTCTCTGGGCTCTGCCCTGCGCCCTCCCTCCATGGCCATGGCCAGCAATGGCAGCAATAACAGCAACAGCAGTGGTGGAGGCAGCACTGGCACGGCAGGCGGCAGCCCTCCTCTACCCACTGTCACCAGCTCAGGGACAGTGGCAGGCCTGCAGAGCTCATCTGCAGCACACAGCCTCTTCAGTTTCCCCATGCCCTCCTTACTCAGTGGTGTCGCCAACCGCATGTCCTCCAATCCCCTGTCCATGGCTGGATCGCTGGCTGGAAACCTGCAGGAACTTTCCGCCCGCTACCTGAGCTCTTCTGCTTTTGAGCCTTACTCGCGGACCAATGGCAAAGAATCAATGGACAAGAAAATTCTGGAATGATGCCCTGTTTTTGCACAGATGGATTGTTTCCTCTGGACATGTTGCGGTTGTTTCCTTGGCTTTCATTGTCTGTGTTTGGTTTTGCTCAGTCTCTATCATCTATCTGTGTCAAGTTCTGTAGCAGTTCATGTATTCCAGTTGCACATCTGGCTCCTTGTACAAGGAAAAACACAAGACCTGTACAAGCTCATCTAACAAGGACAGGGTGAAAATGCACAAAATATTCATAAGTAACTAAAGATGTACAGAAATTTAGAAAGGCTCACGTTGAGGTGATCAATGAGGGATCTTTCAGGTTTCTGATGATAAAATCTCTGGTTATATCTATTGGTCAATTATAATCATTTAGACAGGGTCTTAGAGAACATGGCTGCTTCATGCCGCAAAATCTCTACAAGGGGAAGTGGCATTTGGTTTACAGCAAGGGATATAGGATTGGTGACAGAAAGTGTTAAGTGATTGTACCTTATTGAATTTAGTTACATGATTTGATTGTGTTGGGTAGTTGCATGTCACCGCAGTGAGTACATAAAGAGAAAAAGCAGCAGCAGTTTGGAAGACCCTGTCGGCAAATCAAAATGTTTAAAATTTGAAATGCGTCATTATTTTTTTCAACAAAGAATTGGGGAAGAGAATTGCCTGTGTTTGAAGGTCACTGTCACAAGGCCAGTGTCAGAGTGAAACCCAGCGCATTGCACAGGCGAATACAATTTGCTTACGCAGATACCTCTTACAAATATTGATCTTACAAAAAAGATCATTTTTACATCCATTTGTATTCAATTTGGACCAAACCAAAACATAATCCAGAAAAGTTGTTGTCACACAGTATGATGGTTCAATTGTTCAGTGTTGTTTTCTCTGTGGTTTGGATAAGATTTTTTTTTACATTTTTACAACAAATCTCGCTTTGTGGCAATTTCTCTGTCAGGCTGTGGCACCTGAGTTTTTTTTTTGCGTCTGTGATTTTAAAACCACTGGAAGTTCTCAGAGTTTCGGTGTACAGTTTTGATTTCATGTGGAAGCTTATTCCAGGAATGAGTTGCTGAAAGGGGGAGTCCTAAAAAGGGTTTTTCAGCATCAGTAAGCTGCTTGCTTTGTTGAACACTACAAGGTTTTTCATTCATTGAGGCTATAGTAACATTTCCTCTCTCTGTGAAATTTTCAGAATTCACAGCTTTCACAAGAAGATTTACGCAGACTGATGCATGTAAAGACTGAATGGAATTATTGTAGTATAAAAAGGCCTGGAAATGAGAAAAGTACCTTAAAATTGTTATTTTATTGTAAATTATTCAATTCTGTAATTAATAGACTATTAGTATCTGGGAAATAATGAATGAATGTATTTGCAGGGTTGAGGAATCAATCAAAAGCTCTTTGGTGCTGTCTTTGTGAAATATCTTGAAATTTGTGAAACGTGTGGTACAAATGTGCATATATATTATGTATATGGATACAGACAAAGTGTGATTTTCCTTTTTCTTTCAAACATGTTGCTATGAGTTGAGTTATGATAAATTTCATGACTGTTATACCTCCATGATTTTTACACTATTTTTGGTAATATGACCTCCTAATGTTATCTTTCATCCTTTGATTACAGTGGAACAATATGTAGAGCTGGTGGGTTAAATTCAAACTTGTCTTATGATGGTAAGATTATAAAATGGGGCAAGACGTTTTAAAAAAACTGACAGAAATACAAAACCTTTAAATTTAAATCATTAGGACTCCAATGTTGATCATCAATAATTGTGCCATTTACTTTATTTATTAATACACAATGTAAGACACAATGACTGTCCTGATTCCCAAAACTCCAAGCTGATGACATCAAATGTCTTGTTTTCCTATGACCAACTGCCCAGAACCCAGAGATATCCGAGTTAAAAAGATCTAAAATATAGAAGACAGGAAATTCCCACATTAAAATCTATAGAATCTGAGAATGAAAAGTTCTTTGTCAATTACATTGTTTTATTCCTTTTTATAAGCTCAATATTTTAATATTTGTATGAAAGGGTTTTATTATGTGTCTACGGGGAAACTAGTAAAACATCCAAAGGTCAAATAAAAGAGTTGCCAAATTGCCCCTTTTCATATAGAGAAAAGTGCTTCATATAGATGCTCTGTATGAATGTGTGTATGAATGGGTGAATGTAAAACTGTATTACTAAGCGCTTTGAGTGGTCATCAAGACTAGAACATTTCTATATAATACAGACGTTTTGCCTCTCAGGCAGGCGGGCCCCAGTTTTTAATAAGTGATCAACACATCATTCGGTCTAAACCATAGAAAGGCTGTCACCACTAAGAGCTGAGCACTACCTTGAGCTTGTATGTTTTGAGGGTTAAAAAATAATTTAGAGTTAATATTTTGCGTTAAATAGACAAGAATTGGACAACAACAAAGAGAACAACAATGTTTCTTCTAGTAAGAACCATCTATCAATAAAGAGCTCTGTCATTGAAACTAAATCATTTTAGACCCCTCCCTGTTTGGACAGTCATTATCAAACAATATATAATTTATCAGGATATCAAATGTACAAGATTTGAGTTTTTAACAACATCTCACAGTCAATCATTAATCTCGATCTCCACTGATGAAGACAATGACTCGTGGTGGAAAACTTTAGAAAAAGTTAATCAGGTTCAGAATTTTAAACTACTGTTTCCAAAGTTAGCCCAATTGTCTCGTGTGGCATTCACACCGTTTTAGTTTTGTTTGTAGTGGGAATAAAGAAACTTTCATTGTACCTCCCACTTCTGAAACCAAACCTATGCCCTGAGACACAGTGACATTAGCTTATTGTTCACACTTAGTCTGTGCACTTAATAGGAGTTGAGTCTGCAAGGGGACGGAAGGTCCTGGATGAGCCTGCTGTGTGGTGATCGAGGTATGCAGCAACAGAGCTTTACTGATTGGGCCATCAAAAAGAGAAAAACGTCTTTCCATGACACCATGAAAAGAGTCAGGTCATCTGTTTGGTTTTTAAAGTGTCTTAAATAAAAGCTGGAAAACACATTTTAGAGCAATATCAAATCATAAATCCAGAGCAACTGTATTCAAAGGAGTAGCAGAGGATATACACCACAAGCCCCTGTTCAGCAGAGTGGTGTGTGTCCGCTGTTGCCAGTGGTGGAAAGTGATGATATAAATGTAATCAAGTAGTGTACCTGTACCTGTATCTGTACATATTTCCAATCAATGATATTTTCCACTTATACAATTTGAATTCAGTTCAAAAGGAAATTGTGCTTTTAATCCATAAAATATATGTAATAACTGTGCAAAATAACCTGACTATGATTTTTACACAGAAAACATATCAGCCTAATTTTAAAGTTGTTAAATTGTACTACTATACTTTGTAGATATCATAATGCTCTGCTGCCTGATTAATAGCAGTCTAAAACATAATACAGAATATTATAGCACTTTGTGGCCGTTATTAGGACTTGTCCCACCACTGGCTGTGAACAGAAGAAATGGACTTCAGAGCTGTATGGTCTTGGTGCAGAGGTGCTGCTGCAAGTTTAAGTTTGATCTTAATATTCAGACAGTTTAGTGATCTGTCTTGAGTTGAGCTCTGCTTCTTCCAGCAGAGTAACCCCGGCGGATTCGCAGGGACTGTCCGGGAACAGAAAAAAAACTGAGGCCCTTTTGTGAGCGGAGCCAAAGGAACCAATCCTCCCCACTGTGTCTTGGGAAACTCCCCAGAAGAGAAAAAAAAAAGGTCACACTTAACGCCTCCTACCCCCTTTCCAACCCCCACCGCCACCCCCACCCATTCTCTCCCTTCACCCCAAAGTCCAATTAGAAGAAAGGTCAGGGATGTTTTTGTAAGTGGGGGGTTTCGGGGGGGAATGCAGGTTATGTCTGCAGGCGCGGGGCTGTCACAGCTTTCGGACCACCAACACATTTTCTCCAATCACATGGTCCCTCCTGTTTTAGGGATCAGGTTTTTGGAGGTGGAAGTAAGGCAACATCCTGTTTTGTTGTTAGTATCTGTCTTTTGTGTGAGTCACATAGTGGATCTCGGGATTAAAAAAATCTACCTTGTAGTGCATTGATCTGGTCACATTAAGCTGTGCAGTACAACAAATACAGGGGATTCCCCCTCTCAGCCTCCCAGGCCTGTGAAGCAGTGTGGTCACTCTGCTTCTTCAGAGATTAATTAATCCCATTAAGTAATCAAAGAAGTAAAGAAGTGAGGGGGAGTGTAAAAAGAAAAGGTTCTACTTTTGTATTCAATAAAACACTTAATATAGAGACAGGAAATGTTCAAAGTTTACCAACACGTTGAAATAAGACAATGTCATAAGACTCTTACTGCTGACACACAGTTTGTGGGTTAAGTACCAAGATTTCTTTATGTCAATCAAAGTAGACCAGGATTGTAAGTGGGTACACTGACACAAAATCCTGGTGCGGAGTAAAATAGGCTATCATATTATTTATAATGGAGTTTTTAAGTAAAGCTATTGTCATTTAGCAACTTCGCTATTCTCTTTGATTACTTCCTTCGTCTTTTCTTTGCAAGGTGCACTATTAATTGTTCCATCTTCACAACAGCAATGCTTGTGTAATGCTCGTGTAATTTATAAACTATAAATTCTGTCTTTCAGCTTGTTGTTTTGGATCAGTTTCAAAGATCAGTACAAGCTAGCTAGCTGGTGAATATTGGAGCATGTAACAGGCTTTTCCCACTAACCCCAAGTTGTCCCAGTAGAGAACAATAATTGAACATTGTAAAGTTTTAAGGAATATATCAGTTCAGGTCTAAACGTTAGCTTGGCTCTATCCAAAATCAAAACCACAAAACCAAAAAAAACTTCCAACAATAAAGCAGTTGAATTGACACAATTCCCCAAATATAAAATGATTTACAAAACCCACCCACAAATTTAGGAAAGTAAGTGTGGATTGGAAACTAAAATTATGTTAAAATATCTTAATAGCTGTTGATAAGAGATGTGTTTTTTTTTTAGTGCTGTGGTGCAAATTCAATTAATTTGAACAAATGAAAGGTCAGGTGTGAAAAAAGTAATTCCAGCTAATCAACAGCTGCCTTATTGTAACTTAGGTGAAAGACATATACGACAGTTGTGCTACAGCTGGAAAGCCAGTCCCTCACAGACGAAGCAATGGGAGAATTCTACGTTACTACATAAACATAAATTGAGTACACTTCAAATAAAACACCACACTAATAAAATAGGCCACCACATAAATGTGACATTCTGCAATTTCTCTGACCCTTCACTTATTTACAATGAATCACACAAAGGCAACATAATGTCGCTTTTGTGTGTGAGTTATATAACACACCAGTGTTTCAGATTAAGAGGCATTGTGAGGACGACACACAACAATTTTGGCAAAACTATCTCACCTCTAGCCGCTGTATGAACAGGGCTAATATCACCATCAAAGTAAATGGGCCTTACTTGTGACTGGAGGTTACCACCAGCTGCAGCGTTGGAAACATAGAGACACGATTAGAACCCGGAAACACATGACATCAATTCTGCAATCAGCAATACAAGCAGGAAGGTGTAAATAATAAAATATATAATACTTAATCAAAACAACTTTTGAACAGTGTGCACAAACCTACAAAAACATTGAACACCAACAGAGTCATATACTCTATATGGGACAAATTATAACATTAATATAGCATTTTTTGTATCCATGACTAGCCAACAAGAAAATCTACTCAATAGTTGGCTGTATTTCCATTGTAGTAGAATAAGGTAATGTCCAAATGAAAAAGCTCTTTAAGAATATGAACGCTAAGTTGCATTTGATTATATCAACAAAGATACTGTCAACAGACAGCACAATGATAATGGAAATTATTGCAAACTATATTCAGTTACTGAGTTCTGGAATGCTTAATATCAGAGTTGGAAGAATGCTCAACAATATTGGATGACGATCAGCGACTTCTGAGATTGTCAGTGCATCATGCGATGTTCAAAAAGGTAAGCTGTGAATATGGAGCCAACATTAATCTTACTTGTTTGCTGCCTTCAAATGGGGCCATGTTGACTCTGTTCATGAGAAGAGTCTATGGCTGTGTCTCAATCAGTCGCAGGACCTGGTCTACGCAGTCAGCGACGGCTGCATCCTCTTACAGCCGAAAAAATGTTCTTTGGTGGATTAAAAACGTCAAAAAGAATGTGTTTTTAGCATGTGTACCGCTAGCTGTTCGGTTGAGTTGTTAGATTTAAAAATTCCGCTGTCACGTAAATTGTTCTACAAATGCAGCCTCCGAAGGATGCTGCCCCGAATTGAGACATAATTCCTATGAACCCCCTTTGAGGGATTCTTGATCTTGGACCTTGGAATTTAATTCAATGTCTCCAGTTATGTCTGTCATGGATGTACATTTTCTGTCTGAGGACTTTTAAACTGTCTCATTATTTTTCTTTCTCATTATACCTTTGCTTTTCCTGCACTGCTACAAACGTTGGCTATCACTCTTGATGCAATCAGAAGTAAGTCCGAGAAATATTGAACCGGTGAGTGCGTCCAGTTGGATGATAATACATGGATACTACGTAGACATCGACACTGTGTATGAACAAGTAAGCAAAGCCTTTAACTAACTCTGCAATCTGTCAAAACTCAAAATGCGTAGAAGTCATACATTTTAAAGACATGCATGACAAAAAGAAGATTGAATCTTCACTGCTAGAGACGAAACTACATGTTTTAGTTTATGCTGATTAAAATAAACAAATCCAAATAAGTAAAATTGCAGTAAATCGAACTAACTAACTGCTAAAGCTACATAAAAATCAGGGGCTAGAATAAGAGTCAAAATTCTTCTGCGCTGGAACACAAGTTGTCTGTGTTTGTCACTATATGACCAACCATTTTAACAGGGTGTTTTTGCCTCTGTCTGTGTGTGTGTGTGTATTTGTGACTTTATGAAGTCAAGATGAAGCCAGAAAATGGCGTCATGAATAGTTAAAAGAGGCGAGGTATGATACAGGACTATAGACAAGACCTTAAGCTTATATAGACTGAAATTAATCTATGATCATATGGCAGGAATAACGCAATCGTGACATCACTATAAAGTCAGAAAAGGACGTCATATAGTGTAGTGATGCATTGACTTTTGCTTCATCATGATGACATCATTAGGAAATGGTGTTGGCATAACCTAATTGGGGCATATAGTGCAGAGGGGATGTACTGCCCCTCGGATGCTTGTCATTTAAAACTGTTGATTTTAGCAGTTTTAAAGTTAAGGGACGAGATTGGTTTTGGTCAAAAGAAAGAAAGAGACCTCAGATGTACAATCAAACCACCCAATCACCACAATCTCCACATCACGCTGGACTCAAACATATGCTTTGCATTTTTGCTTGATGGTGGGCATGCTCGATGTTTGGTGGCAGCATGATCACCATAATTACAACAATCTTACAGTTCCATGCTTGGGACACACCAAGCCTGCTTTACGTACCATGCTAGCTATCAATACAATGCTAAAGAGAAGTACACAGGACCAGATGAACACACACCAGGTTCTCTGTCTACTACACGATCACAGCATAATGTCATTAGCTTGCGCCTGCGCTTGCTTTGTTTGACAATGATTTCTATGGCTGGTGCTTCCTTTGCCGCATGAAAACCTGAGTTGCATCCAGCGCACAAGTGTGAGAACCAGCTCCACCAGCTCGGGTCTTTGTAGGGATTTCTGTTGGCGGAGCCTGATGAGATATTTCATAACTCCCAAATTAAAATGTGTACAAACAGGTGAGGCAGGAATGGGTCTATGTTGGAGGAAATGTGGAGAACAGCTGGCAGATCATTTCCATATATTTTGGAGCTGCCCAGCCATTCAACCATACTGGCAGGCGGTAACACAAGTAATACGGACTGTTTTTGGAGATGGATTTGACTGTTCCTTCTCTACAGTTTATTTGGGCAATATCGCAGCTCACCCGGTGCAAGACAAATATTTGTTAAAGATACTATTAGCAGCCAGCAAGAAAGCTGTAACACGAAAATGGCTACAGGCTGAACCTCCAACAGAGACTGACTGGATAGATACTGTAACTGATATTCAAAATATGGAGAGAATGTTTTTTTCGCTGAATCTACGATTTGACAAATATCTGCAGTATTGGGGAAAATGGATTGTGTTTTTATCCTCACAGGATCATCACTGACCTGTTACTATATGAATTGACATTTATCATCATCAGTGTACCATCTGGAAAAAATGTATAGGTGACCAAAAAGTGTTTTTCTTTCTTTTTGTTTGTTTCGTTTCGTTTTATGTATGTATGTTCATTGTATCTTTGTTTCTTTAAAATTAAATTATAAAAAAAAAAAAGTGTGAGAACCAGCGTAAAGGAGAGTGACACACTACCTCCAACAGTGGGATGAGGGGTTGGTTAATGTAGTTCCTGGTTACCATCAGTAATTTAACTTACATAAGGAAACACTGTGTGAGCCTGTTAACAACAACAGCAGCAGACATACAAAATTATGAATATTATGATATCTATTTTGCCTTGATGGTTGGATATGAAGTGCTTGAGGGATGTCATATCCCTCTGAACTCATCATAAAAGACTGAGGGACAAAAACAGTTTTTTCTAAAATGAGGGCACTGCTCCTGTAGGAAGAAGCCCTTCACTTGCATTAATTTGCTATTTTTTGCATGCAGCCTGAAACGTTTGGATGAGCTCTCCAGGGGCTGCCATCAGCCGCACCATGGCAGTGCTTACCACTTCAATCTGTAGTGCTTTTCCACCATCAGAGAGCTGTAGTGTGTCTGTATGTGATGTGTGGCTGCCAGCGTGTCGGTTGTGCGGGGGGCACGGTTCAAAATCATCTTCAAACACTCGCTTACAAGCTATTGTGCAGACCGTGCTTCGGCAAAAGAGAATGGATCACAGCATCGAAAGTGAGAAAACAGCAAAGCAAGAGATTTTAGGAGGAACGTGAGCGCAATCATTTCATTTTACTTGTCACTCAACCGTTTGCTCACCAAGAGTGTTGTGTGTGTTAAAGGGACACACAAATACACACACACAGAGCACATTTACATTGTTTTCAACAGAGGTATTTAGGTCTTTGAGCTACAAATCTCTTAACGTTCCAGAAAGATTTTAAAGACTATCTTATGAACAGTGTCATTACTGTCAAATAGTGAAAGGCTACTTTTTCCCCCTCGACTCTGAGAAGAGAACCAGGCCTTTATTTCATGCACAGGTATAATTTCATTTTTTCACAAGAAGCTCTGGTTGTCTGCTCTGTTCCAATTTTGCATTCTGTTGATGCAGCTTGCAGTAAATGCATAATTGCTCTGAGTACCTGTTGTGACAATATAAAAAAAAATGACATTTTAACACACAACACTGATCTGCTGTTTAGAGCAGTAGTTTCCAAACTAGGGTCAGGGTCCCTTCGAGCATCTTGAGAAAACATCTTGTTTGGGGGGTAAAAAAACAAAACCAAAAGCCATTACAAAGTGAATTTGAGCGATAAAATAATAATAATAATAAAATAAAATGTCATCCTCTTTCAAATTGTCTCTGTCCACCACAGGAAACATTGCAGCATGTGCATGTAGGTGATTTTTTTGCAATTTTCTAATCAATATCTTTTATATGTTGCCGGCTCAGGGAATAAATGGGGTTGAAGTCTCTGGCACCGTTACTAAGGAGGTCGTGAGCTGAGGAGTTTGTGCAAAAATATTGTTCTCTCTCATTATTGTAAATGGTTTTGTATTTATATAGCGCTTTTCTAGTCTCGATGACCACTCAAAGCTCTTTACAGTACAGTTTTTACATTCACCCATTCACACACACATTCATACATTGCTTCTATTAGCAGCACTTTTTTGTTCTATGAAGGGCAATTCTGGGTTTACCATCTTGCCCAAGGACACTCCAGCATGCACATGGGGAAGACTGGGGATCGAACTGCCGACCTTCAGGTTGGAGGACGACCGCTCTATACCCCTCATTAATAAAGTTCTCTATCTTCTTGCCCTCTGGGTCAATGCAGACTCTTTGAAACTCAACAGTTCCTGTAGAACTTAAAGCAACACTGTAGGGAGTGTGGTATGAGTGTGAAGCTTTCACGTGAAAGGCTTCATAATACAAGATATTTGCCAGGTTTTGCAGTAATATTAGAAGCTGTGACAAAAAATTAATAATTAAAAGTATGCCACCATCGTGCTAAGGATATGTCAAGTGCTTGACTTTTAATTAATTTAAATTTGTATTCAATGCCTTGCAACTCCCTTCATCAATAATGACCAAAGGCATACATGTGTGAGTGTGAGTAGGAGCTGTTTTTTGTTTATAGCACTTGAGTATCTCTTTCTCAAGTGTGCGATAAAGGAGATTAACATCTGATCCTACATAGCAGATACTTAACTCTCCACTTTTGTAAGCTACAGCATCTGTTTTTCATTCTGTGCAGAATTAAAGTGAAATGAGAAAGTCACTTTACACTGGAGTCAGAAGGCAACCAGCCACCAACATGCATCTTTATGCATAGTTCTATTCCAGCTAATGACCTTTGTCATATATCACAGCCATCTCTCTGAACACATTTCCTGTCTGGTTGTTATCATAAAGGCAACAAACTAACAACACTTTAAGTTAATGACATTGTGAACACTGACCTATGCAGTTCAAGGTGTCTAGGATTATTTGTATTGCTGCTGCACCAAGGCTACATTCAATTCAATTCAATTTTATTTGAAATGCGGCAGATCACAATATACATTATCTCAAGAAATTCGATTTTTATTAGAAAGAAACCCGACAGTTTCCAGTGTTTGGACTCTCAACATACGTTTGTGTTTTTAAATGACAGTTCCAAAAACTTCTCCATTTTAGCAGCTGTAAAACTCCAGAGTAGTCTGGATTCCAGGCGTATCCGAAGCAGAGTTGATGCATTTTCAAAAATGTGGATGAAGTCCCAGCAAGAAAGAAATCAAAGATATAGTTAAACATGAATTACCTCCAACAAAGAGGTAATGTTTTAAACCCTGTTCATTTGTTGGTTGGTTGGTTTGTTTGTATGCAAGATTATGGAATAACTACTGGTCAGATTTCCATGAAACTTTGTGGATGGGCAGGGAAACCCCCCCCTCAAATGTTTTGGTGCAGATTCAGCACTTTTTCTCCGGTGGGAAAATTAATGGATCTTGATGAAAAAAAATCTCTTTGAGTGTGTGCAATTTCATAGAGCTTGACAGAATTTAAGCGGACTGTTGGGCATTTCATTCCAGTTAAAGTTAAATCCTTTTAGCTGCTTTAGTTTCATGGTTTACTGGGAAATATGAATAGAATGGGGTAATTAATCATATTTGGGTTAATAACCTACACACACTAGTAAAAATGCCTGGGCTTAAGATGGCAGATATGAACCTCATCTGGACATCCAATAGTTGCATAACTTTCAAAATGAAATATATTTTTTTCCAAGTAGCTCAACAGGCAGCATGTAACTAACTGCCGCTATGAGCTTTTAACTAAAACAAACCGTAGGTGTCATATCACACCAATCCTTGCATCGGATTTTCAACAATATTGAGATTAAAAAGCTGAAACACCTGATGACGCTAAGGTACAACTGAAGATTCTTATTTTCATTACAACAAACAGTCTGACTGGCAAGCTTAAAGGCAAGCTTAAAGGGATCACCCAAAAATGAAAATTATTACTCATTAAGGGGTTAAGGGGTTTGAGTCCACAAAACACCTTAGGAGTTTCGGGGGTAAACAGCCTTGCAACCAAATTCAGTACAATTGAAGTAACTGGTGACCACTTATCAAACTTATAAAAACAGAAAAAAAACAAACAGAAAATGCCTTCATACTGCTCCTGTGGTTTCATCCAAGTGTCCGTAAGCCCAGACATTAAAATTCAACTTGAAACGGCATAATTTACAACATGTCTTTAGCCTAAATGTCCTTTGATATCCTTCATGTTCAAACACAGACAATTTCATGTTTGAAGAAGGAGTCCCCAGTTACTTCAATTGTATTGGATTTGGCTGCAACACTGTTTACTCCTGAAACTCCAGAAGTGTTTTGTGGACTCAAAAACTTTACCCACACCTCCATTGGCATAATGAGTGAATTTAAAAGTTTCAGTGAGATATCCCTTTAAATATGATGGTTAGGCTACACAATATGGTAACACAACTGTTGCTGCTCTGCTTCCCCCCTATCGCTCTATCTTCTTTTCCCTCATCCCCATTTTTCTCTACTCCCCCCAACCAGTCCAGGCAGTTGCTAAAGTGCTGCTCATTGCGGGATCTCCATACATTTTAAGGTCTCAACCTCATGTTAAGATTTGGCGCTTAACATTTAACTGAATTGAATACCTTTAATTTTTTCCTCTTTCATATTTTGCACTGGATTTTGTGAAGCACGTTATTACCTTGTTAAGATAATTGCAATCCAAATTATTATTAAAGTTATTATTATTGTTATATTTAATATTAGCAACCTGAAAAAAGAATCTGTTAAGATATATATTCATCTGTAAAGATATATATTTAGATATATCTATTTCATTGTTATTCTATTGTATTCTTTTTTATTCTATTTTATACTATTTCTATTTTATTTATTTTGGGTTGAAATTACTGAGCATTGCTTAAAGAGAGTGTGTGACCCAAGCATTTCATTGACAGTGACTACATGTTATCTCTGTTCATTTGACAATAAAAAAATCTTGAATCTTGAATCTTGAATAGGAATGCTTATGCTTTTATGCTTCCTGTGGTGAGACTGTTTATTATTATCTTACATGCTCTAGAAACGTGTCGTGATTAAAAAATGTGAAACCAAGCTGAATCCTATTTTGCTCACACGCACACACCAGGGGCTCCATCCAACTTCCGGTTCCTCAAAGTCATATGACCATTGCTGTGCTGTCATCTGCATCAACCAGCGTCAGCGAGCAAAGCGCAGCGAGCATCGCTTCTTCTCGGCTCTCAACCTCTGTATTCGAACATGGCAACACTGGTATCCAACAGGGCGATGGATGTGAACGGCATGGCGGCAGCAGCGCGGACTCACACCCAGGCTGTGACCAGAAACTACATCTCTCAGCCCAGGCTAAGTATGTGACATTAGCTGCTGGATGTAGCGGGGGGCTAGCAAGGGTGCTGCGTTCAATGACACGGGGACGGTGGGGAATACGAGAATTTCGTAGGGAAATGTATTTAATGTCAACCTCCGGAGGACAATTGTGCAGACTAAGTCCAACCTCTGGCCCCTTCAGTTGTATAACTAAGTATTATGGTTTTTGACCTTGAAATGTGGCTGTTTCTAGGATTCAAGGGACTTTTTGGGTCTGGATAACTGGATTGCATTTTTAATAGTCTTGACTTTGTGCAAAATGTATTCACATGAATACGTATGCTGAGAGGGTGTAATTTAATCGTATGTGAGAGTGGAAACATGATCATAAAGTATAGAATACTCAATTCACATGATGTAGTTGTTGATATTCCCAGGGAACTTGAATGCAGCATGAAGGGGCAGTAACGCTAGCAAGCTAACAAGCGAAGATGTCACTAAACGGAAATCACGATTATAAATAAACTGTGGTATTTTCCCCCGGCTAATGAGTGCAGGTTTGTGTGATGATTGAATGACACTATAGACACAACTCGTTGTTTCACCTACATTTACACAACCAGCCACACACACACTCGAGTCATTTGCTACAGCCAGCTAAGCTAACATGCTAGCTGGCTGTAGCTAACAGTGTCACGACGTACATTCGTCGTTAAACGCTTTAGTTAAACGGAAAATTAATATTGCTGTGGGCAAAGGATGAACATATTGGGGTAAATCCATGATTGTCACTGTTGTTGGGAGTTACACAAACGTAGCGTCACGACGATCTGTCGCAGCTAAATGTCACAGCGCAGTGGATTAGCTAGCACAGGCAGTCAGCTGACCGGTGGGCAGCTTCAGGAATGAATGAGATATCGGGAAATTATTGTTATTTTTCCTCATGTGCTGAGTTGAGATGGAAACGTGTGACTTTTTGTTTCACTGCTCCTGAAGCTTTAAGTTACTGAGCAGCCATCTTATCAATGATGAGCATCAACATTTTGGCAGCATTAGCGAATTGAAGAACATAATGCTGACAGATGGACGGTGTCTCCATCATGTGACTGGATCACATGAGTGGTGCAGGCTGCAGTGGTGAGACATGGGAAGCTGCAGTTTAATATAACCCACAGGAGTACTCTGTCTTGTGCTGTTGAAATGGAATATTGCTTCAAATGTTTCTCAATACGTAGAAGAAAAGCATTACTTGTGACATCAGAATCAGAAGTATTTTATTGCCAAGTACGTCAAGGAATTTGCTCTGGTTATTGGTGCAAACAATGAACATAGAAACATAAAAACGCAATAAATACAACATGCATAGGAGAGCAATAAAAAATGGGAAACCAGTATATATTTACTCACTGCTTACTTCTTATTTACTTCACTTTTTACCAATATTTATACAAAGTAACATTTATTTTGAGATAAACATTTCTGAATAAAAATATATAAAAAATATAAAAAGTGAAGTAAAAAGGGAAATGCTAAATGCAAAACAGTGACATAAATATTGTTGTATACTGACACAGTACTTTTTTTATCTGAGGTTTCTAGGGTTCACTAAATCATTGAGCCACTGAAAACACATTCATTTGAGTTTAGGATGTAGAGTTTGGCTGCTCATTTTTTGTTGTAAGTGCATGAAACTGTGAAATCAAATCCTAAATATTTTTGACAACAGTGCTATAAACAAAATGATCAGATTAGGTTTGCAGGTATTAATTCACTAAATATTGAAAGGACGGGAAAGCAGAAGAGGGAAAGCAATAGGCCAAGCAGATTTATTGGATATTTAGGAGTGCTACTAGTAATTATCATCATTATTCATAAATTTCTTGATTATGAAATGGCAGCAAAACTTTGGAAATGGCCATTACATATTGACACAAGGAGAGCAGATTTCTTCAAATGTCTTGTTTTGTTCGGACTACAGTTCGCAATACAAATATGTTATTTTGTATCATAGAATATAAAGGAAGATTGCAAACATTCGCATTTTAGAAGCTTTAATCATTGATATATTCTTTTTCTTAAAATAATTATTCACTGTTTGGCAAAAAGTTGATTCTAATTTTGATCAGTGCTGTTTTTCCGAGAAAGGAGTATTAAGTCAATGAGGTACATTTTGATCCTGGAAAATTAAAATGATTAAAAAACAGTTTTGTTTGCCACATGAATTATAGATTTAAGAGCAGCCTAAAACTGACTCTTAACATGGAAACTATAAATCTTTTTTCTGTTTTCCGTATCATCTAAATGATTTCCTTTTGAATATATAACTCAAATTAATTTAGCTGAAAGTCCTGATGTATCCAGAGTTAACCCAAAATTGTATTGAGTGGGTTAATCTGTCTGAAATTTCATTAGTCTGAAGAGTTTGAACATTGAGCGTTTTAGCAGTCTGTGATGGTTCAGGTTTATTAGCACTTGCATGATAAGTGTGGATTATAGCGGGGGGGGGAGCTGGTGCTTTCACGCTTTGAAGGGTTTTATCTGACTGCTAATCACTGCAGTATTTTAAGTTCAGTCATCTTTCCTTTAAAACAGAACAGGAATTTGATCAAACTATACACGTCTGTTTTGATTGTTTGAGAGAATCACATGGGTTATGATGATTACAGGGTTTTGGATAAGCATCCTGCTTTGGGAGTGGTTAAATTCTGTAAAGAAAAGGTGCGGATGATTGATCCATTGTTGCCCCACTCAAATATAACAAAGGCAAAATGTATCTAGCTTCATCTACCTTGTTGACCACAGTCATCAGTTGTGTTTGTGTTGTTTTGGCCTTATTGTTCATTTTTCTGGCTGTGCTGATTACATGGTTTGATTCAACACAGGAAGTTTTGACCATTTTTTTTTGAGTTGTTTTGCACTTTGCTCTCTGAGCCTGATGTTGAGTCTTGCGGCGATGTTAATTATGCTATCGTTATGCTCTTACGCTAAGCCATGCTCAAGCTATGAAGCCAGCAAGGTGATGGCTTTCTCTTTGTGCAAGTGTCAGAGAGGCAAGCAAAGACTAAAAGGTTTTTAGCAAACTGGAAGGAAATTACTTAATGGAGCTCGGGCCATCTGAGAGCTAAGCAGAGCGGGTGCAACATGGGATAAAACCCTTGTCCTAAAAACATCTAACCATACAACTCTTGAAATTCTCAAATTTTGTTGTAGCAGAATGCCGTGCCCTTTTCTCTCATCAAACACACAACCAAACAGCAGCGGGTCCATTCTGATGATGAGGCAGCAATTCAAACCCAAATGATAAACACCAAGTAAGTGTCAGGAAACTTTTTGTGTGCTCTTCAGATACTCTAGGTGCTGCATTCACAATATGTGTGTCATGTTTTAAGTGCCTGTGGCCAGTTAGAGGAGATACTTTTGCTTTAATATCCCTTATACTATTCTTATATAGGAGAGGCTTTTACAGAGGCCAGGTATTATAAGAGTACACATACTCGCAGGTAATCATTGTGATTCACCATTTTGCTACGATTCCTCTCCAAACCAATGGAAATGCTTGTTTCTGCTAGGGCATCTGGTTGGTAGGCTAACTAAAAGCAATGAGGTGATATATACGAGGAGAAACAAACTCTGCAGAAACAATACAATGTATTCGGAGGAAAATAAGGACAGTGCACACAACAAATATGGAGCCTATCCTCTTGTTCCAGATGATCTCCTTATAGTAAATATGGTCAGTTTAATTTGAGGCTTTAAGCTTCAATGAATTTAAGGGGACTGGTTGGCTCTGACAGAGGTATAGGTGATCCGAGTGCCTTTGCAGTTCATATAAGTAAATCATAAGTTCATAAACAACTGATCAATACATTACAATGATTTTGGTTTCAATTTTGCTTATTATCTCAGTGCAGTTTATTATTTATCATTTTGCCATTGATCAGGGGCCAAAGCATGAAGGAGTGAGGATAGGAGGAAGCATAGCTGTCAGACTGCAATGTACCCATTGTGATTTCAATATATATTTATTATTCTCACAGCTTGTCATATCACTCTGCTGCTCTATCTTTCTGCTTTTGATTTTAATTATTTTCACTTCAACTCTTTCGAAATTTTAAATGTGAGACTTGGACCAAGTTTATTGGTGAACTAAAACAGTATTTCTTTAATGTAATTGAGATCCAAATCAGCCGAGTGGAGCGTAAAGTGGCCGAGTTCTTGATTGAACTAATGCTGTGGAAATATCATAGCACTCTTAGCTTAAATTCTCAATGTAACAGATAAGCATGGGGGATGTTTTGAGTTGGCATCAATTGGGGAGGAGATGCATTTAGCTGTAAAGCTTTTACAAGGTCTTGCTGCAATATAGGCCTTCTTTTGATAAACCATGATTCTTTTTCTGCCACTATTTGAGCATTCAATGTACGCTACAATTTTTCTAAAACTTGGGATCCTGTAATAACCTTCAACAGGCTTTTAGTTCTTGTTTTGTAATTTTGTGGCTCTCATCTGTAGACACTGTCTGTAGGTTAGCGGTATTTTGAATCTGTTGCGAGGTCCAGTCCGGACATTTTTCTGTTGGGTCAGACTTTTCGTACCCAAACCCGTTAGGAACTCCTTGTTTTGTCTCATCTCCTGTTCAGAATGACCACGGTCTGTGTAATGTTCACTTTCCTCCACGTTTGCCTGTGCTGCCTTCAAATGTTCTCCCTGTAGCTGTTGTCATGTGGAAGAACACAAAGTGGAATGATTAAAACGTATTGCATTGAACAGTGATTTGTTATGCAAAGAAAAGACTATGCATTAGTGGCCACCAACCTTTTCAAGCCAAAGATCACTTTTTAATTCCAAACATAATCTGTTATCTACCACCCTGATATCTTCCAAAAAACCACTTAGGAGGGCAATATTTATTTTAGCAATTTCTGTTAAATGCTCAATGTACGAGCATAAATATACACAAAGAAAGACAGTAATGCAACTTAATCTATTCAATGCACAATATTCACATTTATATCAATTCATATTCTCAAAATCTGCTCAATGCACAAAATTCAGCTTCTCGGTTCATCTCTGCAGAGGAGCTGAGGCTGCAGCACAATGTTTTTACATAGGCTTTGCCTTGATAATGGCCATAAATATGACTATTTCCTTGTATAAATGTACTCCTGTGTACGTAAATAAATAAGTTTGGGTAAAGTTTAAAGGGACTCTTACCTTTGTTGCATTTTTACACTTTTTTTGGATAAGGTTAAATTGATATTAATAAGGTAATGACACTCTAAAATGCAAGACAGACCCACCAGGAGTAAAAACAAACAATTATTTCACTCTCATAATATTTAGTGAAAACTTCAACCAATAAAATTCTTCGGACCGAAGGACCTTATTGGCCGACAGACCTGTCTGTTTGCTGCATGGACATGCAGGTTTTCCGTCTGCTTCTTGTGGCGCATTCGGGCCCGCGTCATCATATGTGAATGTAAATGTATATAACTTACCGAATCCATTGCTTTGGTAAACAAAAACTCACATGCGTGCGCGGAGGCATTGGGTGGTAGGTCTGCTTGTAAATAAAGTTTCTTCAAAAAAACACCGCGGATGGGAACGAGGGGGTGGGGCATTGGAGGAAGGCGGGATGATTTGAATGTGCTGTAATTCTCAAATGCAACAAAGGTAAGAGTCCCTTTAATACACAAATTCAAGGAAATGCAGTAGTTTAACCTGCAGCTCTGCCGCCAGTAGCGAACATGTGTGAACAACGGATAACTGCAGCCAGTGAGTCCAGAGCATTACAGGGATCGACTGTGAAGAGACCACTTCCAGTTGATTGAGGTCGACGGGATGGTGACCACTGCTATAGAGCATATCAAACAATAGTTGTTTATCTATTGGAGGAGCCCAGCCCAAACCGCCCCCCCTCACCATGTGCGACTCCCCAGTTAAAAACGGTGGAGTCTTTCAGATTCCTGGGGACTATAATTGCACTGGACCTGAGGCGGGCAGAGAAAATCACCTCCACCATCAAGAAGGACCAGCAGAGGATGTTCTTCCTGTGGCAGCTGAAGAAATTCAACATGCTGCAGAAAGTGATGGTCGAGTTCTACACGGCCATTATTGAGTCCATCCTCACCTCATAATTACCGTCCGGTTCGCTGCCTCCACTGCCAAGGACAAGGGCAGACTGCAGTGGATCATTTGATCAGCTGAGAAGGTCATCGGCTGCGACTGGAACAGCTCTCCTAGACTTGTTCCACTCCAGGACCAGTAAGAGAGCAGGCAAGGTCATTGTTGATCCTTCCCATCCCGGTCACCACCTATTCCAGAGACTCTCATCCGGAAAAAGGTTCCGGGCTATCAAGTCCAAAACCTCGCACCACCTAAACAGTTTTCAAAGGTCTACTGTAACATCAGGTGTTTTTTTTGAGACTTGAGAGAGCCAGGAAATTTGAGGATTCGGGAGTTGTCAGAACCAAATCAAGGAGAGCAGGATTTAGAAAAAGGGTGTCATAGTCAGTCATTGTCAAATGAATTTCTGTCTTGATTCATCAGGGGCAGGACATGTCCTCTATCAGACCTGGAATAAGTGTGCTGGTGAATCTCCAAATGAAGATCTGACAAGAACACATGCCCTCTTTCATGTTGGTGTTAAAGCAAACTGTAATAACAATGGGGAGAGTAGGAAATCACACAGACTTTGTTCAGTATAGCCAGTTGCCAGGCATCAACCAGTCTATAAGATCACGATAATGAGATGGTTGTTCACCACCTCTTTGACTTGACAGAGCTCTAAGGCAGCTATTGAAAAAGCCAGTGCGAGACAGAGCATGAAAAATAAACAAATAAAGACATTTCCTATCAGACCAAGTCTTTTCTTTTACGAGGCCTTTGTCTCCCTCATGTCAAATGTGACAAAAGCTATTAGTCCACGAAATGTCTCGTCTTTGTTTTAGCTGTGCATTCTGTCATTTAGTGCAATGAAAAGACATGTAGCAAGGCACTAATTGTAATAATGTGTAGTCACGATAAACAAGTGTCTCATCTGTCACTTTGAAAGTAATTTCAATAAAATCCATGTTATTTTTGCCGCAGTTCTATAATCCACATTCTAATTAGGCTTAAACAGCTAGTTTGTCAGTTAGAGAAAAAGACTCTCCCGTGGGCGTTTGCCATTCTTTTCATGAAAGAACATTCAAATGTGGGCTAAGGATTTGACACTATTTCTGTCTGCTGCTTGAGCACAGAGTCATCCCTGTGAGTGGCACACTTGTTTCGCTGACCACTGAAAATTATTTTCCTGACATCCTTGCTATGACAAACTATTGGATCATTTAGAGAAGTGAGTATGTATTTTCAACTGCAAGAAATTCCCCATTCCACTGCTTCACTTCCCCTACCTTTGGACTCAACAGTAGCATGACAATGTATCAGTGGTTTAGCCTTTTTATATACTGACATTCAAAGTGGCACCAGGTTATAATTATCATTATTATCATTATTAATTAGTAGCAAGCCACTGATGCACTCAGACATAGTAGACATTTAAATTTAAATTAAGAGTACAAACTGTACTAATTAAAGTGCGACCACACAGAAAATCCATAAGTCAGACATAAGATGATACAATACAAACTGAATTATTGCACTATGGTCATTGCTCATGTGAGCGTTGATCCTGCAGATGGTGTATACAAATATTAAAAACATACAATTGGCTATTTTTCTAAGCATAAATCTTTTTGTAATGCAATGTAATTGTCCCAATGCCCCCTACACTGAAACTAATGTACTTTAATTTGAACGTCCACTGAATGAGAGGCCAGATGGACGTCTGGCTGCACTTTACTGTTACTAATAATATATTCTGATAGTTAAGAGATATATGCACTTTTAATATGACTCTCTTCCTGGCGCACTCTCTTCAATCTCATCATCTCAAAACATTTTTCCCTTTCAATTTCCATGCTCTGTTCACTTCCCTCGCGCTGCACTATAGTTCTCAAGAGCTCTGTTGTAGTGCAATAAATTAACCAGGAACATCTTTGTGCTTCTGTCTTATAAAAGCAGAGCTTCTAGGAAATGGAAAGCAATTGGGTCTTTTCTTTAGCACTTCAACATAGTGTTGAATTGATGGTCAAGATCAAGCATAATAAGTCACTATAAATATTTGCATATTTCATCTCACCAACATCATTGTCAGATTGGCATTGAATCTGCCGCAGTGGCCTACTGACCCCCATTCAAGTAATTACGGATAGTAAAAGCCCAGAACATTTATTTTACACAATATGGACTCTTTAAGGGGGCAGATCCAGGAATTTGTTCTGGCTCCTTTTACATTGAAAGTTTACATTTTGTAAGTTTTTCTACAAAAAAAGCAGGCCATGGACTTATGAAACTTCCTCACAATCAGTACAGTGGGGTAAGGAGTCTTCTTTACACAGAGTACTTGTGCACCTACAGGGTTAAAAGCCTTTCTCAATTTTAAAGGGGTGTCAAACACCTAGGAGAAGGACTTTTGATCTGTCAAACCAGAGGTGTGTCTATCCTGGATACTGTGTATAGCCACCTAGGATTTTGCAGAATGCAATTGCAATTTGTTCAACATTGATTAGAAGAAACAGTTTTTAACATAATGGAAAGGAGTGTCAATCTTTGAAGTATTTATACCTATGAAAATATCTGACAGAGATGAAAGGAGAAGCAATGATAACTGCAGTTGGATGAGTTATTGCCAGTAATGGTAGAATATGTGTGTAGACAACTGTTAATCAAGCAGTCTTGTTGTAATCATAGTCTATGATCACGATGAGGATCCATTGATATGTCAGAAAGATGTATATGTAGTTGTTTGCCCACTATTGGCTTGTGTGACATTACACACTTTCTACTGAAGCTGATACTTTAATTAGATTTTATTTTGAACATTTTACAGCCCGACTGTGGACTTGTCTCTCCAATCATTTATATTGTAACCTCTATAATTCTCAGAACACACACATGACATGAGTGTGGTATAACGGTTGGCCAAACCTATAACTTCATGATTGAGCTTCTGCCTCTTCATATCATCTTAGCTACTAATCCTTTCCCACAGCCTTTGTTGTGAGTTTTTGTTAAAGTGAACTGTTTTAACCAGCCGTAAGAGGTGTGAAAAAGAAGGTAAATAAATCCCAACCAGCATTGTAGGTACACATCTTTGTTTTCACCCTGTTGTTGACTACTTTACCTTCCCTACTACCTTCATCCATCAGTGTCAATATCAACTTGACAGTGACAAAAGAGAAACAAAGGCTATGAAATGAGTTTGAGGAGTCAGAATCTGTTTTCAGACTTGAAGGAGGATTTGAACAATGCCGCGCAACATTCTCCACTCAGACGCGTTCACAACCACACAGATAAGGGGGTGGTGCATCAAGCAGAGGGAGGAAGGAACAATTTAGCTGCAGACCTCCTTTTTTTTTTTTTTTACATGTTCTTACATCATAGCGACACTGGCGTCGGCTCTTATCACAAAAAAACCACTTGACATTGTGTCTTCATGTTTGGCTCTGATTTTTCATCCTGTCATATTTGCATTATTTTAGTTTTCTCAAGTTTGCATCTGTCATGTGTTAAGGCCAATTTATGCTTGAGCGTATTTTGTAAAACGGATAGATAAGACCGCCCTATCCGTCGTGAAACGCCCTCTCCGAGTGCTTCGGACAGCTTTTCGTACAGGTCTGATTTTTCTAACTTCTCCGTGTTGTGTCGGAGAGCCCGCGGACATCTCTTGGCTGTGATTGGTCCGCGAACGACATCATTTCCGTATGTCGTCATTTCCGTACAACGTCATTTCTGTTCGACGTCATTTCCGGACCTGTAACTTCCTGATTCACAATAAATACATACACAACTACGATTCTACGATTAATGTGACGTGTGTGTTAAGCCAGGGGAGTTGTCCGGCTGACGGTGGCTCGTTAGAGCACTGACGACATGTGTGCACGGTCACAGACGGTTAGAACGAGCTTTCAAAACGGCGCTAGCAGGCTAGGCTAGCGGGCTAGGCTAGCCACCATGCTAACTGCGGTGGTAACAGTGCATAACCCCGCCGTCACGACTTTAATTCCACTTCTATCATGACACTGTTTCTATAATACCGCCAGGTTAGAAGCAAACACTGGGTAGTAGTTAGTGTCGGGAGTCCTGCTGACTGTGTGTGGAAGCTGGGGGGAAAGCTAGCTGGGAGGGGAGCTAGCTAGCTACATGTAGCCTCAAGCAGATTCAAGCTGTGGAATCAGCAACAGAGTTCGGAAACAAGACCGGGGAACCGCTGCGCTAAGAAACGATAACATCAGCATCTTGACCCGCTGGGTGTTACTTTATTTAGTTCTGTTAGTTGCCATGGTTCAGTGTGTGGGACGCAAGCTAACCGATGTAAACAGAGACACGTGGACTTCTTCTTCCCAAATGGGGTTGCGCCACCTATGGGTTTGGCGATGAATTTTTTCCGACGTAGAGTGTCGGAGAAGTAAAAATCAAAAAGACTCTTTGCCCCCCGCTGAGACCTCTCCGAGAAACGGACACGTAGTAGTATATAAGAGCCTTTAGAAACGTCATCAACACACCCAGTCACTCGATGTGTCCCACTTCAGCTCCTCTGGACATTCTGCAGACTTTTAGGGGGCTGGCAGGAGAAACTTGAGCTGCTTTCTAGCACCCCCCCACCATATTTTCACATTATAGATAATGTCACATCCTGCCTTTGTCTGCTCCACCTCTCACCTGAATGATGTGGAGGATTTGTTGCTGATGTGAACGCGTCTGTGCAGAGAACCTCCCGCTGCGTTGTGCATGTGTGTGAAAGGCAAACTGCGGCTAAACTCCGTGGCGAATTCTCCGGATTTTACCTGGAGGTCACATCTGAAAATGGCTTTAGGAGAAAGAGGGTCATTACAGCCCCTCTGGAGAACGTCCAGTGGTTCTCTGGAGTTCAGTGCATGTCTGTAGAAGCAACTCTTCATCATGTTGGTTTATCGACTCACTGTTGCATGTCGTGTGTATGTGGTGAAGCAAGGGAAGGCGAGTATGAGTTGGTTGCAGGAATTGAGGCAATTAGCATTCCCTTGTCCAGTGGGGCTGTGGGAATCCCTTGAAGTAGAGGCTAAGGCGTGATTGTGAAGCTGCACATCACAGCAGCCACTGCTTTGTAGCGTCCATTTATTGTCAGATTGATGATGCACCCTCATCTCCATCTGAGCTCCAGCCTCCTCCACCCCTCCAGTTCTCCCCTCTTTTCAGCTGGGAAATTGAATTGTGTTGGAATGCTCTGTGCCTCTTTTCTCTGGCACTTGAATGGGCTCTTTAGTATTTCACACCAAGGTGTCCTTCAGGGTGCGAGGTCAGGCTACCAAAACAGCTTCTAGTAGCGGATTAGGACCAATTAACATCTTTGTACACAAAGAGCTCTGGCAGCTGAACAGGCTGCAGGGTGACCCACACTGCCGTTGCATGCCAAGCCAGGGGACTGCTGCACTTGAACTGAAGTAGCAAAAGAGGGGTGGAGAAAGTTTTCCAAACCTAATGGGAAATGTTGCTACTTCACACCTTGTGAACATATAGGCCATTGAGCAATTGTTATTTAGTGAAATGAGAGTGCAAACCATTTTTAAAAAAAAAAGTCCTACATAAGTGTACCTTTTCCTCTTCTTTTTATAACGAGCTACATGGAGCCAACGATGGCCTTTAATCCAACTAGAATTACTTATTCATAATGTTGCCACACTCAAGACTAGTGCCACCAAATGACTGATAGAGTAGTTTTAAGGAATCAACCTTCCGAAGACATGAATGCTGTATCATGAGCTGCATTTAGTATATTTCTTAAATGTTTATGGCGTTGGCCATTGTAGATTTCCAGGCAGAATTACAGAGTACACTACATGAAAGAAACTTTGTAGACTAAGCCGTGGTAATTTTGAGATTCTTGTGCTTTGTGTCTTGTACTTCTCAGCAGTATATAAAAACAAGCTAACATTGCTAAATAAATTCAGAATTAATAAATGTTTGGCGTCTGTGTCACCTTAACTCAAACAGGGCAGCTCTCTGAAGGAGCACTTGCTATCGCATTAATGCTCAGCATTTAGAAGGAATAAACCCAGTAGATGCTAACTGACCACTGCAGCCACATGATAGGGTATATTTAATCCGTATTAAATCTGCTGTGAATAACAAGGTAAATAATGGTTAAGGGCTAATAATTACAGTACAAAATATCTGGATGGATCTAAATTTGCTCTACTTTGTCCAAAGAGTAAAAGTGTTCATGATGGTTTAATATTAATGTTTGAATCTCTCAGACGTGATGTTGTGGTGGTCAGATATAGCTTGATGGTCACATGGAAAAAGGCAAAGTCCCCTCAAATTTCTTTAAATGCACATACCCCCTCCTGTCACTGTTACCAAATGTCTACCTAAAGATGCACTGACTTGTGGATTTCCAAGAGGTAACTGTATAATTATGTAGCCCAATTTTCCCTGCAGCATTATTATCGCCCTTCAGGAAATAGCCATATGCATCTCTTTTGAGATCTGTGGGCAATTTGTAGGCTAAGTGTAGCTATTAAGTCCTTTTATAAACATGGGCAACATGGATAATTTGCCATTTGTGGAGAAAGGACCTGGCCACAAGAAAACATAATGTTGTGAAAATTTGATGGAATTTTAATGAAGCCTTTTCTTCTTCTTTTTTTGTGCTTGTTTTTTCTTCTTTTTTTGATGGTCATTGTGATAATAAAAATCCTTAACCCGAAGTTTTGATATCTTATCTTCACTGCGGGGAAATCAGAGCATGGCTGTAGTTGATTTATATTTGGTTGAGTACATTTTACTCATTGTAAGGTACTTTGACATATACACATACATTCCCATTAACATAGTATAATATCATACTATATAATATAATGGCTGCAATACTGTAGCACATTGACAGGGCACTTTGTTGGCCTCTGCCTAATTAGTGGCATGGTGAATGCCCCCCACTAAGCTTTTGAGCTTTACATTTGTACCAGTCTGTTCCAATTTCCTAGCGTCTTTGATACCAGCCCCAGGACTGACAGTTTACAGATAAAGAGGAACACCAGACCATGTTAGGAAACCTTGTAGAAACAATGCTGCCGCCTCCGGTTCCCACCCTCATCTTTGAATTTACCCGTAAGTCTGCAGATGTGCACAGGAATGATGATGGGGGGCGTCAGCAGATCCCTTCCAAACTCAAGCAAACAGCATTGCTTTGTTAAAGAAAGCAAGCAACTTAGGTCTAGACTATATGTGTGTGCGTATATAGTTTATATATGAAGTTTTTCAAATCGATATTCTGAGTTTTTTCTGCAGAAAAACATCCAGACAAATCAAAAGAGGATTTCATAATGAAAGTATCTGAGCATGGCATTAATGTAAAGCCATGCCATAGCTTAATGAGAAAACTCCACCGCCAGACCTTCACTTCAGCACCTCATTGTACCAACAGATGGGATTCACTGATAACTATTCAATTTCAACACACTTAAAACTCTAAAATTACGTAACTCCAGTTAAAACTAGTGTGGACATGTGTTTCATTATGATGCAATAACCTAATAATAACTTGAATAAAGAGTTGATTTTGATGAAATGAACTGAAATCCTTGAAAGATTGGAGAAACTAATTTAAAGTAGCAATTTACAGCACCAATTGCATCAATTGTGAAATGACTGTGGGTAATGTAGGTTGTAAGGACACATGATTTACTGCACTGATTGTGTGGAACCACTGAAATGGTGCTTTTTAAAGTACAAATTAAGATGTGAATAGCTGTTTCATCGTACTGATGATTTAAGAAATACGCAGCAGCCAGGGAAGTTCAGGGAAATGGCAGTGTGCAACGCTCCTGACATATTTGACACGTAGTTTTCATTGAGCTCTAGTAGGTTCTTTCAGTTCATCTTGCTGCAGTGATTATTGTTTAATACTGGGGAAGGCCACTGGCTATTCGCACTAACCTTCATCGGTGATGACCCTTCATTTAGTTGTCTATTATTGTGATGCTCAGAACTACCTACGTGCCTGTGTAATTGTACTCGCTATTCATGAACAAGTGGATTTCATGCATTTTTTCCTGACATTTGCCTGTCTTTGACATTTGGGCCTGGAAGTGCATGAAAGCTGTTTAAGTCTCATCTTGAAAGGTCAGCCTGTGATTATCAACTGTGCTGGAAGGAAGTCTACCTGTTCCCATGTTGATTGGTAGCTTTCAGTTCCACAAGAGAAATCCAATATGGTCAGTTTTACCTGCCTTATTTTAATGTCCTGTAGCCTCTTGAAATATAGCAATAAATGAACCTCTATATGTAACCCTTCTGTCTTTCAGCTTACTCCACTGTGTCTGGTGTAAATGGACCCCTGGTGATCCTGGATAATGTGAAGGTGAGTCTATGAATGAATTTATATAATAACAATGATTAATATGTAAGATATTCACCTATTTTGACAATTCATTTAGAAAATATATCGATAAGCCTGGAATTGGCAAAACTGACAATTGACTTTCAGAAGCCACTGTGAAGTATACATGGTCATATCGGCAGATCCCTGTTGTATTGGTTATACCAGTTTCATCTTTGGGCAGCTGTAGTGAAACTGATTTATCGTTCTGAACTAGTTCCCCAGATATGCAGAGATTGTTCACCTGACTCTGCCAGATGGCACCAAGAGGAGCGGGCAGGTCCTGGAGGTGATTGGAAGCAAGGCAGTCGTCCAGGTAAGAAGCAGGATCTAATATGTGCGACTGACTGGTACTGATTGTGTGAGCGTTCTGCTGCTGTTAATAACTGTGAAGGCACCAAATGTGCATTAATCCAGAGCTGAAAATAGTCTACAATAATTACACTGAAGAATGAGTAGCATTTGCCAAAATTGACCTATCCTGTGCTTTGACATAGCTCAACATCTATTTGATGGATTGGAACAACATTTTTTACTGACATTCACGGATTCCTATAAATTATTTGTTGATGCACATATTTTCCCTCAGTCTGGTAAATTCATGTCAATTATCTCAGATTCTTCTGGATATATAAGCACAAATATTAGATATAGATGCCAATTTTGACTGACTTTTCTTCTTGTGAAGAAATGTAGAATTTGTTATTATTTTAAATGTCTCCACAACTATTAGATTGTACATATTAATAGTCCCCAGGGAATTAATGCTAATTTTTTTAATGTTTGGCTTTTTTAAGCACTATCCCTTCATCTGTCACCCCTGTCATTTCATTTTGTCCATTATCACATGCTGTCTTTTGTATTAAAAAGCAATCTGGAAAATATAAGATGCTTAACCATTATCGTAATTGCTAATCGCTAACATGCTAGCATTGTCATTGCGGTGTGTGTGTTTGTACAGGTGTTTGAGGGAACTTCAGGAATTGATGCCAAGAAGACAGCCTGCGAGTTCACTGGTGACATCCTGCGTACGCCAGTATCAGAGGACATGCTGGGTATGACATCATCAATCTGATTTAACTGAGCAATCTGAATCCAAATGTAACACTGAATGCTGCTAAAAGAATCATACCACATTTCCCTTCAATGTGCTTATTTTTCTTATATTTTCAATCTGCTCAGTAAAGAGTAAAAGCACCAGCAATGAATAAAACCGCCTCTGTAAATGCTCTTGAATATATCAATCAGCGCGATTATCTCAGTACAGCACAAGGTTGCATATATTGGAACAGCTGTAGAAAGTAAAACCTGCTTTTGTTTTTGAAGTATCATTTATACCATCCATGAATTTATAATTACTTCTACTTGTTACTTGTAGACTCAACAAGAGCCATCAGAAGCACTCTTATCTGTTAAGAATCTGACACAAAGTAGAATAGATCAGATAGGGTTGGAAGTGTCATATAATGAACTGCGTATTATCACTGTTTCTTAGTAATTTTCTTTGAATTGAACTTTCAAAGAAACAACATAATTGCTTTTTATCAAACTACAGACTTGATTTCTGTTTGGCTAAAGGGAGACAATCTTCGTTTTTCAGGGCGCGTGTTCAATGGATCTGGCAAACCCATCGACCGTGGGCCCAATGTGCTGGCTGAGGACTACTTGGACATTATGGGTATGACCTCACTAACCTGTTGCCCTTCTGTTTATTTGTAGGATTTTTTTCCTGATGCTAATAGAACGTTTTCAATCAAACTAAAAAAGGCATATTTTGTAATTTTGTCCACTGCCTTTATGAACATGGACATGTTTCTTTGTTTAAGGTCTCAAAGTGAAATGGTGTTTCCATATTTTCCAGGTCAGCCCATCAATCCTCAGTGCCGTATCTACCCGGAGGAAATGATCCAGACTGGCATCTCAGCCATCGATGGCATGAACAGCATCGCCAGAGGACAGAAGATCCCAATCTTTTCAGCTGCTGGGCTACCACACAATGAGGTGAGACCACCAGACCAGCTCATTTCAACAGAATAGAAAAACACAATTCCTTTGGTACCTGATTACCAGCCTGAAAGTATTTTCTGAATGCAAGGAATATAGTATCAGATCCCTCCCTTGTACAAAAACGTGAAGTAAATACAAATATTTTAGACTAAAAGAAAGGCTTCCAGCTTAATACATTAATAATCAGTTTTACTAAAATAAATATGTGAATATGTTATTTAATTGATTTGTCACCACAGCATTTCTACTGCTTATGTCAACACTGTACTACTGTGGAAGCTGCAATTTGTGGTGCTGTTAAAAAAACATTCTGTAATATTGACAGACATTCAAATTATTTTGTCTAGCCCCCGTTCATATAAACGATGGTAGGCTAAACGGCAAACACACCTACATTTATTTATTCTTCTTTTTACTTTGGAATAAATCCTGATGAAAATAAAACCTTTAAAAATTAAATTACTGGAACTTGTGATTGAATTTGATTGGAGTGTGTGATTATTTTCATTTTAAAATGGCAGAACCTCAGCTACTTAGCTTATCTAGAAGCTAAATGAGTGTATGTGTTCCCAAAGTCAAAAGTGAGCCCCATGCTGAAATGACAATGGTAATATTTTACTTAAACATTAATAAACATTATTCACATGTCTGCTGTGCTCCTATGTCATGTGACACCAGTTTGACTTCTGCTTTCTTGAACTCATGACTCGGGTGTCCAACATAAATGTTCCACACCTTAATATATCAAGTTATATAAAAATAGTGTCGTAAAACATTTAACTGTTCATTGGTGAGTGTGCGATACATGACCTGCACACATATACATGGACATTAAAAACATGGTGGGATTCGTAGTTTGCCAGTAAACAGTAAATAAAGCAGAACTTCAGCCAAACTCCCAGGGCTTGAATTTACTGCTTGTTGCTTGGTATTCACCGAGCTTTTGCTACAGCGTGTGTCGTAATCATTGTGACTGACAGCTGTGCAGCACAAACAGCTTTGTTGTGTTTTTTCCAGCTACATTGTCACAATAGGCTAGTTTAAGTAGGACAGCTCGGCGAAATTGTCCGAAAGCAAAAAAATGTTTTTTAACTAGAAATACACTTTGTAGAGCACATACCTTCACCAAGGCCAAACAATCCTACACATCTCTGTCTAGCTCGTATGATAGGAAAAATAATAGGAAATAGGAAGAAACTGGCAAATTGTAAAAACTCATACATGTCAAATCATAAATATTTCCGATATTTTTACATCAATATCCGGTCATTATTTTCTGAGAAATTGACAAAAGATGAACAATGCCCCATCTTGCAATTGTGGGGACATAAATTTAAAGCAATTCCCAAATTTGTCTCTTTAACCAGATCCATCTTTAAGGAGTTCTTCCCTGGTCAATGTAGGGTGCACTCTAATCAATTTAGCACGCGTTAACAAACAAGACACAAGGGTGAAAACATAACCTCCTTGGTTGAGGTGATAAAGTAAATAATGGCCACAAAGATTATTCCATTGTGTTTTTCGAAACATCCACTGAACCATTCTGGCTCAATTGAGGTTTCTTGAGTGACCATTGATTGTTCTTGATGCTCTTCAGGTAAAAGAAGAGGATTTTCTATTCTTCTTTTCACTCCTACAGTCCTTTACACATCAGTTCTCAGGGACATCATTTTATTCTGTTACTTTCTCACAATGGAAAACCATTATCAGCCACAACATTTTATTTCCTTGTGTATTTTGGGGAATGTTTAAATATCCACATTATTTAAACAATTTGGTTTTAAACTTCTTGTTTTTCTTGATGTGTGTGAATGTAATTGACTAAATTTATTGCACTGCACCCCCCTCATAATGAATAGTGCTATTTCAATAATAAATCTAAGTAAAATACAATAAAATCAGTAATGGCATCACTGGCGAGAATCTGTGCAAAGTATCCACAACTGTCTCAACACTCCCAGTGTTAACAGCTCAGTTCCATTCCCACTTTTACAAAGTGTGATCAAAACTGTCCTACCACAGAATCCTGATAATGATGAGTGGCTTGTCGTGCAGTGGAGATGTTGTGACAACGTGGCTCGTTGTTTCATTAAGCACATGTCACAGAGGTCACTCATGCCATGGCTTCCTCTATGGGCCAGGTGTCTGAACATTGGGTGCATGGAGAGGTCAGGCCTGACATTATTGGAATTATGTGACGAGCGTGAAATTCCTCTTTCCTTCCACAATTCATTATATAACACTCTTCACTCTGCTAAATTGATCAGTTTAGTAAAGAAATTAGTTGGGGTTTATTGTATAACCAAGTTATTGATAACGTAAGAACTAGAGAAGTTGTCTGCATAAAGCCCTTTAAAATAAAATCACTTCAAAATGTATTTCTGAGAACTACTTTCATGAAAAGACTGAAAAAGAAACAATGATTTGATCCAGTGATAATTATTGTCTGTGTGAGTTGTAAATAGACTCCAAACTCCACTGGTTCATATTGAAGATGAAACTTTAAAAAAAAAATTAAGCTCAACAATTTAATATCGACATATCAAACTTTGTATTATAATATTCTTTGTATTCAAAGCCTGATATGTTTTATGCCTCAGTGCCATAGAGTCCCATTGTTGTTTTTAAAAAAAACTAACAAATGGTCTTCACTTTTGACTGTAGACCTAACAAACATGGTGGAAACTAAAAATGGCTGAAATGTAATTTTAGGCTTTTTTCATATCTTGTCACCTTACTCTTGTTAACATAAATTAGTCTAAAACTTGTGTTTTAATCTTTACAGATTCACATCTCAGTTGAATCTTTGAGTTTTAGTTATGTGTAATCTTGACACTTGCAAAAGTAAAAGCCGAATCAAATTATATTTAGCAAAGGATTCAGATTTGATAGAATACTGTCAAATCCCAGCCCTGCTTGACATACACCTTCAGAATGGGACATAAACTTCACCTTCGCACATTTTAGTGACATCAGCTATATTAAGAGAGTCTGTGTGTTGAGATTGAGACATCTTTACTGTCTAAATCCTTCTGTGTGTTTTCTGTTTCCCAGATCGCTGCCCAGATCTGTCGCCAGGCTGGGCTGGTGCAGAAGTCCAAGGATGTAATGGACTACAGTTCTGAGAACTTTGCCATTGTCTTTGCAGCCATGGGGGTGAGCAGGCCTTGTTCAGCAGACACTTGTTCAAACATTGATTTTTTCCCCCATCTGTAACTCTAATCCCCCTCTTAACCCTGATGTGACACCTTGTCTCCTCTCTCCCACCCTGCTTTCTGTCTTTTATTCATCAGGTGATTTAACCTTTAAGTCCCTCTTGTTATTTCTGCACCCCTGAGCATATCCCTCGGCCATGTAGACAGGTCACTAATTCAACAGGTCCTTTTAACACTGTCAACCCTGCAGTATCAAGTTCTCTCCTCCTCAGCTGCTCCTCCTGTCTGCTCTAACACCCCATTTGTGACAGTGCTGACCTCTAACACGCACGGTTCACTTGCTAAATACTAACCCTTCCCTCTTCTTTTGTGTTGTGTTTAATTCTAACTGGAGAGTTGAGTATTTATCCAACTCCTTACATGAATATTAATCTTTTTAAATGACAAAGTGTGCACTTTAAGAGCAATATATGTGTTTAGAGGTAAAGAAAAAACACATTAAAGACACTGTTTACTAATGAGACAGAAGAGCACTGCAGGGCTTCTGTTGAATTTGAACTAATTCAGATAACATGAGATTTTGTGTTAGTCTTTGTCCTAAAAGAAAAAAGTCCATTTATTAGTTGCAGTCATTTTAAAGCAAGAATACAAAAGATCTCACAAGTGAACATGTTTCAGTTTAACATGTTGGTCTCATGTCAGAATAAGAATCTAATTCATTTTGACGTCATAGCAGTCTTATACGGACAGACTTAGGCTTATTGCATAGATGTAAATTATGTATATCCACAAAACACTCAAAGCACAGCATGTGAGCAAACAGAAATAAGAGTTTTGTCATTATATACTTCATGCTTTATACATTATAAAACAGGCAGTGGTATTCCGAACAATGAAATTTATGAAAATCAATTCATGGTAATTGATGAGAGGAGGCAAGTGTCCCTTCATCCATAATGGTCCTCCAATATACAACGGCTATCAGCAGTGACAGCGGTCCCTCTGTGCACCATGCTGTTTCCATAATGGTTCTGTCATGCTCGTATAAGGCCATAACCTGCATTTATGCAAAGCCCCTTTCACATTGGACAAAAAAGCCCACCAACACCCACTAACATCTGGCTTTTGTCTTCAGTGTGAAAGGGTACAATCAGCTTTCATTCCCGGGTCACAGGTATTTATCGGCTCCAACTCCGATCAGCAGTGATTGAAACGTGACTCCCAGGCAAACACAAATTTCCGTCCCCCTTTCCAGAACAAAGCTATGACGTGTGCCATGTGGGCAATGAAGGCTTGTGGTATATGACAACATTGCTCAGTTAGTATATGAAGAGACTAAAGTACATTTATGTTGTAAAAGTAACCACCCTGGCCTCCATGCTGCTTTCTCCTGTTCTTAATACAGAGCAATAAGAACAGAAAGGAAGGCTCCACTGGCACTGGGAAAGGAGTCAAATACCTTTTCTCTGTGGCAGTATATACATTTATGATACAACAACTGTCGTTACGGTTACAACATGTTGGAAAACCGGCTCAATCCAAGTGCAGAAGTGTGTAGTTGCAGTTCCTGTTTGCAGACGGCGATCCCTTGATTACATTAATACTGAAACAGACTGAAAACCCTACAGATCCTCATGTTAGTCCTTCAGTCTTAAGGAATGTGTTTTTTGCGATTCCTCAGCAGATTTATAGACATTTCTTTGAGTTCGATAGTTGATAATTTCCCTGAGTAGAGTGTCACACTTTTAAATATGAATATCATGTCAATATGCTCAGATTTGGTTGCGATTTTAGCCCCAAGAATTTTATCTTTTTTTAAAATACGTATTGTGGCAGTTTGGTTAACATACTTCAACTCTTTCCATGGGTTGTTTGACAGCCTGTGCTCCAACTGCTGGTTGGGTTTTTAAGCTGACCAAATCAACAGGTATATCTTAGTATGTCAGTAATGTTGCATATCTGACATCCTTTTGTTGTATCAAGATCCTTCACCTAAGAGCGCTCAGTGTCATTAACTTGTATCAATTGTGTCGCAGGTCAACATGGAAACTGCCCGCTTCTTCAAGTCTGACTTTGAGGAGAATGGCTCCATGGACAACGTCTGCCTTTTCTTGAACCTGGCCAACGATCCCACGTAAGATTCAACTAGAATGTGTGAAAGCTGTAATCGTACCAGCTATTTTAATATTTTGTAAGTCATTGATTCTCACGGATTCTCACTAATCTTTTAGCAATGGAAATCCAAGATGATGTTGTAAGAAAGCTTTCTAGATTCATATTCACACAAGTTGTGCCCAGTCTCTATAATGTATTTTCTCCCTGATAAATTGAATTCAGACCTTGATTTCTTACGTGTACATACTGATAACTTGCTGTGATTGTTTCTGTGACCAATCAGCATCGAGCGTATCATCACCCCACGCTTGGCGCTGACCACAGCAGAGTACCTGGCCTATCAGTGTGAGAAGCACGTCCTGGTCATCCTGACTGACATGAGCTCCTACGCTGAGGCTCTGAGAGAGGTACGGCTACCTGTCCAATATGACACATTTGTTTAAGCTCTTTGATGGAAAGGATTGATTTTTGCTCTTGATGTAGTGTGGTTAATACAGCCACTGCCAAACTTCAAAGAGGTACCAATTTTGACTGAAAGTAGAAAATCATTTATGTTCTGTCTATTTGAATCATTTACAGGAACACTTTGACACACTACATCAAGGTCTGAGCTCTGAGGTCTTTTCACTTCAACACTCGTTAGTTCAGCTACTTGTAAGGATGTTCCCGTGAATGGATAAAGATGAGATTTATATTTTTCTTGATGCCAACACATTCTGTGAAAACCCCAAAAGCAAAGATGTGTTAACCCGTTACTCAATACTCTCGGCCTTCTCTATCTAATCTCTAATCCTCAAACCCAATGGTACTTATTGAGGATCTAACTCTCTAAGCATAACTCATATTATCAAAAGCTTATTGCTAATATTGTTTCACATTGTTTCCAAGACTTGTTGTTGGGGTTAGGAATTCAGTTTGGAAAGCAAAGTTAGCGAATTAGTCAGTTAGTTGCGTTTGTATTTTAGGAGGAGTTACCACAGAGGCTGTTTCAACTGTGTGCGAGAGATAATCACAGAACTTAAGAGATGCGCAGATGACATAAAACTTTGAAGATGGTAATGGTTTGAGCCACAAGTACAAAGTGTAATAATATAATTACGACAACTCGTGAACATGTCGGCAGATCTTCACGTCTACATGGTCTCTAGTTTCACTTAAAAATAAAGGATGGTCACCATAATTATTTATCAAACTTGAGCAAGCAGAATTTGTTATGTATCGGATAAGTCTGCATTTGTTGTTTTACTTTTTACTTATTAAATTGAACCAAGGGAAAACATATACTGGAAATGGAGCATGTCTCACGATGGTGCCTTTGCTAACTATAAGAAGGGCTAGATGTTAGTTTTCTCTGCTACTTGATATTGTTTCTTTCAGGGGCTTGGTGGTGGTGGTGATGGTTACTCGCCAAGAGCTTCAGCCATTGTGTTATTTAAATGACATGGTGTTATAAAATGTCCTTACTTCAGGGTAGACTGGAAGCTACTGTGAGTCACTTTGGCCATGATGTTGGAATGCTTTAAAACTAGTATTGGTTCTGTTTTCAAAGTATTGATTTATCTTTGGTATTGCAAAAAATTCTACATTCTACTAAATTATACCCAACCCTGTTAAAAACACTCATTTTGGGAGCAGTCCTCTGCACTGAACATAAGTGAAAATCTGCGTGTCGATTTTAAACCTGCTGTGTATGAAGACGACCGAAAAGGAGTGATATGAACCAAGGTTTTCAATGGAACCGTAGGTACGTGTGCCTTACTGTCAATGTTGTATTATAATACTGCAGATTTAATCACATGCTTTCAGTTATATCTTCACCGTAGTATAATCATACAGAATCCTCTGTGAAGATTCAGTCTGCTGCTTTAGCTGCTGCTTGTGTCAGCGTGTCAACATAACACACCAGTGTAAATTCTCTCCAGCATTAGCACAAAGGTGATGGACTCACTAAAGTCATTGCTGAAAGGGACGGTAATGTGTCCTTCATTTGTGTAGGAAATACCTTTATTTCATTATTGTCCGCCTGGCTTTAAAAGGAAATGGTCCCCCCTCTCTGCCCTCCTCTCTCCTCATGTGAGGACTAAGGCCCCCTCGACTCACTCTTTTGTGTTTCTGTACCGGCAGCACAATGTGGGTTTTTAAATGGCGCATGTGCGTTTCCCTTCTTGCATTCGCTGTCCCTAACCTTGGCACATGCACGCTGCAATAGTCAGTTAAGACTCAGACAGCTTGATGGGTAATTCTGCACTTACAAAGAGCCAGGAGGACATTAACATTTAACTTCTGTTCCCATTCATATGGGTGAAGGTTTAGTTTTGCATTGAATCTACAGTTCAGAAGTGTTTAGCCTGCTCATCAACCTTTGAATCCAAAGATGAATGAGATGCATTTTCTTTCCTGCTTGCTCTGAATTCACTTGACTTTGGGAACAAGGATTTACTTTTGGTCATTTTTGCAGAGGGTCTGAAAACAGAATGGCCACATTTCCAACCAGTTGTTGGCCTCTTCTGAAATATACTGAAGGAGTTAGTATCACTTGACTCTCTAACAGTAAATGGATTCAAAATTTGTTTATGATGAAGAGTATAGCACAAAAAGCCACAGTAAGATCAAGTCTTACTAATTATAAATATAGATTATTCAGTCTGATAGGAAACATCTTTAAATCTCCATCTTTACAGACCCAGGGGTCTACTGGGAAACAGAACAGACTTTAAAGCTGTATATTTTTTAATAAACAGAACTGCTCAGTGAAATCTGTCACTTGTGCCCCAAGAACCCTGACATTCTGTTTCTGACACTGTACACCAGGTTATTTTTAGCCTTCAATATCTTCATTTATACTAAATACATCAAAGCTAATGTTGCTCTGTGCTCGGTTAGTAGTCAGACAATACTTATCTAATTTGTATGTTGCAGTACTTGTATAAGGGGATAATTCACTTCTTTAAATTTTCATCTCACTCTACTGCTCCCAAGTGGCCAAACAACTTATCAATGTGGCTTTAAAATGGTCTAAAAACCTGGTGGAAATAAGAGAAAAGTGAAGCAATAAAATGGATTAGTAAGGCAACTACCTTGCTTCCTCTTTTACACCACTCATGTCGCCCACCTTTAGGTCTCTGCTGCCCGTGAGGAAGTGCCTGGTCGCCGAGGCTTTCCCGGCTACATGTACACTGACCTGGCCACCATCTACGAGCGTGCCGGCCGTGTGGAGGGCAGAAACGGCTCCATCACTCAGATCCCTATTCTCACCATGCCCAACGATGGTGAGAGCTGCAGCAGCAGAACAAGAGCTTCCTGTGCTTTACATTGAATCTTCACAACCTTCAGTCTTGTACTGGAACTTGATATGAATAATTGTGTATCATTCCCAGCAGGGTTAATAGCTTTCCTCAACTTATGTATCCGTTGTGTATCGACGTGGTTTTAAAGATTCTAATATGTCTATATTCCATTATCTGTCCTTAAATGCATGAATCTTTTTGGCAAGTCATTGTTTCAATTACAGAAGAAGTGATCTGATGTGCACTCGGGAGATATTTCTGATGCTTGAGTTACCATAGCAACAAGTATGAAGAGGACTCATACTTATGTAGTTGAACAGAAGTCCCCATTACATCATCGCTGAGGAGAAAGCGTCAGTTTGACTAAACTCTGCTGTTCCCAAGGGCTCTTAGGCTTTTGATTCAGAGTGAAATCTGTAAAATGAAAAGCTTACAGATGTGTCCTATCTGTTTGAATATTATTACAGTTGTAGATGTTCTTCACTGAGTGTTAACTCAACTCCTACATGCGTTTCATATTTTAATAATAATTCTTCTTCTGTCTTTTATTGTAAGAGATAAAAGTCTTGTTTGTTTTTGTGTCTCACAGACATCACCCATCCCATTCCTGATCTGACGGGATACATCACAGAGGGTCAGGTCTATGTTGACAGGCAGCTGCACAACAGACAGGTATATCAGTTTTTGAGTTAGATGGTGAATTTGAATATTAATACTGTACATGGAGTGATTAATCACACCTATGTTCTTGGTCATTTAACCAGATGAAAACAATATATTCCTAACTACACATTAACAAATAACCCCACATGATGCTTAACATTTCAAACTGGAATCAACCTCCAAACGAAAGAATTGAAGAAGCAAACTGCTGGTGTTAATGGTAAAATGTTGTGACCGATGAAAGAGAAATTATAAGTCAAATAAAATGTAATATTAAGTTAAAACTACTAAAATGAATATTAATAATTATTATTGTTTGTTAAATTATAGACACAAAGAAAAACTGTAACTCTCTGGTTCCTTTTTTACTAACCTCTATGGTTAAAACAATTATAGTGTTTAGCAGATTTTAAATTTTGCATTAGTGAGACAACCTTCATACTTGTCTTTCAGATCTACCCACCCATCAACGTGTTGCCCTCACTGTCTCGTCTCATGAAGTCAGCCATCGGCGAGGGGATGACCAGGAAGGACCATGCTGATGTCTCTAACCAGCTGGTAAGAAGGTTTACCTATTGTACCCAAATGATTCACCCTGTAACATGGACATACAGTTTTAAGACAGGGAAAAGAGAGATCCTCACAATTATTTTAAATAAGACAAATATCACAAAGTCTGCACCACTTAACATTTTATTATCTGTTAAATTCAGATATATTTGGTGCTGAACCACATCCTAAAGATCGCACATTGACCACACACAGTCCAGTCATATATACTGTATAGGTGTGTTTTGACCTGGTATTGTTGAACTACAGTAGTATTACTGATGTCTCCTCTTGTCTCCAGTATGCCTGCTATGCCATTGGTAAGGACGTGCAGGCCATGAAGGCTGTGGTGGGCGAGGAGGCCCTCACCTCTGATGATCTGCTCTACCTGGAGTTCCTACAGAAGTTTGAGAAGAACTTCATCGCTCAAGGTGAGAAAATGCTAAAGAAGCAGTTTTGCAAAAACAGACGTAGTTTGTTTTCAACATTCATAATAGTGTAGCGGGCAACCACAGAAATGCTTTTATCTCTCTCCTCACAAGGGCAGCCATGACTCACTTCAATCAATCAATCCACAGATGATTGATCACCAACGATTAAGATATTATTACCAATTCTTCATTGATGTATTTTATCAAGCAAAACCATCAAACATTTCCTGCTTCTCAGTTGTGAGTTTGCTGATTCATCTTGTGTTTCTCTTTTATTTGAATCTCTTTGGGTTTTGGACAAAGCCTGCCGTTTGAATGAAGGCCTCACCTTGGGCTTTGGGAACTTATAATGACATTTTTTCACAACTTTTGAAACATTTGATGAACTAAATGATCAATCCAAAAAACAAAATAGACTAATTTATTATGAAAATAATAGGTAGTTGCAGGTTTTGTAATTTGACACTTACACACAATACTTATTAATGTGTGCTCACTTATTTGGACCTGAGAGTTCACCTTCTCTCTGCTTCGTGCAGGCAGATGTGAGCTTGTTCTCTCTCCTGCTCATCCAGCTCAAGCTGTGGCGTCTCCACAGAGAACATCATATTTAAGGTCTGCTCTTTTATTTAGGCAGGTTGGTAGCATATAGGGTTTTTTTCAGTGTACCACACACAAAGGGCTCTATTTAAATGATCTAAGCTCATGGTGGCAGACGGACAATATATGGGTAGATAGGACAGGCAGTAAGAGAGGACATTTCTCTGCAGAGGATCTGCTGGTGCAGAAAAGTGGAACCC